>NW_026948638.1:4615000-4943125 GCF_035770615.1 Melospiza melodia melodia
CTCTGCTCCCTGTCCTGCCTGGCTCAGCTGAGCTGTGGCCTGCCCCTGGCCCAATTCCCCTCAGCAGCTGCAGTCCCACCCCTGGGCCAACATGGCTCAGCTTTGGTGGCTTTGCCTGCCCTGATTCGAGTCAGAGGCTTCCATCCCACATCTGACCCAACTTGGTTTGGCTTCAGTGGCTCTCCCACCCCAATTTCGAGGCTCAGCCTGCCCCAGTTCAGGAGTTCCTGCTCCTGGCCTTACTTGGCTCAGCCTCAGCAGCTCTACCTGTGCCGATTTGGTTCAGCTCAGCAGCCGGCTCAGCCTGACTCCCTCGGTTTGGCAGCTCTGCCCTGACATGACTTGGCTTGGCCGGACTGCCCCGACCCCCTTGGCTCTGCAGCACACAAACTGTTGCACCAGCTCCTGGGTGACTCCTTGCAGCAAACCCCTTGGTGATCACCCCGCTTCCAGCCTGGCTTTGGCTGGCCCTGGAAATTACAGCACTGGCTGTGCCCCAGAGGCTGCCCCCGCTCTGAGCACCGCACGAGCCACCGCACCATTTGGAGCTCATCGGCTCCCTTGGTGTGTGCTGGATGGGAATCCTGCCACGGGTCCCCAATGGGTGAACCCAGTTCCCAAGTCCCCACAAACCCTTCAATCCTACATGTCCCACCAGCCATGGGGTCCTTGTCTATGGGATCTCCACTTTCCTCCCCACCATGTGTCCCGCTGTTCCTTTTTCCTTTCTACCATCCAATATCCTGATGTGTCAATGGACCAGGATGGATCCAGTATATTACTAATGTGAAGCTCACGTTCATACACTGGAATTACGGAGTCACAATTTGGCCAAAAATAGTTATGTGGATGTGCTCACCCCCCTTCCCCTCTTTTCTTTATCCCAAAGTCTCCTGGTTTCTTTGGGCTTCCAACCTGCAACCATTGGTGGAACTGGGAGAGTCCAATAGCCTCTGCCCAATCTGTGGTGGGGTGCGCCCCTTTTGAAAATTCCTAAGACCACCAGGTGTACTTCCCAGACGAGTCCCAATTTGTGAGAAATTATACTTACTTCCAAAAATTTAAAAGGATTATTAAAACCTTATAAAAAAATACAACAGAAGACTGAATGGAGAAAATATTATGGCACCCAGAGCAAAGGATTTTTTCCCACCTTATGCTTGTCCACACAATGGATGTTTCGCCTTTTAACCCTTTAGCCCATCTCAAAATCTTGTTAATCAACTCTTTCTTCTCTGTCCAGTGGTGGAGATCACTTCCTTTACATCTTGATTGGAGGTCAGGTGTTGCCATAGTAACAAGCCAACCCTCCCAAATACCCCAACTACCAGGTAACCCTGTGATAACAACACAAGGGGGGTAAAACAAACCGGTAAATCTATAAAACTTGTCTTAACATATCCATAACATCTGCCTTTTGTGAGAGGCATCAACCATGACATTACTGATCTATCACACAATTATTTCACAACTGCTTCCTGTTTCAGCCTGACTGTCCCTGCAAAGGAACAGGGCATTCTTCATGCATTTCCACAAGGTCAGGCTTCTCATTTCATGGTGAGTCTGGGATGGAAATGGCCTTATTAAGAAGGATAAAAGCAGAGGAAATGGATTAGAAACTCTTAGAAAAAATTACCCTTCTTACAGACAAAGTTCACCAAGTTATTCCTTGCATTTCTCCTTTTCAGATTCTTTCAGTCTTCTACTCTGGGAGATGCAACTTGTTCTGCTGCTTATCATGAACTGATTGTGTTCTTAATTTATATCAGCACGAGAGATGTGAAATCATCTAAACTGAAAACAGAAAGAAACTGCCTCTGACAACCAATTTTCATGTTCTAGATCCCTTTCCAGTTGTCTATGGAGATGTGTGAATGATTATCACACAACTCTCCATTTCTGGCTGCAGCTTCTGGAGATTCTTTCTCTGAATTCAGTCAGGGTTGCCTTCCCCAACAAGTTCTGGTACCACCTCCTGTTTTCCAAGGTTGGAACTGTCACAATGAAAACCTCACCAATGGTACAGCTCCCCAGTCCACCAGGAAGAGAAAGGACAAGCTGTCAAGTTCTCCAAACCTTTGTCCTGCTTTGCTGCAAGAGTCCTGCTGCAGGCACAGTGCGGAAAGCCAAGAGAATCTGCAGTTGGTGGCACATCTTGTGACAGGAGCTCGACCTCATTCTCCAGGAAAGGTTCTTTAAAAGAGCAGACAAACCTATGGAGAAGATTCCTGGAAAACAGAGACAGCTTTCCAGAAGTGCAACAAAAATGGAAAGAAACCATCTGAAATGCTTTCCTCTATTTATTTCTATGCTCCGCTTTTCCATCTTGCACTACTTCTCCATGCCATGAATTCCAAATGCATCTCATCTCTAAGATCGGTGACTTAGTGAGTTTTAGACATTCTAAAATGCCATGAGCTGCACACAGTTTGCTTTCCCCTGTTTTGGTTGGAAAGCAATGCTGGAGCCATCAGTGCAGTGCTTGGGTTGGGCACGAATCTTGCAGGCAGGGAATGTGCCCCAGCAGTGTGTGACCCTCAGCAGGGACAATGCTCAGCAATCCTGCAGGCAGGGAATGTGCCCCGGCAGTGTGTGACCCTCAGCAGGGACAATGCTCAGCAGAGTTGCTGTGCTCGGTCTCCATGGAACCATGCCAGGAGCAGCTGCTGAGCTCAGAAGCCATCGCAGCCCCCGCCCTGCTCCAGAGCCCCTTGGCAGGGTGGGGTCCTGGCCTGGCTCTGTGTGCCAGGAGCCGGCAGCGCTGGGTGCAGGGAGCCCAGGGAGGGCACAGAAACGCTGGGTGAGAAATGCTGGGGCACAGTGAGATGGGCGAGTGCAGCCGGCCAGGGCAGAGGAGCAGCACGCACAGGGGGCACAGCCTGCAGGACACATGGCCAGGGGGAGAAAACAACAAACTTCTCAGGAGGGTGGAGAACAAACTTTTAGTTGCAAACTTCAGAGAATGAGGTGTTTGGGAAATCTGAAAAAGCATTGAATTACAGTAAATCACTTCATAAAGCACTGACTTCACAAACTCTAAACTGTCCAACTTCAAGGTATCCAGATTTCAAGAAGAGGAAGTCAGGAGAAGAGAGAGGGAGAGAGAGATCCACAGTCAGTCTTGGATCTCAGCTGCTGTGAGCTCCAGGGCCATGGGATGTGTCAGTGTCACACCCCTGTCACAGCCTGACCTGCTCAGGTCCCTCTCACAGGTGGGGTTTTCGGGGTACCAGGGGCTTGGCAGCCACTTTGGGGCTGCACCAGAGGCTGCAGTGGTTGGGGTGGGGCAGTGACCACCCCACCTATGCAGAACTCTCCCTGCCCCAAACACAGATTGGAGATGTCTGGGGCCCTTCATCATTTCTCTGTTCTCCAGCACCAAGGCAACGGACTCTGCCTACAGCTCTGAGCTTGTGCCCAAGGCAAACACCCCTGGCAATGGGGCTCCATGGAGCTGCTCTCAGGAAACCCCCAAGAGCTGGGGAGTGCCCCAAAACTGCCTCAGAAACATGAGATACCTTAAAATCTCTTCAGAAACATGGAATACCCAAAAATTCACTCAGTAATGGGCTCCCCCTCCTTCCATTATCCCCAAACTTTTGCTGTCTCATTCCAGACCCCAACCCACCTCCCCAGTACCAACCCCAACCCATCCCACCCCTCCTGGGCATCAACGCCCCCTTCCCAAGCCGTATTTCCCCCATTTCCCACCTCCCAAACCCCATCCCACCCATCCTGCCCCACCTAATGCCCAGGTCAACACTCCTGATTTGAAGCCCACTTTGCTCAATCCCCTTCCAACCCCATTCCATACCAAAGAGCTGTGGAATCGAGGAATTTTGAGGTGGGACTGAGTAGTTTTCAGTGGCATTGAGGTGACAAATCAAACCCAGTTGTCTCTTTGAGTGCCAAGAAAGGGAGACAACTAAACCAAATAACCCCAAAACCTCCAAACTCTCCCAATAATTTCCCTGAATCCCAGATTCCTCTGAAACACAAATAAAAAGTGAGTGTTAGCCCAGGACTGGGGAGGGTCCAGGAAACCAGTGGCCTATTTATCAAAATTATAGACCCTGTCAGCCAGGGGTGGCCAACCTGCATTCAGGCTGTGGCAGTGACTGCCCTACTCATAGCAGAAAGCAAAAAATTAACCTTTGGGGGAAAAATGAAGATATATATCCCTAACTCAGTAGGGAGTATCCTGAGCCAAAAGGCTGAGAAATGGCTCACTGATTCCTCAGTGCTAGAGTATAAAGCCATCTTAATAGATAATGGTTTAGAGCTAATCATGAGTAACCAACTCAACCCTCCCCAGTTTTTTTATATGGAGAACCAAGTGAGGAACTAATATATAATTGCCTAGAGGTTATAAACTATAAAACTAAAGGAAGAGAGGACCTAACAGATCAACCACTCCAAAGTGGAAAACGATTGTACATCAATGGATCTTCACAGGTAATAAAGGGTCAAAGGGTATCAGGGTACGCTATAGCGCATGAAGGGTAAGTGGCCATAGAAAAGAGAAAGTTACCTTCCAACTGGTCAGCCCAAGGTGTGAGTTGTATGCCCTGAAGTGAGCTCTGGAAAAATAAGCACAGGAAAGGGGAATAATAGATACAGACTGAAAATACGCTTTTGGAAAAGTGCATACATTTGGAAAAAATTGAGAAGAGAGGAGGCTACTAAATTACAGGGGAAAGGAACTGATTCATGAAAAACTTATTTTAGAAGAGATAGAAACCTTACAATTACAGAAGAAGTAGCAGTGGTGTAAGATAAAGGTCATAAAAAAGGGGCAACTCAGGAGGAGAGAGGGAACAATTAGGCTGATCTAGAGGCTAAAAAGGCAATTGAATCAGAGAAAAAACTAATAATAGAATTAACACCCATGAGAGAAATGAAAAATGTCCCTGTATTTAGTGGGACAGAAGAGGAAGAACAACTTTAAATAGGAGCCAAGTAAGATAACAAAGGGAAGTGGAAATTAGCAGATGGGAGGCAAATGTTGAATAAACCCTTTGCCAGGAAAATGTTAGAAGGCATATGTGGAACAACACATTGGGGTACACAAGTGCAAAATGATCAATTTCTAAGGGATTGCGGGCTGCATAGGAATTGTCAGAATAGCTAAGCAAGTAACTGAACGGTGTGCGATATGTCTAAAAGTGAATAGGAAAATCATGAGGAAAACACCCAGAGAAGGGCAAGAACTATCCTTACGGCCCTTTAAAACATCCAAGTAGACTTTACTGAGCTTCCACCGGTACAATGGTGGAGGTTTTTGCCAGTGATAGTAGATCACGTGACTCATTGGGTGGAGGTGGTACACACTGTGAAAGCCAATGCCAATGTTGTGAGTAAAACACTTCTAGAATCAATCATTCCATGATATGGGATGGCAAAATAGATCGATTCAGACTGGGAACTCACTTCACATAAAAGATATTGCAGAAAGTTGTTCAGGCCCTGGGAGTGAAATGGGAAGTACACACTCCATGGCATCCAGAGTTCTGGTTGGGTTGAGAGAATGAACCAACTCTAAAAAGAGCTCTAGTTAAGCTCATGATTGAAACCCAAATGTCATGGATAAAATGTCTCCCTTTGGCCTTATTAAGAATTAGAACCCAACCCCAGTCAGATCTGGGGGTGTCACCCTATGAAATGATGTTTGGGTTACCCTTCCTGACCTCACCCCAGAAGGTTGCCACCTATGAGGAAGGGGAAGCCAATGCAAAGAAATAACTGATGTCCATAGCACAAACCTTAGGAGGGCTAAGGCATAAAGGGGCAATTCCTCAAACTACCACCCTGGATTTCAGAATCCATAATATTAATCCTGGGAATTGGGTGATGATTAAGCCATGGAGAGATCAGCATCTAACTCCTCAGTGGAAGGTCCCTTTAAGGCACTGCTCACCACCAAATCAGCCATGAGAACTGCAGAGCAGGGATGGACTCATGCCAACAGAGTCAAAGGCCGAGTAGAAAAACCCAAAGAGAGGACTGTAACATCCAGGCTGGGTGAAACAAGATTGACTCTCAAGCAGAGACTGAAAGAAAACTAGAAAAACACCAAGATGCCCAAAAAGTAGAGTCAAGCTTCCTCCAGATACCTCAAGAACTGTCTTCCTGTTTTTATGGGCGAGAATTACCAGCATCTGTTGAGGGGAAGTACACAAGGGACTGTAAAATGTAATGGGACAGCTTCTTCAAGAAAATAAGACAAAGGAAGGAGGGCAAGACCAGGTTAGCCTCTTTTTTGCAACCTAGAAGGCTCCATAGCCCTGCTGTGGGTCGCAACACTGCAGGCATGGCATGGTAAGGTAGGGACAAAAGGCCATACCAGACCCCTATAATTCCTCAGTTGTTTTAATTCAACCAGGACTGGAGGGCAGACCAAGCTGGCCTCTGTACTCACCCCTAAGATACACCAGCTATGGGTAGCAGCCATATAGGCACGGTAGATGGGAGTCAAAGCCATACTGGAACTCTGGGATGCCCTTTTGTCCATTCCAAATAAGTGTGTCTAAAGAAAACCTAAGATTTTTTCTCCTGTTCCCACTGTCCTTGCCCACATCAACAGATGCTGGTATGACTCATTCAAGAGAAAATTTTTTACTTAATTGTTTAAGAAAAATGACTTAGAGAAAAAGAATAGGAGGGTTTGTTACAGATGAGTAATCCTATGGTTGACTCTCACAGTTAAGGGGCAAATATTAAATATATATATTAGGAGAAGTTTTCTAGATGTGTAGTTATCTTTCTCCTCCCCCTTGCATTGGTATCACAGGATGGCCTCAGTAGTCGGGGCATTTGGGAGGTTCAGCTTCCTACTATGGCAGCACCTGACCTTCAATCAAGGTGTAAGACAGTGATCTCCACCACTGGACAGTGAACAAGGAGTCAATTGACAAGACTTTGTGAGGGGCTGGAGGTATAAAAGACAGAAGATTAATTTTGTAGATGAGCACATGGTGACTGAATCCTTTGCTCCTGCTGCTGTATTCTTTTCTTTATTCAGACTTCTGTTGTATTCTGATTAGGTCATAATAAAGCATTTAAATTTTTGAAAGTGAATTTCATTTCTCACATGGGGTTGGGGAATGTGGTGCAAGGTTGTCCACACTGGGTCAGCTGTCAAGGTACAACTTCTCTGACCTGGCCAGACCTCATCAGGAGTAGCCCTATATCAATATCAATCAAAGAATGCTGAAATCACCTCCTATATAATAAGAACATCAAAACACACCCTCTAAGAAAGGAATCATATTACTTAGAAACTCTTTGAAATATTTCTCCATAACTGTAAAATGAAAACTTCTTAATGAACTGAATTAGAGCAGAAGGAAATCAAGGCAGAGCCATGGTTTGTCAGGACTTGCTTAATCCTAATGAGCCCAGTGGTGCATTTGGAGTTAAACCCTGGAACCTCAGGGCCTGAGAAGAGATTGCACAAAACTTTCCAGAAGTCCAAGACAGAGGAAAACCCCAAAGTGTCTCAAATCATTAATGGGTCTCCCACTGATATCCATGCCCAACACAAGCTCCTCCTGGACTCCATGGAGGAGAGAATTGCAGGCCAGGATGGCAGAAAAACCTTCTCAGAGACTCTGAGTAGAAAGGAAAATCCAAAGAACCTTAAAAACCATGAGTATCAAAGTATTGTTAAGCCCCACTGAGTATCAGTACAAACCTCTCAAGGGACTCATTAAAGCAGAGAATTGGGGCCATGATTGCACAAACCTCTCACAGAGTCTGTATCAAAAGAGAAATACCAAGTACCTTAAAATAACTAAAGTACCTTCAAGCATTAATGGGCCCCACTGAGTGTCATTAGTGATAAAGGCTCTCCAGGGACTAATTACAGCAGATAATTGGAGGCCAGGATTACACAAACCTCTCAGAGACTCCAAGGCAAAAGCCAAACCCAAAGTCCTTTGAAAAACCTGCAGTCCCTGCAGGGAGCATTAAGGAGCCCCCAGGGCCTTTCCTGACCAAAGCTCCCCAGGGACTCCTTCCAGCAGATCCTTGAGGCCACTGGGATGTGGGCTAGGGGGGATGCTGAGGGCAGGACAAGGGGGTGACAGCGCCCAGCCTGGCTGGGGCTGTGCCAGGAGGCCCCAGGGCCTCAGGACAAGGTGTCTCCTCACAACCCTTGCTGGCACAGACCCTGCTGCTGTGCCCCAGGGCACCAAGACTTGGCTTCTCTTTGTCCCCACCTGTCATCACTGCCTCCAGTTCTCTGCTCTGCCTGGGGTCTGGGGACACTTTGTGAGTCGTGTCCCTCAGTGGGACCCATTAAAAGTCCAAGAAACTTTGGAGTTGGATTCTGACTCCGAGTTCTACAGACGTTTCTTTAGCTCCCTCTCAGAGACTGATATTCAGGGCCTGAGCACAAAGCCCCTGAGGGTCATTCAAGTCCTTGTGCTGTGTCTGTGCTGCTGAGCTGGGCTGGGCTGCTGGCACAGAGACAGCTCCTGGTAACCAAGAAGAGCTTCAAAAGCACATTTCTCTTGATGAGCAGCTTTACTCCCAGCCCAGCAGGGCTGGGGCACTGCCTGCAGCCACCCCGGGCACAGCACAGAGGCACAGAGAGCTTCAGTCTGTCAGGGCTGGGAAGGTGCTGAGAAGTGCCTGGGGCAGAATCACTGCCAGCCCTTGGCACAGGAACCTCTGGCTGCAGGACAATGCAGCTGCACCTCCTGGAGCCATCTCCTAAAGCTGGAACATCCCAATGCCTACAGACTCTGTGAGTACAACTCTGGGTGTTTCTGGTGTGCGGGAGAAAATGCTCATGAACCTGTGACATGCTGAGGGGTTCTGGTCAGTCATAGAATATTTCCAAGGCAAAGGTTTTTATAAAAATGAGGAAATTTCAAAAGACTTTGCATTCAGTTTCCTATAATTGGTGAATGGCAGGGAAGGGGATGTAAATCTTAAAGGTTGATTATGAATTAATTATTATGAATTTTCACAAGTGCCTGAGACATCCAAACAGTTATTTTTAGTGATCAATAGGTTCACAGGAAATCCCTAATGTGCTTTCAGCCACTCTGCCCATGGACAGCATCAGCATCACCTTTGCTACACCCATCAGGCTCAGTCTGAGCTGTCCTTTCTCCAAGCTGCAAACAGAACCTGCCCCCAGCCAGTGCCCTGCAAGCAGGCAGGGTTCTGTCAGGCCAGGGAGAGTGCACAGAGATTTGGGGTCTGTCAGTACTGGCAGGGACAAATCAGGCATAGGGAAACACCTGCAGGAGGAAAATCTCCAGGAAGCAGAGACAAGATCAGGCAATGAGAGAAAGCAAAACCCAGAAATGTTGTGGCAGGGAGAGTTTAGAGATGTCCACAGGATCCCCTCCAGTGCAGCCCTTCCCTCTGAACAAGCCCCCTCCCTCCTGTGCCCCAGTCAAGCCTCTGCCCTCAGGGCCGGGGCTCCAAGGCGTGCAGCTCCTCCTGTGCAGGCAGAGCTGCAGCAGAGCCGTGGGGCAGCTCTGCAGCCCCAGGCCCAGTTCCCCGTGCAGAGCACAGAGCTGGGAGCAGCTGCCCAGCACTAGGGGCTCTGGAGGGGGCACAGCTGTCTCAGGGTGATGCTGTGCCCAGTGCCCGGCTCTTGGCAATGCTGTCAGTGCAGCCAGGGAAGGAGCTGCATCTCCCTTCATCCAAAGTCATCATAAGGACACTTGGGAGTCTCTCTGAGATTTCAGTCCAAGCTGGGAGCTTCAATCCAGGATGCAAACCTGTCCTAGAGCATCTCTGAGCTATGAGATTGATGGGGAAAGGCAGAGGTGTTGTGACATTGAAAATGCTGCTGGGTTGGTGAAATGAGCAACATGAATCCTTGGCTACAAATGTGGAGCTGGGCTGTGGGTAATCCACGTGCCCTCAGCAGTGCCTGGTTACATTTTAGGGAAATCATTGCAAGGTAACCGCCTTCCACCTGAGAAAGGTTAAAGCCCAGAGAAACTCTGAACAGGTCCAAATGAGAGACCATCTACCCTCCCTCTCCATTCATCACTGTCTCACAGAACGCACTCTGTTTCCCTAGGGGCAGCAGAAATGCTGAGGGTTTCTGATATGCAGGAGCAGCAGCAGAGATAGGGGGAAGCTTTTTAAAAGAACCCCAGAACTCCTAAAAAAAAAAAAGAGAGAGTGTGTGTTCCAAGGGGAGGTATATGGGAAATGGATTTGATTTTGTTGACAGGTATCTCCTCTAAATCTTCACTGTCCTTTATCCATGAACAGGTCCCCAAGCGCAGCCCCAGAAAATGTCCAACAGCAGCTCCATCAGGCACTTCCTCCTGCTGGCATTGGCAGACACGCGGCAGCTGCAGCTCCTGCACTTCTGCCTCTTGCTGGGCATCTCCCTGGCTGCCCTCCTGGGCAACGGCCTCATCATCAGTGCCGTAGCCTGCGGCCACCACCTGCACACGCCCATGTTCTTCTTCCTGCTCAACCTGGCCCTCGCTGACCGGGGCTCCATCTGTACCACTATCCCCAAAGCCATGCACAATTTCCTCCGGGACACTAGGAACATCTCCTACACTGGATGTGCTACCCAGGTAGTTTTTTTTGTTTTTTATGCTATAGCAGAGCTTGCCCTCCTGATCATCATGTGCTATGACCGCTACGTGTCCATCTGCAAACCCCTGCACTACGGGACCCTCCTGAGCAGCAGAGCTTGTGCCCACATGGCAGCAGCTGCCTGGCCAGTGCCTTTCTCTTTTCGCTGATCCACACGGCCAATACATTGTTGCTTGCCTTGCGCCATAGCAATGCCCTGGGCCAGTTCTTCTGTGAAATCCCCCAGATCCTCAAGCTCTCTTGCTCCAAATCCTTCCTCAGGGAATTTGGACTAATTGCTATTACTGCCTGTTTGTCATTTGGTTGTTTTGTATTCATTGTTTTCTCCTATGTGCAGATTTTCAGGGCTGTGCTGAGGATCCCCTCTGAGCACGGAGGGCACAAAGCCTTTTCCACCGGCCTCCCTCACATGGCCGTTCTCTCTCTGTTCCTCAGCACTTCCACATTTGCATACATTAAGTCCCTGTCCATGTCCTCCCCATCCCTGGATCTGGCACTGTCAGTTTTGTACTCAGTGGTGCCTCCAGCCCTGAACCCCCTCATCTACAGCATGAGGAACCAGGAGCTCAAGGCTGCAGTGTGAAGACTGATGACTGGATGCTTTCAGAAACATTAAACTGCTGCCAATTTCTGCAAAACACTTGTAATAAAAGTCATCTTTGATATTTCTTGTTGATTTCATTTTGGAGGTTCTTTTTCTTTGTTTTATTTTTTTATATGATCCATAAAGAAGGGTCATTGTTTGCACCATTTCTCAGTTTGTTTCTCTCCACCATCCTTGTTCTCACAGACTGTGTCATTGAGGGGCGGCGCTCTTGGTGGTGTTAAAGGAAGTATAGGATCTCCCAGCAGAGTTTTCTGCAGAGATGCCCTTTTTTTTGCCTTCTCTTGAACTGCAGCAGCAATGTCTGTGTGCAGAGCTGGGGGCAGATCAGGGCTGGCACAGCAGCTGTGCCCAGCAGCAGCAGCAGCTCTTGATGTTGCCAGTGCTGCTGCCATGGCCCTGCCCCGCTGCCCTGGTGACCCTGGTGTTGCTGTAGGGCCTGAGTGCTCTCAGGGCCGGGCACAGTCCTGCGGGTGGCAGTGCCAGGGCTGCAGCAGGGACAGGCCATGGGCACTGCTGGGGCAGCGCTGACGCCTCAGGCCAGGCCCTGGGGGCTCCAGGCTCCTTGCCCAGGCTCTCTCAAGAACACAGCCAGGCCAATGCTCAGCACAGAAAATCCCCGTGAGCAGCCCCAGGCTGGCTGTGGGCAGGCTGGGGGCAAACAGCATGGCTGGGGCTCTGCAAGGGCCCTGGGGCAGATGGGAAGGAGCAGCAGAGCAGGGGCTGATCCATCCCCAGTGCGCTGCACAGCCCAGGGCAGCGTCCCAGAGCATCCTCATGGAGCTGCCAACAACATCCCCCCTCTGCAGCCCTGTCCTCTCCCCCAGCTCACACAGGTGCCCCATCCTCGCAGGCACAGACACAGCAGCACTGGCTCAGCAGCCCCTGTTTGCATTGCACACAGCAGGCGGGAGCACCACCATGCTGTTGGTGTGGGGACATGAACCTGAGGGAGCACAAATGCCATCAGCCCCTGGGGCCAGCAAGGGCTGGGGGACACCAGGGAAAGCACTCAGGTTTGTCCTGGCCTCTGCAGTCAGCCTGAAAGTTTATTCCCATCAGCTAGGAGTTTCCTATCCCACTGCAGATGCTGTTGCTCATAGCCAGGGCTGCCTGGCAGCCACCCCCAAACTGCCCTGAGCATTTCCTTGGCTTCACCTTTGCTTTCTTTACCCTTCCTGAAACAAATGTCTTCCCATTGCCTACCCCTGTTCCCTCCCCTGCAAACAGCCCATCCCTGTTTGCCCTTTCCTCTCTGGCCCCACTCCCCATTGCAGTTCCTGACTTGGCCCCATGGGAATGTCCCTTGGGCAGCAGGATCATCCTACAAGTGCTGCAGGAATTGTCTGCAGGCTCCTGCAGTGCCTCATGCTGCTCCCTTGCCAGAGGGAACCCCAGGCCATGGGAGCACATCTGGGCTGCTGTGTCTGGCTCTGGGGCTCCCTGTTCTGGGCAGTGAGGAGGAGCTGCAGAGGTTCTGCAGGACTGACAGGATGGGCTTTGGGGCTGACAGGAGAAGCTGAGGGACCTGGGCTGCAGCAGCTTCTGAAGAGGAGGCCCAGGGCTCATCCTGCAACTGCTCCAAGGGTGGTTTCCAAGAATCCAGAATCAGCAAGGTTGGAAAAGACCTTGGAGATCATCAAGTCTAATCTGTGCCCTGGCACCACCTTGTCTCCCTTAGCCTCCTCTTCTCCAGGATAAACAACCCCAGCTCCCTCAGCTGCTCATCACAGGACATTTGCTCCAGACCTCTCACCAGCCTTGTTGCCCTTGACTGGACATGCTCCAGCCCCTCCATGTTGTTCCTCAATATGGGGGACCCAGAACTAGACACAGCACTTGAGGTGATGCCCAAGCAGTGCTGAGCACAGGGGAACAATCCCTTCCCTGCTTCTTCTGGCCACACCATTCGTGATCTAGGCCAGGAGCCATTGGCCTTCTTGCCCATCTGGGCACACTGCTGCCTCATGTCCAGCCTGCTGTTCATCAGTCCCTACAGGTCCCTTTCTGCCTGGCTGCTGTCCAGCCACTCTCTCCCCAGCCTGTAAAGCTGCAGGGGTTGTTGTGGCCAAAGTGCAGAACCTGGCACTTGGACTTCTTAAACCTCACCTTGTTGGATTTGGGCCCTGCATCCATCCTGTCCAGGAGCCCTGCTCCCAGCATGAGCCCAGTTGCTGCCCCTGTGTTCTTCCAGTTTCCTTGTCACTCCCAGCATGATCCTGGTCAATTCCCCTCACTCCTGGCAGGATCCCTCTTCTTCCCAGTATGAGCCCAGGCACTCCCAGTCATTCCCCGTTATGATGCAATTTGTCCCCAACATGGTCCCAGTTGCTCCCACTTTCATCAAGTGTGTTTCCAGTTCTACCATTTGCCCCTATTATAGTCCCAGTATCTCCCAGTATGATCCCAGTATGATCCCAGTCTCTCCCAGCAGGGCCCCAGTCACTCACACTTGCCCCCAGTGGCTCCCAGTGTGGTCCCAGTCACTACCTGTATGGTCTCAGGCACTCCCGGTATATCCCAGTTGCCCTGAACATTCTCGTAGTCATTGCCAGGCACTCCCAGTTACCTCAGAGTGGTTCAGCTGCCCCCAGTTTCATCCCAGTCACTGCCAGGACATCCCAATTGTCACCAGCATGCATCCTGTCATTCCCAGTTTTTTCCAGTTCCTCCCAGTGTGTGCGCAGTCAGCTCCCAACACGGGCCTGGTAGCTCTCAGGAACCCAGTCAGGGTCTATTGACACCCACTATAATCCCAGTGTGATCCCAGTCACTCCCAGTATGATGCCAGTCACCCCCAGTGGGATCCCAGTTGTTCCCTGTCAATGCCAGCAGGACCCCAGTAGTGTCCAGTATGATCCTCATGACTTCCAGTGTCTCCCAGTTTATCCCAGTCAACCCCTGCATGCTCCCAGTCACTCCCACTTCCTCCCAGTTGCTTTCAGCATGATTCCAGTTGCTCACAGCCCTCCCCAGTCAATCCCAGTATGATTCCAGTGACCCACAGTGTGATCCCAGTCTCAGCCAGCATGGACCCAGATGCTCTCACTGTGATCCCAGTATAATTGCAGCTGCTGCTAGAATAGTCCCAGTTGTTCCCAGTTCCTCCCAGTATGATCCCAGTTGTCCCTCGAATAGTCCCAGTCCCTCTCAGCATGGTCCCACTCACTCCCAGTTGCTCCTGGCATGGTCCCAGCTGTTCCCAGTGTGATTCCAGTCCACTCTGTATCATCACAGACACTCCCAGTATATCCCAGTGTGCCCAGTAATGTTCTGGTTAGCTCAGAATGATCCCAGTCTTTCCCAGTTCCTCCCAGTTGCCTCCAGCATGATTTCAGTTTCTGGTAGTTGCCTGAAGTAAGGTCTTAGTTGCTCCCAATATGATCCCAGTTATAGTCTCAGTCCCCTCAGCATGGTTCCAGTACCTTCCAGTTGATCCCAGTTGCTCCCACTCTGTCCACATTTTCCTCCCAGCATGGGCCCAGTAGCTCCCAGTAACCCCCAGTCAGGATCCATTCTCATCTGCTGTAATCCCAGTGGCCCCCAGGATGATCCCAGTTGCACCCAGTCCACACCAGTATGGTTAAACCACCCCCTGTATGATCCCAGTCACTCCCAGATCCTCCCAGTATGATTCCAGTCATGCTCAGAGTGACTCCCTGTCACTCCCTTTGTGGGCCCAGTTGCTCCCAGTCACTTCCAGCATAGTTCCAGTCACAGCCAGCACCTTTCCAGTCACTCCCAGTCTAGTTCCAGTAGGATCTCAGTCACTCTCAGATACTCCTAATACTTTTCCAGTCACTCCCAGTATGATGCCTGTCAGTTCCCGTATGACCCCAGCATGGACACAGCTGCTCCCATTATCATCTAGGGGGGTTCCAGTTGCTCCCATTTACCCCGACTGTGGTTTCAATCACTCCCAGCATATTCCAGTTACTCCCAGCAGGTTCCCAGTTAGTCCCAGTTGTCCTCAGTTGCTTCCAGCCTGATCCCAGTTGGTCACAGCCACTCCTAGTCACCCTAAGTGCAGTCCCAGTTGCTCCAAGTATGATCCAGTTTGATCCAAGTTGCCCCCAGCATGGTTCCAGTTGCTCCCTGTTCCTCCCAGTGTGATCCCAGTTGAACGCTGTTGTCCCTTCTGTAGTCCCAGTCACTCCCCATGTGATCCCACTCCCTGCCAGCATGATCCCAGTCATGGCCAGTTGCCCCCAGTGTAGACCCAGTCACACCCACTCACTCCCAGTTGCCCCTACCATGGTCCCAGTTCTCCCTAGCATGGTCCCTCTTGTTCCCAGTCATTCCCAGTATGATTACAAACACTCCCAGTACATCCCAGTTTCCCTCAGCATGTCGATGGTTCTTCCCAGACACTCACAGTGATCCCAGTAAGGTGCTTGTTATCCCAGTGTGTTCTCAGTCATGCCCAGCATATCCCAGTTGCCTCCAGCCTGCATCCAGTCATTCCCAGTTCCTCCAGTTTGCTTGCAGCATCATCCCAGTTTCTCTCAGTTGCTCCCAGTGGCCCAAAGTGTGATCTCAGTTGCTCCCTTTCAATACCAATAGGAGCCTAGGAAACTCCAGTATGATCCTTGTCACATGCCAGAACTCCCAGTATGGTTCCAGTATAATCCCAGTAACTTCCAATCACTCCCAGGATGGTCCCAGTTGCCTCCAGCTAGATCAATCCAGTCAGTCCCAGTATGATGCCATTTGCTCCCAGCTGTTCCCAGTCGCCCCCAGTATGGGGGATGATGTGCAGGGTGTGTTCCCAGTCACTCTCAGACACTCCCAGTATTAGTCCAGTCCCTCCCAGTATGATCCAAAGATGAGCCCAGAGTGCTCCCAGTCCCTGCCAGTATGAACCAGTTGTGCCCCACATGGTTCGAGTTGCTCTCTTTCACCCTTGCTTTCATTGCAGACACTCCCAGTATGTCCCAGTGTAGCCCAGTTTCTTCCAGCACATTCCCAGTCACTCCCAGTCCCTTCCAGCATGATCCCATTTGCTCACAACCACTCCCAGTCAGCATCAGTGTAGTTGCACTCACTGCCAGTATGATCCCAGTCACCTCCAGCATGACCCCTGTTCATCCCAGTATAAGCCTAGTGGCTTCCAATCATGTCCATCATGTACCCGGTCACTACCAGTTCCACCCAGTTGCTCCTTGCATGATCCCAGTTGCTCAGAACTGCACCTGGTCACCCTCAGAACAATCCCAGTCATTCTCAGTATATCCCATCTGTCCCCAGCATGGTCTCAATTGCCCCCTGCAGGCTCCTACTCCATCCCAGTGTAATCCCAGTATGATACCAGTCTTCCTCAGTGTGATCGCAGTCTGCCCCAGCATGGGCCCAGCTGCTCCCAATATGATCCCTGTAGCATCCCAGTCCAATCCCAGTCATTGGAGATGTTGATCTTTGACATCCCTAAAGGTCCCTTTTGGTCCTGAAACAGACTTGCAGAATCCTGAAACAAAGAACTGCTAAAGAAAAATCATTAATAACTATTAAAAGAAATCCATTGATATTTACCAAACAATATTGAGAAAATTTCTGGAATGCCTTGGGCACTGTCCTTAATTGAATCACTTGGGCTGAGTCTGACTCGTGGCTTTCCAATACTTTGAGCTGATAGCTCTGTCCACCTTCCACAGAACAGTGCCACAGGCCCAGGTAGGGGGATCAAAGCCCCCAAACCCAACAGTGGGCAGGCCAAACAGCCCAGACATGGCCTGCAGGGCAGGGTCTTTGTTCTCACATCCCACCCCCACCGTGCTGCCAGTGCCTCGGCAGCAGGAGTGACCAAACGCTTTGTCCCTCTCCCCCCAGAACCACCAGTGCACGCCGGCAGCTGGGAAGGAGAAGCTTTCCCAGGGATCTCCATCTCGGATCTGCGGGTCTTCTTACCCCAGAAAAAGTGAGCGATGCTCGCTCTCCAACCCCCCCATCCCCCCCCAACCCCACGATTCAAATTCCAGTGTTCCTGTTTTCTGTTCCTCAACATCACCCCCATCCCCTCCAGGTTTGTGACCAGAGGCAGCACCTCTGGAAGCCAAATCCCCCATGCCACTGGTGAACGTGAGGGGAGTCAGGCACCCCAAATCCCAGCGAGAAGCCCCTGACCAAACGTGGATCAGCCTGTGAAAAATTTTGTGTCCCAGAAAAACACTGAGTTTGAAAGTTTTCAGCTGGGAGGCCCCAGCTGTTAGCAAATGAGCCGTGCCTCCCCTGAGGGACAGGCCAGCGTCCCCTTCTCTCCCAGCTCCCACCACAGGGGTGTTATACATGAGAAGCTTGACTAGGCCAATATTCAAGCAGCAATCAAGTAATTAATTAATTAATTAATATGGTAAAGTATGAGCAATACAGCGCTGGGTACAGTGAGGGAAGTTTTCCCTCCAACTGCACACTGATAGTTGAAGCTTACAGGTATTTATAGGGGTACTCATCAGCCTCATCAGCTTTCTCAGTAGTTTCTATTCCCAATTTTTATGTCACAATTCCATACCTATTATGATTTAGTTTTTCTCAGGATGTATCCCAGAAAGAAGTATCTCCAGATGCTGGTGGTTCAGTTTCTGAAAGAAGGAAGAAATCTCCCAGATGGTGTGGTCCAGAATCCAGATGTGGGTCCACCTTTTAATTGCAGAGACTATAAATCTCATAGCAGTGATGTCCAGCTTCCCTTGGCTAGTAATCCTTGAGTTGAGGTTCATCTTCCTTTCTCAGGCTGCTTTTCACTGTTTTGTTAAGGTGTGAGATAAGCATGTTTCCTTTTATATATTCTAAAGGTATAGTTTCAAAGATCCTTACTACAAACAATATTCTAAATTATATTTCAAAAGGTTATTATTGCAAAACTCTTTCAGGCTTATCTACAAGCAGAAAGTTCCTGTCAAAAAGCAACATCCTTAACGCTTTAATTCAAATGCTCCTAAATCAACTAAACACTTATAAAGGTTAATTAAGAACAAAGGATAGGTTCAAAGGCCTTTTTCCATGCTTTACTTTCCTCAGTAATTATTAGAATTCATCTTTACAACTGTCCCATGGTCGGTTCCCACACATATTACAAACACAAATACACACATTGCCTGTATGTACCTGACATGAAACACAGCTTTGTATTTCACAAGGGGGCACAGGGATGGCTCCTGTGAGAAGCTGCTGGAAGCTTCCACCGTGTCTGGCACAGCCAATTCCTGGTGGTTTCAAAGATGGACCTGCTGCTGGCAAAGGCTGGGCCAGTTACAAATGGTGGCAATGCCTCTGTAATAACAGATTTTAAAAGAAATCAAAATAGAGATTGTGGCGCAGTTTTAACTCCAGTCAGAGGAGAGCAGAGGGAGAATATGTGAGAAGAACAACTCTGCAGACATCAAGGTCGGTGCAGAAGGAGAAGGCAGGAGGTGCTCTAGGCCCTGGAGACCCAGGCACCCTGCAGGAGAGCCACGGACAGAGGGGCCCTGCTCCCAGGCTGGAGCAGCCTGTCCCTGGAGGAATGCACCCCCTGGAAGAGTGACCCATGCTGCAGCAGTTTGGGAAGGACTGTTGTCCCTGGCATGGACTCACTCTGCAGCAGTTTGCAGAGGGCTGTTGCCCCTGAAATGGACTCACATTGGAGAAGCTCCTGCAGAACTGTCTCCCTTGGGAGGGACCCACAGTGCAGCAGGGGAACCACTCCTCTACCTGAGCAGGGGCAGAAGCCATGGGTGATGAACTGACCATAACCCCCATTCCCTGTGTCCCTGCACTGCTGGGGTGGGAGGTAGAGTTGGAAGGAGGGAGCTGAGGAGCATATTTTATTTCCAATTTTCCTGCTCTGACTTTATTAGTAATAAATGAATTTCACATCTCTAAGCTAAGCCTGTTTTTCCCAGGACAGTATTTGATGAGTGATCTCACCCAGTCCTTATCTCAACCCATGAACCCTTTATTAAATTCTCTTTGTCCAGCTTCAGAGGGGAATGAGTGAGCAGCCCACATGGATGCCTGGCATTTGGCTTGGGTCAACCCACGACACCTTGGTACCACAGGGTCACAGTGGACCCTTGGTTCTATGGGGTCTCACTGGTTCCATCTGGCCCTGCAGGGACACTTAATTCAACAAGGCCCCAAAGTTTCACAGTGGTCTCCAGGATTCCATGAGGCCCTGCAATGTCAAAATGGACCTTTGGATCCATGGGGGCCCACAGTGTCACAATGGGCTCTTTTGGTTCTACAGCTTCACAATGGCCCCTCGGTTCCATGTGTCCTGCACTGTTCCATGAATCCTTAGTTCCATGGGGTCCTGTAGGGTCACAATGGTCTCCTTGGTTTCGTGGTGCCACAGCTGCCATAATTTCCATGGTCTCACAACTGCCCTTGCATCCCAAGAGTCCCCAGAGTGTGACAATGGCCCCTTGCTTCCATGGCACCCTGTAGTGTCACAATGGTGTCCATGATTCCATCAGGCCCTGCAGTGTCACCATGGACAGTTGGTTCAGTGACACTCCACAATGTCACCATGGCCCCCTGGTTCCACAGAGCCCCACTACTGTGTCACTGTGGTCTCTTTGGTTCCAAGACTCAGAAGTGCCAGAATGACCCTTTGGTTCCATCAGGCCTTGATGTTTCAAAATGGTCTCCATGGTTTCATGAGTACCCCCCTGTGTCACAAGAGACTCTTGGTTCCCTGAAATTCTTCAGGGTCACAATGGGCCCTTGGTTCCATAAGGTTTGGTAGAGACCAGGTTGACTCCTTGGTTCCATGAAGCCCTGCTGTGTCACAATGCCCATGGTTCCATGAATGTCCATGGTGTCACCATGGTCTCCTTGGATCCCCAGTATCACCATGGTCTCCTTGTATCCCCAGTATCACTATGGTCTCCTTGGTACCATCCAGGCCTTGTAACAAGAGACAGGGAGACATTTTGTGCCTTAGATGAAAGGCTGCAGAATTCATGGTTGTGAGCCTGTGTCACTGATAAGAAACATAAACCCCCTGAATCTGAACGCCAAATATCATCTCAAGTACCTTCAATCCCAGCCTTGACAGAGGTAGAAAATACAAACAGAGATTCCACAGTAAATCAAAAACAGGGACCATATTTGGAATGCAGGCAAAATGCATTCAAGTGCATTCGAATGCACTCGACATGATGGGGAGGTGATGATCCCCTATTCCAAGAGTGAACCCTAGGAAGGTCTGACTATTGAAGGAACTACAGAGAACCACAATATAAGAAAAGCAGGTGGCAAAGGTAATTCTGAGATAGGCAGACCAGAAAGAAAGAGCAGATGAACCAGTGCAGTCGCCACCGAGAAGATCACGCTCACATGCTGTGGACAGCAACCCCATCAGGCTGTGTCACCATCCCCTGGTACAAGGGGGGTTACGATGGTTCATTTCACTGATCTCAGGGTGCAAAGACACACAGCAGGGGACTTTCAGTATTAACCAAAACAAATGCACCTTTTATTGAGTGCCCACAGCAGATGCAACAGAAGGATTAGAAAGGAGATAAAGGACAGAGAGACAGAGAAAAGGAGGGGGGGAATAGCTGCCAACAGAGAGATGAAATCCTCTTGCTCTGGCCAATAGATCTTTCTGGTCACATCGGGGACAGTCTCAAAGTCTTTGGTTAACTCAAGGCTCTTTTATAATCTGCTGCCAGGAGGGGAGCAGGATGGCACATGGAGGGAACAGTGGAGAATAAATCCATTGGGAACAGGTACAGACAGTCCAGTTCTGAACAGCACAAACCGGTGCCAGCAGTGAGCGGGGCCCGTTGTTTCAGGACTGGTGCCTATGGGAAACATCCTGCTTCCTGTGGCAGACATCCTGCTCCAGTCAGGCCAGCACCCCTGGCTTAGAATTTGAAGGGTCTCAGTCTCAGTCCTTGGGGAGGGCTTCAATCTCCATCCTTGACGGCGGCTGTGAGGCAGATGAGGGATCTTTGGACCGTCTCTAACAGACTGACATCCCAAAATATAAAAATAACTATGCATTTCCCCTTAAAAAAAAATTTACTGAATTGATAAAATTATAATTATTTTTCTTATTTATAATAGTATAATTCTATATTTGTAATACCAAATTTTATAATTAATATTATAAAGTCCATACCTTTTTAGCAAGCAAAAAATTTATTGGTCATTGTTTCTAAGTAACACAATTCCCTTCATTAATTAATTGAGCAGTGTGGCTATTGATTTTTCCTTCATTATGCTAATCAGTCCTATTTTAAATCCTTTTCTTATGTTTTATATCATTTTAACAGACAGGGTAAAAGAGGCCACTTTGGGGTCCCTGGTGACATTTCTGGGGCACATTTGGGGCATTTCTGGGTCTGCCACCAGTTTTAAGAGACAGAAAAACTAAGATTAGTATTAACACCCATGAGACATATGCAAAAAGTCCCCGTATTGAGTGGGATAGAAGAGGAAGAGCTCCTCAAAACAGGAGAGAAGAAAGATAATGAAGGGAAGTGGAGATTAGCAGATGGGAGGCAAATGTTGAATAAAACCTTTGCCAGGAAAATGCTAGAAGGCATACATGGAACAACACATTGGAGTACAGAAGCACTAAGTGATCGGTTTCTGAGAGACTGGGGGTGCATAGGAATTTTAGCTAAGCAAGTAATTGATCAGTGTGTGATAATCAACAAGCGAATAAGAAAATCATGAGGGAAACACCAAGAGGAGGATGAGAACTGCCTTACAGCCCTTTCAAAACATCCAAGTAGACTTTACTGAACTTCCTCAGGTACAACGGGGAAAGTTTTTGCCAGTGATAGTAGATCACGTGACTCATTGGGTAGAGGTGGTAGCTACTGTGAAAGCCAATGCCAGTGTTGTGAGGAAAACACTTCTAGAATCAATCATTCCCCAGTATGGGATGGCAAACAGGATTGATTCAGACTGGGGAACTAATTTCATATCGATGATATTGCAAATAGTTGTTCAGGCCTTGGAAGAAAATTAGGAATTACACATTCCACGGCATCCACAGAGCTCCGGTTGGGTTGAGAGAATGAATCAAACTCTTAAAAGAGCTCTAGTTAAGCTAATGACTGAAACGCAAATGTCATGGATAAAATGTCTCCCTTTGGCCTCATTAAGAATTAGAAGCCAAACCCAGTCAGATCTGGGGGTGTCACCCCAATAAATGATGTTTGGGTTACCCTTCCTGACCTCGCCCCAGAAGGTTGCCACCTATGAGGAAAGGGAAGCCAACACCAAGAAATAAGTTATGTCTATAGCACAAAGCTTAGAAGGGCTAAGACATAAAGGGGCAATTCCTCAAACTACCAGCCAGGATTTCAGGATCCATAATATTAATCCTGGGGATAGGGTGATGATTAAGCCATGGAGAGATCAGCCTCTAACTCCTCAGTGGGAAGGTCCCTTTCAGGTACTGCTCACCACCAAATCGGCCACGCAAACTGCAGAGCAGGGATGGACTCATGCCAACAGAGTCAAACGCCCCGCAGAAGAACTCAAAGAATGGAGTATAACATCCAGGCTGGGTGAAACAAGATTGACTTTCAAGCAGAGACTGAAAGACAACCAGAAAAAAACACCAAGACACCAAAAAAGTAGAGTTAAGCTTCCACCAAACAGCTTGAGAACTGTCTTCCTGTTTTAATGGGTGAGAATTACCAGCATCTGTTGAGAAGTACACAAAGGACTGTAAAACATAATGGGGCAGCATCCTTAAGAAGTAAGACAAGGAATAGAGGGCAAGATCAGGTTGGCCCCTTTGTTCACTACCAAGAAGGCTCCATAGCCCTGCCGTGGGTAGGAAGCCCTAAGGCATGGTAAGGAAGGGACTAAAGGCCATACCACACCTCTATCATTGCTCAGTTGTCTTTTAATTCAACAGGGACTGGAGGGCAGGACCGAGTTGACCTCTGTACTCATCCCTAAGGTACACTGACTATGGCTAGCAGCCACATAGGCACGGTAGGTGGGAGTCAAAGCCATACTGGACCTCTGGGATGCCCTTTTGTCCATTCCAAATAAGTGTGTCTAAGGAAAACCTGAGATTTTTTCTCCTGTCCCACTGTCCTTCCCACATCAACAGATGCTGGTATGACTCATTCAAGAGACAGAGAAAGTTTTTACCTAATTGTTCAAGCAAAAGGACTTACAGAAAAAGAAAAGGGGAGCTTGTTATAGATCAGTAATTCTATGGTTGACTATCAAAATTAAGGGGTGAATATTAAATATATGTTAAGAAAAGTTTTTTAGATGTATAGTTATCCTTCCCCTCCCCCTTGCATTGTTATCACAGGATGGCCTCAGTAGTTGGGGCATTTGAGAGGGTCGGCTTGTTACTATGGCAGCCCCTGACCTCCAATCAAGGTGTAAGACAGTGATCTCCACCACTGGACAGTGAAGAAGGAGTCGATTGAAAAGACCTTGGGAGGGGCTAGAGGTGTAAAAGACAGTACATCCATTTTGTAGATGAGCACACAGTGACTGAATCCTTTGCTCCTGGTGCTGTATTCTTTTTTTTATTCAGTCTTCTGTTGTATTTTGATATGGCCTTAATAAACCATTTAAAATATTTGAAATTAAAAATTTTTTCTCACATGGCGTTGGGGAATGTAGGGCAAGGTTGTCCACACTTGGTCAGCTCCAAGGTACAACTTCCCTGACATGGCCAGACCAACTTAGGAGAGACCCTGGATCAATATCAATCACAGAATGCTGCAATCACCTCTTGTATAGTAAGAACAGCAATAAAAGACACCCTTTAAGACAGGAATACATATTTCTTAGAAGCTGTTTAAAATAATTCTCCATAACTGTAAAAGGAATACTTCCTAAAGAACTGCTCCAGACCAGAGAGAAATCAAGGCAGAGCCATGGTTTGTCAGCACAGGCTCGATCCTAATGAGCCCCGTGTTGCATTTGGAGCTGAGCTCTTGAAGCTCAGGACCTGAGAGGAGATTGCACAAACCTTTCCAGGAGTCAGTCAGAGAAAAACCCCAAAGTGTCTCAAAGCATGAATGGGGTCTCATTGAGGTCCATCCCCAACACAGGCTCCTCATGGATGCATTGGAGGAGAGAATTGGAGGCCAGGATGGCAAAAAAATTCTCTGAGAAATTCAGTGTAGAAAGGAAAAATCCAAAGTACCTTAAAAACCTTGAGTATCTCAAAGCATTAATGAGCCCCACTGAGTGTCAGTACAAAGCTCTCAAGGGACTGGTTAAAGAAGATAATTGGGGCCATGATTGCAAAAACCTCTCACAGAGTCTGTATCAAATGGGAAACCTCAAGTACCTTAAAATAACTGAAGTACCTTGAAGTAATAATGAGCCCTGCTCAGTGTTGTTACTGACAAAGCCTCTCCAGGGACTAATTACAGCAGATAATTGGAGGCCAGGATTGCACAAACCTCTCAGAGACTCTAAGGCAAAAGCAAAACCCAAAGTCCTTTGTAAAATCTGCAGTCCCTGCAGGGAGCATTCAGGAGCCCCCAGGGCCATTGCTGAGCAAGGCTCCCCAGGAACTCCTTCCAGCAGATCCTTGAGGCCACTGGGATGTGGGCAGGGGGGGATGCTGAGGGCAGGACAAGGGGCTGACAGTGCCCACCCTGGCTGGGGCTGTGCCAGGAGACCCCAGGACTAGTTGTCTCCTCACAGCCCTTGGTGTCACAGAACCTGCTGTGCCCCAGGGCCCCAAGAATTGGCTTCTCTTTTTCCCCGCCTGTCATCACTGCTTTAAGTTTTCTGCTCTGCCTGGGGCCTGGGGACACTTTCTCCATTGTGTCCCTCCGAGGAACCCATTAAAAGTCCATGAAACTTTGGAGTTGGATTCTGACTTGGAGCTCTGGAGAGGTTTCTTCAGCTCCCTCTAAGGGACTGATGTTCAGGGCCTGAGCACAAAGCCCCAGAGGCTCATTAAATTCCTTGTGCTGTGTCTGTGCTGCTGAGCTGGGCTCCCAGCATAGAGGCAGCTCCTGGTAAGCAAGAAGAGATTCAAAAGCACATTTCTCTTGATGAGCAGCTCTTCTGCCAGCCCAGCAGGGCTGGGGCACTGTCTGCAGCCACTCTGGGCAAGCACAGAGGCACAGAGAACTTCAGTCTGTCAGGGCTGGGAAGGTGCTGAGAAGTGCCTGGGGCAGAATCACTGCCAGCCCTTGGCATAGGAACCTCTGGCTGCAGGACAATGCAGCTGCACCTCCTGGAGCCATCTCCTAAAGCTGGAACATCCCAATGCCTACAGACTCTGTGAATACAACTCTGCATATTTCTGGTGCAGGGGAGGTGAAATGCTCTTGAATCTCTGACATGCTGACAGTTTCTGATCCCTCATAGAATATTTCCAAGACAAGGACTTTGTAAAAAATGAGGTAATTTCCTAAGGCATTTTATTCAGTTTCCTAATATTGGACAATGGCAGGGAGGGGGAGATAAATATTGAAGGTTGATTATTAATTATTTATTATTAATTTGACAAGTGCCTGAGACAATGCAAACTATACTTTTTAGTGATCCCTAGGAGATATCTAATTTTCTTTCAGCCACTCTGCCCATGGACAGCACCAACATCGCCTTTGTTGGACCCGTCAGGCTCAGTCTGAGCTGTCCTTTCTCCAAGCTGCAAACAGAACCTGCCCCCAGCCAGTGCCCTGCAAGCAGGCAGGGTTCTGTCTGGCCAGGGAGAGCGCACAGAGATTTGGGGTCTGTCAGTACTGGCAGGGACAAATCAGGCACAGGGAAACACCTGCAGGAGGAAAATCCCCAGGAAGCAGAGAGAAGATCAGGCAATGAGAGAAAGCAAAACCCAGAAATGTTGTGGCAGGGAGAGTTTAGAGATGCCCACAGGATCTCCTCCAGTGCAGCCCCTCCCTCTGAACAAGCCCCCTCCCTCCTGTGCCCCAGTCAAGCCTCTGCCCTCAGGGCCGGGGCTCCAAGGCGTGCAGCCCCTCCTGTGCAGGCAGAGCTGCAGCAGAGCCGTGGGGCAGCTCTGCAGCCCTGGGCTCAGTTCCCTCTGCAGAGCACAGGGCTGGGAGCAGCTGCTCGGCCCTGGGGGCTCTGGAGGGGGCACAGCTGGCTCAGGGTGATGCTGCCACCAGTGCCTGGCTCTTGGCAATGCTGTCAGTGCAGCCAGGGAAGGAGCTGCATCTCCCTTCATCCAATGCCATCTTAAGGACATTTGGAAGTCTCTGTGAGATTTCAATCCAAGCAGGGAGCTTCAATGCTCCAAGCAGGGTGCAAACCTGTCCTGTAACATCTCTGGGTTATAGGATTAATGGGGAAAGGCAGAGGTGTTCTGACACTGAAATGATGCTGGCTTGTTGAAATGAGCAATGTGAGCCCTTGTCTACAAATGTGGAGCTGGGCTGTGGTGCATCCATCTGCTCTCTGGAGTACCTGAGGAATTTTAAGGAAAACGTGGGAGTGTGAACATTCTCCATTTCAGAACAGTGAAAGCCCAGACAAACTCCAAACAGAATGAAGTGACAGACCATCTCACCCCCCTGTCTCCACTTTCTCTGCTCTCCCAGAGTGCCTCAGAAATGCTGAGGGTTTCTGATATGCAGGAGCAGCAGCAGAGATATGGCGGAGCATATATAGAAAACCTCCTAACTAAAAAACTAAAGACACTGTCTGTGTATTACAGAGGATGGTGTATGGGAATTGGCTTTGATTTTGGATACAGGGATCTCCTCCAACCCTTCACTATCCTTTTCCCATGAACAGGTCCCCATGGCCAGGCACAGCAAATGTCCAACAGCAGCTCCTCAGGCACTTCCTCCTGCTGGCACTGGCAGACACGCGGCAGCTGCAGCTCCTGCACTTCTGCCTCTTGCTGGGCATCTCCCTGGCTGCCCTCCTGGGCAACGGCCTCATCATCAGCGCCGTAGCCTGTGGCCACCACCTGCACATGCCCATGTTCTTCTTCCTGCTCAACCTGGCCCTCAGCAACCTGGGCTCCATCTGCACCACTGTCCCCAAAGCCATGCATAATTCCCTCCTGGACACCAGGAACATCTCCTATACAGGATGTGCTGCTCAGCTCTTTTTCTTTCTGTTCTTCATCTCAGCAGAGCTTGTCCTCCTGATCATCATGTGCTACGACCGCTACATGTCCATCTGCAAACCCCTGCACTACGGGACACTCCTGGGCAGCAGAGCTTGTGCCCACATGGCAGCAGCTGCCTGGGCCAGTGCCTTTCTCTATGCTCTCGTGCACACAGCCAATACATTTTCCCTGCCCCTGTGCCATGGCAATGTCCTGGGCCAGTTCTTCTGTGAAATTCCCCAGATCCTCAAGCTCTCCTGCTCAAATTCCTACCTCAGGGAACTTAAGATTATTGTTTTTTCCATCTCTTTAGCATTTGTCTGTTTTGTGTTCATTGTTTTCTCCTATGTGCAGATCTTCAGGGTTGTGCTGAGGATCCCCTCTGAGCAGGGACGGCACAAAGCCTTTTCCACCTGCCTCCCTCACCTGGTTGTGGTTTCTCTGTTCATCAGCACTGCAGCATTTGCCTACCTGAAGCCCCTCTCCATCTCCTCCCATCCCTGGATCTGGCCCTTTCAGTTCTGTACTCAGTGGTGCCTCCGGCCCTGAACCCCCTCATCTACAGCCTGAGGAACCAGGAGCTCAAGGCTGCTGTGAGGAGACTGATGACTGGATGGCTTTGGAAACATTAAACTTCTGGCCCATTTCTGCCAATCACTTGTAATAAAAGTAATTTTAGATACTTCTTGTTGGTTTCATTTTGGAGGTTCTTTTTCTTTGTTTTACTTTTTTAATCATGTCTGATATTGTTGGATTGGATGTGACCTACGCACGCGTGATTTGCGTCAAAGAAGAAAATGTTTTTATATTGTGCGTTCTGTAGTTTATATGCTTTTAACAAAGCATCATCTTAAGTCCTTAATTACATCAAAAAAACTTCTTATATTCATTCGAGTAAAGCTATTAGTATCAATATAATTCGCAAAAGTTTTAGAGAAATTTAATAAGGCTCATATACACATTTACGTATGCACCTAGTCTAGCTTACAAAAATTTGCATGTATCTTTTATAATCTGTTCTCATGCAGATGCCTTGTTTTCTTCCTTGCTATGGATAGACTCTTAAATCATCAATTGTTATTTCATCGATGAATTCAGCTCTCCTTGTAAGCTAGCTGTCCAGCCCCACTATATTGTTCACAGAGAAATGTCATTATTAAAGCCATTTCTCATTTTGTTTCTATCCATCTTCCCTGTGGTCACAGACTGTGTCAATGAGGGGCTGCACTCTCAGTGGCTATAAATGAACTAAAGGATCACCCAGCAGAGTTTTCTGCAGAGATGCCTTTTGTTGCCTTCTCTGGAGCTGCAGCAGCAATGTCTGTGTGCAGAGCTGGGGGCAGATCAGGGCTGGCACAGCATCTGTACCCAGCAGCAGCACTTGATGTTGCCAGTGCTGCTGCCATGGCCCTGCCCCGCTGCCCTGGTGACCCTGGTGTTGCTGCAGGGCCTGAGTGCTCTCAGGGCCGGGCACAGCCCTGGGGGGTGGCAGTGCAAGGGCTGCAGCAAGGACAGGCCATGGGAACTGCTGGGGCAGCGCTGACACTTCAGGAGAGGCCCTGGGGGCACCAGGCTCCTTGCCCAGGCTCTCTCAAGAACACAGCCAGGCCAATGCTCAGCACAGAAAATCCCCGTGAGCAGCCCCAGGCTGGCTGTGGGCAGGCTGGGGGCAAACAGCATGGCTGGGGCTCTGCAAGGGCCCTGGGGGAGACGGGAAGGAGCAACAGAGCAAGGGCTGATCCATCCCCAGTGCGCTGGACAGCCAAGGGCAGTGTGCCAGAGTCCTCATGGAGCTGCCAACAACATCCCCCCTCTGCAGTCCTGGCCTCTCCCCCAGCTCACACAGGTGCCCCAGTCTTGCAGGCACAGACACGGCAGCACTGCCTCAGCAGCCCCTGTTTGCATTGCACACAGCAGGCGGGAGCACCACCATGCTGTTGGTGTGGGGACATGAACCTGAGGGAGCACAAATGCCATCAGCCCCTGAGGCCAGCAAGGGCTGGGGGACACCAGGGAAACCACTCAGCTTTGTCCTGGCCTCTGCAGTCAGCCAGAAAGTTTTTTTTCCATCAGCTGGGAGTTTCCTGTCCCACTGCAGATGCTGTTGCTCAGAGCCAGGGCTGCCTGGCAGCCACCCCCAAACTGCCCTCAGGATTTCCTTTTCTTCCCTTTTGCTTTCTTTACTCTTCTGGTATAAATTTCTTCCTCCTGTTTGCCCAGCCTGGTTCCCTCCCCTGCAAACAGCCCATCCCTGCTTGCCCTTTCCTCTCTGGCCCCACTCCCCATTGCAGTTCCTGACTTGGCCCCATGGGAATGTCCCTTGGGCAGCAGGATCATCCTACAAGTGCTGCAGAAATTGTCTGCAGGCTTCTGCAGTGCCTGGTGCTGCTCCCTTGCCAGAGGCACCCCAGGCCATGGGGGCACATCTGGACTGCTGTGTCTGGCTCTGGGGCTCCCTGTTCTGGGCAGTGAGGAGGAGCTGCAGAGGCTCTGTAGGACTGAGAGGATGGGCTTTGGGGCTGACAGGAGAAGCTGAGGGACCTGGGCTGCTGGAGCTCCTGAAGAGGAAGCTGTGGGCTCATCATGCAACTGCTGCAAGGGTGGTTCCAGAGAATTTCAGAATCAGCAAGTCTGGAAAAGTCTTTGGAGATCAAGTCCAACCTGTGCCCTGATACTGCCTTGTCTCTCCTGAGCGTCCTCTTATCCAGGATAAACAGCCCCAGCTCCCTCAGCTGCTCCTCATAGCACTTGTGCTCCAGACCCCTCCCCAGCCTTTTTGCCTTTCTCTGGACATGCTCCAGCCCCTCCATGTCCTTCTTAAATCGGGGGGCCCAGAAGTGGACACTGCACTTGAGGTGCTGCTCAACCATTTCCCAGCACAGGGGAAGAGTCCCTGCCCTCGTCCTGCTGGCCACACCATTCCTGATCCATAGGAGTGCCAGGGGTTGGAGGGAAATGGTGAGGAGGTGGGACAAAAGGATATTGTTTGTCAGCCTGTTGGAGAGCCTTGATTTTCATATCTGTTCAGACTGAATTTGAAGGTGCTGGGCATCAATATCAATTGGACTTTGCTGATATCAATTTATAAACGGGAAAAGAAAGCAGGACAAAACAGTTCTGTCTGTATTGAGTTTGTGAGGGTCCCCAGGATGAGGTGAGAGATGAGAATCTGACTTCATGTTCTCAGAAGGCTGATATTATGTTATGTTATGTTATGTTATGTTATGTTATGTTATGTTATGTTATGTTATGTTATGCTATGTTATGTTAGTCATGTCATGTCATATTATATAACATTACATTACCGAATGCTATACTAAAACCATACTAAAAGATAAGACAGGATACAGACAGAAGGCTTAACAAGAATGATAATCAAAAACTCATGACTGACTCCTCAGAGGCCACCACACCTGATGGTGATTGGTCATTAAGTAAAAATAATTCACAGGAAACCAATCAAACATGCACCTGTTGGTGAACAACCTCCAGACCACATTCCAAAGCAGCAAGCACAGCAGAAGCAATCTGATAATTATTGTTTTCATTCTTTTCTGAGGCTTCTTAGCTTCCCAGGAGAAGAAATCCTGGCAAAAGTATTTTTAAGAAAATATGACAGTGGAAAGTCTGCATTGTTTTCAAAATAGTATATTAAATTTGAATACAATTGAAATATTTCTAAACAACTACAGAAGAATTGAACATTTAAAATATTCCCTGGGCATTTTCTTGTTCGGATATTTTGAACAGATGTTTATCAGCCTTGGTCATTGGATTCATGAACTGAAGAGCTCAAGAAAGAAGAGGTCTCTGGAGGAGTAAAATTCATTAGCAACCTCCAAGTGGCTGAGTATCCATCCCCATCAGAGCAGCAATGAAGAGAAATGGGCACAGCTTTGTGCCTGCCCCAGCTTTGGCATAAGCCCTGGGCCTGGAGCAGGAGCAGCGCTTGAGTGCCCCAAGGCCGCAGCTCTTGTGCTGCCCTGGGCAGATGGGATTGCAGCAGGGGCTGCAGAGCTCTCAGCACCTCAGGCAGAGGGGAGCAGGGCAGCCAGGGAGCCTCCTTTGGCCTTGGCCAAGCACCTTCCCCCATGGCTGGGGCTGAGTCCTGTGGCAGCTGCAGCTGCTGCTGTGCCCTTGCCAGGGGCTGAGGCCGTGGGGCAGTGCCCAGAGCAGCCTGGCCTGAGCAGAGCTGTGGGGCCAGAGCCGGCTGGGCTGGGCTAGGGAGAGGCCCTCGGTGCTGTCCAGAGCTCAGGGCAGCTGGCAGAACTTTCAAGGAGTTGGGCTGGGCTCAGAGAGCCTGGCCCAGAAACCATCAGTGTCCATCTCAGCCTGGCTGAGCATGCAGGGGCAGGACTCAGGCCAGGCCTTGTGGGGCAGGGCCAGTGCCTGTGCAAGGCATTGCAAACAGGCATGTGGCCCAGAGAGGAGGCTGCTCTGTGCCCTTGGTAGCATGGACAGAGCAGGGAGGGGGCCCAGGACATTTGTCAGCACCATCCTCTGTGCCCAGCCCTTGGCAGCCCTGGCTGCTGAGCCCAGCTTTGGCCTGGGCTGAGTTTGGCTGGGGCCCAGCTCCATCCTCCTGCGAGGCTCAGGGACTGTTCCCAGCCATGGCCAGCCCTGGCTGCCTCTCTGCTGGCCCAGAGGCCGGCAGAGCCCAGGGCAGGGCTGTATGTGCAGCCCGACATCTTCCACGGGCTCTGCAGGAGCTGGCAGAGGCTGCCCAGCAGGGAGGCCATGGGGCACAGACCCCAAGGCTGCTGTGCGCACCACGGCACAGGGGCCGTTCCCAGCCGCAATGCTCCTGGCCTGGGCTGGGCCTGCACAGTGGCTGGGCCACCATGGCTGGGCCAGCACAGGGCCACAAAGGGGCCATGCAGCCACTGCCGGGGCTGACAGCAAGGCCAGGCACACACAAGCAATTGCTGAGCAGGGCCTGCACTGGCCAGGCCTGACTGTGCCAAAGGCAGAGCTCAGCTTCCCTTGGGGGCTGCAGCAACACTCCAGAGCCCAAAGAGCCTCCATGGCTGTGCTGGAGACCAAGGCTGCAGGAGGGAAATGCAGGGCTGCTGTGGGATGGGGAGGGCATTGATTCCAGCACACACCTCAGCTCTCTGATGATCCCGGCACCATGCTGGGCCCTGTTTCAGACTGGAACAGAGCAGATGTTGATGGGACAGGAGCTCTGTGGGGTTGTCAGGGACCTGCAGCTTGCAAGGTGCTCTGCTCTCCCTCAGGTGCTCCTGGAGAGATCCAATCCCAGCTGGGTACTTCAGGGCACAAGTGGCACTGCCTGTTCATGGGCACACAGCTGATGTCTGTCTGGAAAGGGGCACAGGTGTTAATCCCTGTTTCTGTCATAATATACAAGCAAATCTTTATTTTCTCGGTCATTTGAGTACTTTTAAGAACGGCAGTTTTCTCACCAGGAACGGGGATTTCTTGGAAGTGTGCTGATGGCATGAGAAGTAATACTGATCTTCCCATCTACTGTGTAACCAATATTCAATCTATTATTTGATTTCTCTTTCCATCCAATTTTTCCAGCTCTCCTGGTCAAATGGCCATGTCTAAGGACATCTCTTCACTAGACCAGATAGATCTTTATTCTTCCCATTCCTCTCAGATTTCCAACCCCAGATGCTCTCTGGTCATTCAAGTGCCTCTCAACTGACTGGCCGCATGCTTTCAGCTGGAAGAAATTGCCCAATATTGCGTAAGTTCAAATAAATATATAATAAATATAATTTAAATTGTGTTTTTATCTATCACAGAATTACCTCTTGTCTTTGTCTAAAACTGTTCATGTACAGAAATCCCTGGGGGATAGGGGACATGTCACATGCTGCTGGGACATCACAGAGAGCTGATGGAAGAGCTGTGATGGTTAATAAACTCTTCAAATGTTCAACTTGTGTTTGTTGGCAAGAAACCTTTCTGTGCCTCTGAGTGTCACCACTCCCTGAGCCCAAAGGATATAAACCTGATGAGTTGTGGCTCCCATGCCAGGGGTGCTTGGACCTTGACTCTCCACTAGACAGCTCTTCATCCCCTTTTTCTCTTTTCCTCCCTCTGGACATGGAGGAAGCTCCTGATTTCAGCATGTGACTCGTGTGTGCAAAGAGCAAATCTGGGCAGAATCGGGGCAGGGAGGGTTTGGAGGGACCTTGGGATCTCTGCTGGCCACAGAAGGTGTTCTCCATTGCTCTGAGAATGTCTGCAGTGGAAAGTGGATTTAATATCCAACAGAGTAATGACTTTTGCATTTGATGGAGCTGTGCCTTCCCTTGGCATTGTTGCCGGACAATGAATGAACATCCCTCTGTGTCTTGGACAGCTCCTTCTTCAAGAAAAACAGGTGGGAGTTGGAGCCAAGGAGCTGTAAGCTGCAGGTGCAGCCTTGGCTGGAGGCAGCTCAGATTTGCACAAGGCTGCTCTGAGTGCCAGGGCTTGGATGGGGGAATGGTGGGGTGGGGGTAGGGACAGAGTCTGATTGATTGTCAGCCATGGAGGGTCTTGATTTTCAAGTCCATTAAAACTGCATGAGGAGGTAGTTGGATTCAGTGACAATTGGAGATTGCACATATCAATTTAATAACAGGGAAATAAAAACCTAAAGAGGACCTAAAATATCTTTTCTCATTGTCTTTTTAAATAGAATATTTTCAGTTTGGGTACACTACTGAATTAACTACAAAGGATTTAAAAATTAAAATGAAATTATTCCCAGGGCTTGGCTTGTTCAGGTGTTCAGAATGTTGATGAGCCCTGGGACGCTTAATTCCTGCACTGAAGAGCTGAAGGCTGAAAAAGCCTATGGAGCAGGAAAATTCAGCAGCAGCCTCCAAGTTGCTGGGGATGTCAGCAGCCCCCACTGAGGCCATCCCTGCCCAGAGACCGTGGGGGAATGGGCAGACAAGGAGAGCGTCCCTGGGGCTGGGGCAGCACAACTCAGAGGCACCAGCGGCTCCAGCTGGGCAATGGAGTGTGGAATGTGGCTGGGAAAGCCCTGCCTGGGCTGTGCCAAGCAGGACACACAAGCCCTGACCCCCATCCACTAAACAACTCTCTCAAGGAGCAATTTAAACTTAATTACAATTCTTTGCGTACTCTGAGTTGGATTCGCTGGAGAAATACCAACAAAAGATTCTCAGGAGCTCAAAACAACAAAACAGCTTTTACTGGGTACTTTAGAAAATCAGAGAAACTTTGGCAAAAGGTTTAATGTGACATTCAATCAACACAAAACACTTCTCAAAGCATTAACTTGGCCCCTTCACCTTCAGAAACTCTAAGCATGTTCAATTTTAAGTTACTCAAAATTGGCAAGAAGAGGGAATTAGAAGAAGGAAAAGAAAACACAGAGAGAAAGTAATAAAAGAAAATACAGAGGAGCACACACACAGCTACTAACTCCTGGATTCCAGCAGTGTTCAGACAGAAATTCCAAGAGGAGCTAGGGTAAAGATGTGTGCATGCCTTGTGGTCAGCCTCAAATTCCCCTTGGTCTTCCTGGGCCCTTCCCCCAGGTGGGACTTCGGGTCATTTGGTCTCTCAGGAGCTGGGCTGGGGGCTGCAGAGGTGGCTGTGGAGAATTGCCTGTGCTGTGCCACGGACTGGCAGCCACTGCTGGGCTGGGACAGAGGCGCAGGTTTGCTCAGCACCAGAGACACCTTTCCCTTGCTTGTCCCCATCTGTCATCCCTGCCACCAGTGTTCTGCTGTACCTGGAACCTGGGGACACTTTCCCAGGCCTGTCCCTCAGATAGATCTATTTAAAGTATGAGAAACTTAAGTTTCACTCCCTTTTGAGTCCCTGAGAATTTTTTGGCACACTCTGTGTGACTGAGTCTGATACAAAGAGCACCAAATCCCCAGAGGGTCATTAAAGTCCCTGTGCTGTGTCTGTGCTGCTGAGCTGGGCCGGGCTCCTGGCCCAGAGGCAGCTCCTGGCAAGGGCAGCGCTGCAGAGAGACAGCTCTGGCCAGGAGCAGCTCCCGTGCACAGCCCAGCAGGGCTGGGGCACTGCCAGGGCCCCTCAGGGACACCAGCAGGGCACAGACAGAGCTCACAGGGGCTCAGCACTGGCAGGGGCTGTGGGATGGCCCAGAGGGGGCTGTGTCACAGCAGCTCCTCTGGATCTGTGTCATAGAGGCCCAGGGCAGCTGTGATGTCAGCAAGGGGCTGTGTGACAGGCCAGAGTGGGCTGTGTGAGGTCACAGATTGGGCTATGACATCACAGAGTTTGTTGTGTGAGGCCATTGAGCAGCTATGGCATCATGTAGGGAACTGTGTGACAGGACAGAGCAGGCTGTGAGATCATGGAATACCTGTATGACATCACAGAGGGGGCTGTGAGGTCAGAGTGTGTGCTGTGACATTACAGAGTGGCAGTATCACATCACAGACAGGGTTTGGGACATCACTGAGGGGATTGTGACAGCACAGAACTGCCTGTGATGTCATAGAGTAGGGTATGAGGCCATAGAGCAAATTCTGCCATTCTAGAGTGTGGAACTGGGGCATCTGTGAGTGGGTTGTTACATCACTGGGTGACTGAGTAACATCATAGAGCCGGCGGTGAAATCACAGTACAGATTATGAAATCATAAGGTGACTTTGTGACATCACAGAGACTTCTGTGACATCACAGAGCAGCTGTATCACATCAGAGGGTGGCATCTCAGAGTTGGCTGTGTGACATCACAGGAGCTGTGTGACATCACAGGGGCTGCGTGAGGTCCCTGGGGAGGTCACTCTGCCCCAGCCCCCCTCACAGCTCCCCCCAGAGCAGTCCAACCCTGCTCGTGCACAGCGGGGTCCTCTGTCCCCCCAGGTCCCCCCACCCCTGGCCCCGCAGCCTCCCCCAGAGGATGTTCCACGAGATCGACCCCAGAGCCTGAATCGGGGACAGGGGGCCAGGGCCCTGGGGGTGGCACAGGGGAATAGGGACGCCCTGGCAGTGTCCCCGTGTCCCCCAGGGCCAGAGCCTGGGCCAGGGCTCCTTCACCCTGTTACAAACGAGGCCCAAGAGTGCTGAAAAATCCCCAGCAAGGGAACAGCAAAAACAAGATTGAATATTAAGGGACAGCAGCACAAAGTTCCTTGGCAAGAGTCACTCTGCTCCTGACTGGACACTTCAGGCACACCAGGGAAACAAAGCAACAACAAAACCAAACAGAATCCAGGAAATCAAACCAGAAATTAACCCAGAACTGTCCCTGTGTTTGTGTGTGACACAAGGACAGTGAGGGCAAAGATCAAAGGAATATGGCCTAAAAGCTTCCCTGAGCTCAAACTTAACAGGACTTAACTGATACCTTAAACTTAACTGATACTTTCAACTTGACAATTTAGCAAAAGAGCAGAGCGTAACAGCATTTAACCTAACTTAAACCTATGACTTTGCAATTTAAGAGAGGAATAACACTTTACAATACTTAACTTATATTAAAGGTAACAACTCAGCAACTAAGAACAACTCTTAGCAGCATTTATCTTCACGTAGACCGTGTGATTTAACTTACCTAAAAGCCTGACTGACTCAGCTATCCAAGGCACTCCAACCCCTCAGAGAGCAGCATTTCTGCCACATTTCCCCAGCACAGGCACTCCTGTGTGCACACAGACACAAAGAGTCAGTGCAAGGCACCTGTGAGAAATTCCCCTGAGGGCAGGAAATGCTCCCTGTGGATGCTTCGGCATCTCCCCAGCAGGTGAAGGGTTGAGCCTGGAGGAGCGGGAGGGATCGGCCCAGGCTCTGTTGTTGTTCAGGATCCCTGAGTGCAGCAAACGGGAGAGTTCCCGGCTGGGAGAGGCCCCACTCAGAGGGAGTTGCTGGCCCAGGAGAGCTCCAAGGGCTCCTTTTGGAATGCTGTTTGCAGGGCCCCAAGAAAGGGGCTTCAGTCCCAGCAATGGCTCATCCTGGCCACACTTGGCACCAACAGCTTTCTTTGGCAGTGTGAGAAAAGGGATGTTGTGCCACTGAGGGAACAAAAACAGTTTCCAGGCTGCTCCTCCAGAAGCCAGGAGCTGGTTGGGCAGCAGCAGTGGCTGGAGCAGACAGTGTTTGTGATGAACTGCAGAGGACCATGGAGAGCATTGTGACACTTTGGGGTGTCAGGGAACCAAGGGACCATTGTGACACTGTGAGACCTCATGGAGCCAAACATCCATTGTGACATTGCAAGGCCTCATGGAACCATGGACAGATTATTAAGATACATCACAGCCTCATGGAACCAAGGGGCATGTGACACTGAGAGGCAACATTGAATCATGGAGACCGTTGTGATACTATGAGGCCCCATGGAACAAGCAAAGCATTGTGACACTGTGAGGCCTCATGGAACCAGTGAGACCATTGTGACCCTGGAACCCCACAGAACCAAGAAGACCATTGTGATACTGTGGGGTTTTGTGAAACCAAGAGGCCTTTGTGACACTGCAGGACTGCATGGAACCAAAGGTCCATTCTGACACAGAGGGGCTTCCTGTCATCAATGGTCGATTGTGACACTGTGGAGCCAAAGGAGATCATTGTAACACTGCAAACCTCCAGGGTCCAAAGGTCCATTGTGACATTGCAGGCCTCATGTAACAGAGGAGCTGCATGACATTGTGGGGCCTGGGGCACAACAGAGATCATTGTGACACTGCAAGGCCTCATGGAACCAAGGTGTCATTGTGACACTATAGGGTATGATAAAACTAAGGGAATGTGGAACAGGTCTGGCTGGTTTGGCCTCCTGGGCCCCCTTACTGGTCCAGCTGAACATGGCATGTTGAGGGTCTCTTCTCATCTGCTGCTGAAACACTGGGGCTCTCTGATTTCCTTGCTATGGTAAAGATCTGTCCTTCTCCTCCAGGCACCCATGGCCAGAATTGGGATTTCACCTCCAACATTGCCTTTTGTGAGAGACTGGAGGAGACTGTTGGCTCAAAACATTTCATGTGTGGGGAATGAAAAGGCAGGTCCAGCCTTGCCCTGCCCTGTAGCCCCAATTCCCCCAGAGCCTCTATCCCAGCCCAGCAGTGTCTGCCAGTCCCTGGCACAGCACAGGCAATGCTCCACAGCCACCTCTGCAGCCCCCAGCCCAGCTCCTGAGAGACCAAATGAGCCCAAGTCCCACCTGGGGGAAGGGCCCAGGAAGACCAAGGGGTATTTGAGGCTGACCACAAGGCAAGCACACATCTTGGCCCTACCTCCTCTTGGAATTTCTGTCTGAATACTGCTGAAATGCAGGAGCTGGTAGCTATGTGTGTTTCTCTGTGTCTTTTTTGTCTTTCTTGCTTTCTATGTCTTTTTCTTCAGTTTCTGTGCTCCTGCAAATTTTGATTAACTTAAAATTGAACAGACTTATGGTTTGTGAGGTTGAATGGGCCAAGTCAACACTTTGAGAAGTGTTTTTTGTTGACTGAATGTCTGTCATTGTTTGACATAAGAAGAATTTTAAAAAGTAATACAAAACTTTTTGTGTAACTGACAATCTGTTAAACCACTAAGATACTGAACACGCCTCTGTGAAATACATATGTTAAAGATCAAAAAGCCCTGGAACCTCCTCTTTCTTTTCCAGTCAACAAAGAAGCAGCGAGCCCCAGCTTCCATTTCAACCAAACCAAACCAAACCAAGCAACCCTGCCATGGGCTGAGCCCCTTCCCTCCTCCCCAGGCTGCCCCCCTTCACATTGGCCCCATTCTAACCAAACCAAACCTCAACAACTACCAAACAGGAAAACAAAAGAGGCTACAAAACCCCAACCAGAACAAAGCCAGGCACAGCTATTAAAATCTTACCACCAAGTCCCCTCCCCCCAAAACATCTAAAACACAAACCCCTACAACCTACAACCTGTAAAAAATAAACCTACAACTAAAATTAAACACAAAAAACCCCAAAACTATCAATAAAACCAATTCTAACACAACCCAACCACAATTTCCACCAGAAGTTACTGGCAGGTCAGGTGTTAACCCTTTCTATACGTCAATCCTCTCTCAAGTAAAAGGAAAACAAAATACAAGCATTTCAAAAAGCAACATAAAATCATGAAAATCAATAAAGGAGAAATGAACTCCCCCAAAAGAAAACCGAAGAAAAAATACCTTAATCTTAAAACTAAAATCCTATTATAAACTATAAAGAAAATACTCTTTTTCATTAAAACACAAAAAACTATTAAATATAAAAAAATTGAAATTTTTATAATACAAAAACCTCCATACTGAAATAAACAAATGTTAAAATAACTGTAATTTCATCGAAAGTTCATACAGAAATTAAAATGTAATCCAGCATCGCCAAGAGAAGATCTCTATTCCCAGAGATAAAAAAAAAATTAAAATTATATAAAAAAGATTTTTACCTTTAAAGTATTAATCTTTTAAACAATACCCCATAAGTCAACATGGCCCATCAACAAGCTGTAAAAAAGCTTCTGGCAATAAAAACAACTTCACAGTGTTATGTTTGCCCAATTATCCCATCGTAAAAAAACCAAACAATATTAACAGTAGTAGCAATTTTAATTGAATAGTTAAAATAAAAAAAATAAAATTGGATACAATATAATTTGATTAAAATAAGGGGTAATTTGGTTCCAATAATAGCGCATAAGCAAAAGATAACCGCGGAGTACGGAGGGCAGGGTTTTGGGACCCTTGCCACATCACGTACAAGCTTGCCAAGTGAAAATCACCCCTTATATGCCATGTGTCAATGCCATCTCCTCCTATTTTCGGTTCGTCATATCTCTATCTCCGCCTTCATTACCACCTTTACCACGCATGTGCCGCCACTTGGTTTGGTGGTCGCACAAGTCTTTGGGGGTCGTCACTGATGAAGGCCCTGTAGTCTTCTTCGTTGTCCTTTAATTCACCTTTGGGTTACACAAGCCAGTACAATGTAAGCCAAGACTAACATATCAGTGCATCTATATATCAAGGCGACAAATCCCTTATAATTAGCATTTTCTGGGACCCAACCAGATTTTGCTTCCTTTCTGCTCATTTTTAGCAACTGTATCTTCAGCTTCTTTCCTCCTGTCCTTGTGAACATCTGCTGGGAGGGGGGGGTGGTGGGGCCCCTCCTCTCCCCCTCTTCTTTGGCATTACTACTTTTAACTGTTTTATTATTCCCAGATATTAATTACTGTATCAATATTGATTACTGTTACAATTTTTATCAGCACGAATCATACCTATTTATCACAACAATAACAAAGTCCTCCAGACCACTGTTATCCATGACAAAATTAATAACCACAAAACCGCTAATTTTTCCTCTTGTAAAAGAATCTCCAAAACCTTAAAAAGAAAAACTTCTCTCCCAAAGTAAACTAAAACAGGACTATTTTAAAAATAGTAAATAACTAGAAATTTTAGGTTTCGTTTCCTTACATTGCCAGTAAAAATAACGTTGTAAAAAAAAGGTGTTCTAAAGAGTTTATTTCAATTCTTACTACCTTTTTCCTTTTAGTTACTTTTAATAAAATTTTCTTTCTACCCTTTAAATATTTTAAGCCTGATTTACCTTTCTTGCACTCCTATCTCACAACAAAATAAATACATAAATAATTAATTGACAATAAAACCCACCACATTCATCGATACGTTAATTAAGAAATCTCAAGATTAGAAAAATCTTGAATTAACAAGCCAAAACCACTACAGTGTCATAATAAACCTTTTGCCAAAGTTTCACCGATTTTCTAAAGTACCCAGTAAAGGCTGTTTTGTTGTTTTGAGCTCCTGAGAATCTCTTGCTGGTATTTCTCCAGTGAGTCGAACTCAGAGAACACAAAAAATTGTAACTCCTTTTAAATGTCTCCTTGGGAGAGTTGTTTGAGGGATGGGAGTCAGGGCTTGTGTGTCCTACTTGGCACAGCCCAGGCAGGGCTTTCCCAGCCACATTCCACACTCCATTTCCCAGCTGGAGCCACTGCTGCCTCTGAGTTGTGCTGTCCCAGCCCCAGGGACGCTCTCCTTGTCTGCCCATTCCCCCACGGTCTCTGGGCAGGGATGGCCTCAGTGGGAGCTGCTGACATCCCCAGCAACTTGGAGGCTGCTGCTGAATTTTCCTGCTCCATAGGCTTGTTCAGCCTTCAGCTCTTGAGTGCAGGAATTCAGTGTCCCAGGGCTCATTAACACTCAGAACACCTTACAAGCCAAGCCTCTGGGAATAATGTGATTTCAGTTTCCAAATAATTTGTAGTTACGTAGATCTCAGTAGTGTATTCAAAGTGAATACATGATATTTAAAAAGACAGTGAGAAAACATTTTAGGTCCTGTTTAGTTTTTTTTTCCTGGTTATTCATTGAGATATGCAATCTCCAATTGGCATTGAATCCAACTATCTCCTCATGCAGTTTGAATGGATATGAAAATCAAGACCCTTCATTGCTGACAATCAATCAGACTCTGTCCCTAGCCTCACCCCACTGTCAACGTAAGGGAACCAGGACATCAGTTTGATCATCACAGGCTCGATTTTATTGATCAGTACGGCGGGTTAAATACAGTTACTAATGAGCTTCATACATATTGCAAAAGTTGAGCTCAGGATTGGTCAGCTTGCATATCAGCACCTACGCCTACTTCTACATTCCTATGGTTCTACTTTTGATACTTTCTACATATTCTTAGGATATATTCAGGACTAATCTCAACTCCCTATCCTCATGTTGCAGCAAGGTCACTGCTGACTCTTCCTTTTAGCTTGCTGACTGCTGACTTTTCTCCTTCAGTTTAACCAGCGGCATTATATCAGTGTGGCCTTTCTCAGCTAACCAATTATTAATAATGCTCTCCACATTTCCCCCGTTTTCTTCTTGTGCAAGGAGATTAGTTTGCCATGTTTTTGCTATTGTACGGCTGACCATGTTTTGGATACAGTTAAAGATACAAGGCAAAATAAGCAAAAACAGTAAAATTACACCCAGCCGTCCTATAGCATAGATCACAAGGTTCCTCAGCCACGGTCCAAGTCCCAGGCCTTTAAGCCATTCGTCAATTCCTAAACCGTCTTCTTCCTTAAGTTTGTGAAGTCCCTGTTGTAACTCTTTTATCTTAGTGTGAATGGACACCGAATGATCAGACAGATTCATGCAACACATTCCCTCGAACTCTTCACATCCGTGCCCTTGTGCTAAGAGCAAAAAATCTACAGCAGCTCTATTTTGCAAAACAGCATGGTTAACACTTTGCACATCTGCAGTTAGCATGTCTAGAATTTGTGATGTCTTGTTCAGCTCATTCTTTGCCCAGCATCCTAATTGTTTTGCTAAATTCATGGCTTTATTGGCAGATCCTCCTGGTAAGATAGTTGAAACCACCACCTGTTTGAATGTGCCCCAAAACCGTGGATCTCCTATCTTGCTGCAGTCTAAGTCATGTATGCTACGTTTTCTCCTGTTTGAATTTTGACTCAGCTGCATTAGCAAGGACACATTAGGATGAAACAGTGACAATTTTCCCAAAAAACAGGGTCCACCCTGTGGTTTAGCTGGTATACCATTCCACGCCCTGTCTCCACAAATCAAAAATATTCCTGTGGGAATTTCATTGGTGCTGTGATATTTGTGCCGTTACATTGACTGTAATGCTGTGGAGAGAATTCACTCACATTCAGGGATGAATCTAGGGTGGCCCATGTTTCTTTAGGTTGGTTTAAATTCTGAGCACCCGAAAGTTTGAAGCTAAACCATCCACCAGCTGTAGTGTTAGATATGCTGGCATTTGTACTTCCAAAAAGATCCAATTCCTCAGGAGGAGAGTGCAAAGAGGTGTTAAGTGATTGGATTAGTAAGCATTGACGATAGCCATCACTCTGACCTGCAGTATACCCTTGTTGCACCGGCAATGTGATGTTTGACATGTTAGACATACATAAGGTTTGATTGTTTATCAAACTACAAAATTCTCCAGGAGACCACACCGGAAGTCCCACCAGGCATGTTCGAAATGGGTTAGTGACTCCTCCAAGGCTAAGACAAAGTGATGATTGGTTAGTTTGATTAGCCAGTGTTACCCATAAATTTTCCCTTGGTTGACTAAAGTGTGTTACTCCTACTGCTTCACTTGCTACAGCATTGAGCAGTATAACAAAAACAAACCTCATTTTTCTTTCTGCTTACTTTGCTTCTCCTTTTCTTCCTTCTGCTTACGTTGTTTTTTCTTTCTTCGCTGTCTTTTCCCTGGTTTGCTAGATTGTCTATTGTAAGGCTGAGTCAATTCTTGGATATACTGATCTAATTCTAAATCAGCATCCTTGCTCACAGGTATAGCACGAGGTAAGTTTGAAGGCAAATCAGCTTTGCAGCGAGCTGCTATGATGCGTGAGGCTTTAGTAATTTCAAATATTCTAAGGTTTTCCTGTAACTTCCACCTAAGATATGCTATAACCACTTGTTCTGCACTCTCAAAGAGCTGTAATCCTGTCCGTCCTGGCAGGCCAGTACTTTGTTCAAGAGCTCTAACCCAGATATGATTTCGAATCCACTTTCCAAAACAAGATGTACACCATAAATATCCCAATGACTTCTGTGAATACCAATAAACCTGATTACAATCTGCACAATGCAAAGCTACCCATGCATAGCATTTATCTTTATCCTTTTTGCAAACATAACAAGGAAGCGAATGTAAGTAAGGACCAGTATAAAATTGTGTATCTTCAAACCAAAGCAACCAATTCAATGGTGGTGATCGCAAAGCCTCTTCAGCCTTTTTACTATATGAGGCTAACAGCTCAAGGTCTTTCTTTAACACAAGGTGTATCTTATTTCGTAATCGTAGTTCTTGTTCGTTATCCTCCTCAACAACTATATCCTCCCGAGGGTCCCACAACAGCAAAATTGTTCTAATCATAGAAAATTAATTAGCAATCACTGATACCCCTATTCAAATGAGACCATTCCCTTTTTTGCCTTCTTCTTCTTATCTGTCTTCAATCTTGCTGCTCCTAATTTCACTGGTCCTGCCACTTTCAAACTTAATTTTTGCAACTTATCAACGCAGCAATCTAATGCTCTATCAGGATCCCCTTGGAAGGGTCCTACAACTGAATGCTGTGTTAAAGGCACTAATTTCCTACACCTTATAGAAACTATACGTGATTTACTTTGAACCTTAATTCTATTTACAATACATTGTATTTCCCATCGATAATAAGCAAGAACCTTCTGTTCAGGAGACTCATAAAGATTTAAAGCTATATATGCGTTTTGCCCTGTTTGTCTCCTTAATTCATCTTGCCAGCTTTTTCCCCACGTATGCTCGTGTTCACAAGTATGACACCACAAATCCCGTAATAATGATTGTTCTATCCAAAAAGTTCTTTTACAACCCCCACAACGTAGAGCTATCCAGGCAGCACAATGTGAATTGTGACAGTCAAGGCAATGTAGTTTCGCTGGATCTGTTAAGTGAAAAGTTGATAATGAGTCAATGAAACCAATCAACTCCCGGGCCGTCCGGTAGTGACGTGTCAGTGCTCTGTCCACCGCTTCCGAGTACCCCTTCAATTGTAACAGTAGTGGTTGTAGGACTAGAAGCAGTTTCTTCCCCAGTCGCTCCTTGTCCTCCTCCGTAAGGCGATCCACCAGAGGCTGCATCAAAAACAGGTTTAGTCCACTTAGCAGGTACCCACAAAGGCCCTGTAGGTGAGGAAACACAAAGATACCCCCGACCCCAATATAATACCTTTGCAGGTTTTTCCCATAATCCTGTACTTGGGTTCTTATATTTAACCCAGACCTCTGCTTCCTTAGTATTTTCCTGACCTGACCTCGGATGATGTTTCATTGCAGGGGGGGTATCATCTTCCCCAAAAATGCATAAATGATTAATCACATACAAAACCTTAGCCAAACATGCTTGTGGATCTGTCAAATCTTGATGTTTTTCAATATACTGCTTAAGGGTACCGTTTGCTCTTTCCACTATTGCCTGTCCAGTAGAAGAGTGTGGAATACCTGTCACGTGCTTAACAGACCACTGATTCAAAAATTTCCGGACCCTAGCACTTACATAACCTCGACCATTATCTGTTTTGATACTCTTTGGAACTCCCATAACAGCGAAACAACTGAACAGATGTCTGATAACCTGTATAGCTTTCTGTCCTGCCTGAGCCGTAGCCCATATGTAATGACTATATGTGTCTATGGTGACGTGCACATGCTTGACTTTACCGAATCTAGCTACGTGTGTAACATCCATTTGCCATATCTCATTTATTTTTAAACCTCGAGGATTAACCCCGATGCCTAGACCTATCCCACCATTATGATAACTACATGTTGGACATGCTCTGACAATGGCCTTGGCTTCTGACAAACTCAGCTCAAAGTGTTTTGCCAAACCTCTTGCATTTTGATGATATCTACTATGTGCTTCTCTGGCCAATGTGTGCTTGTCAATAGGACAAGAATTATCAATGGGTAGGATAACCAATTTATCTGCACGTTCATTCCCTTCTCCTAAACCTTCAGACCACTTATGGCTCCTAATATGAATCACAGAATATGCTGCCTTTCTTTCTCGTAAAGCCTTCCTTAACTGTATCAGTAACTCATACAATCGTTTATTGTTCACTTCCTTAATTGCTGCTTCCTCTATTTGTTTGACTACTCCTGCAACATACATAGAGTCTGTGACCACATTTAAAGGCTCCTGTAAGTTGGACACCGCCCATACTACTGCTAACAATTCCAAAGTTTGTAAGCTATCTGCAGGGTCTGCTGTGAGGAGCTGATGCTTCCATTGTCCTTTTTCTTGCCAGGTGACAGCAGCACGCCTTGATTTCTTTCCTGCATCTGTAAAAACTGTAATAGCTCCTTCTATGGGGTTTTCTACTCTCAAAGGTCGAGTAATCCAGTTCCATTCTGTCATCCATTGCAAAACTCTAGGCACTAATTTACTAGTCTCTACTTTAGCAGGTGACATCAATAATGCTTCTTGTAAATTCTTTGAATTTATCAAGTACCAGTCCAAGGTTTCTTTTTCCATAGGTAATCTAATAGTAGCAGGTTCTCTACCATCCACTTCAAGAATTCTGAGACGCCCCTTTTTGATTAATGCAGCCAATTGTTCAATTTTTGAAAATATTGTTTTCTTATGCTGTAGTGGTGGTGATAACCATTCCAACACCCGTATCTCCCCCGTTTTCTTTTGCAACTGAGAGAGAGCACCAAGCAAGTGGCAAGGGCTATTCCAAATAGTAAGGTCAATGGGGTGGTCGAGTTGTCGACAAGACACATACCCTTGCTGTACACAGTTACTAATTTGCTGCAAAGCAAGATGATGCTCCTTTGTCAGGTGTACAGGAGTAGTAGGGTCCACACCTTTTAACAAAGGTCGTAGGGCTTCTAATAAGTGATTTGGTATTCCCGCAATAGGCTTCAGCCACTGTAAGTCTCCCAGCAACTTCTGTGCATCATGTAGAGTTTTAATGTCCAATTGTAATTCCAATTTTTGTGGTATCACTATTTGATCCGTCAAAGTCCATCCCAAATATTTCCAGGGCTTTGTAGTTTGAATTTTCTCTGCAGCAATAACAAGTGAATATGCAGCAAGAGTATTTTTAATGGTGTTAATCTGTAAAGAGGAGAATGGCTGTTGCTGTGCAAACAAAATATCGTCCATGTAATGATATATTATAGTTGCTGGCCATTTACGACGTAGTGGCTGTAATGCTGCATCAACATAAAGCTGACATAAAGTGGGAGAGTTGCGCATGCCCTGCGGAAGAGATGTCCATTCAAATCTTTTATCTGGTTCCCCACGGTTTATTGCTGGTAAAGTAAAAGCAAATCTCTTCATGTCATCAGGATGCAGGCCAATAGTGAAAAAACAATCCTTTAGGTCAATAATTAAAAGTGGCCAGTGTTCTGGAATCATAGCTGGATTTGGAAGACCAGGCTGTAAGGCCCCCATTGGTTCCATTTGGTCATTTACAGCCCTCAAATCATGTATCAAACGATATTTCCCTGATTTCTTTTTGATTACAAAAATAGGTGTATTCCAAGGGCTTGTGGACAGTCGCAGGTGTCCCTTTGTATATTGTTCCTGTACTAATTCATGGGCATGCATAAGACTCTCCCCTTTTAATGGCCATTGCTTAACCATCACCGATGTATCCGTTTTCCAGGTGAGTGGAATGGGGAAAGTCCAAGCAATGGCAATTACCCCAAAGGGTGCTGATTAGTTAACACCACTCCCAATTGTGTTAAAATGTCCCTTCCAATTAAGCAGGAAACTGTAGGAGGCAGTTGAACAATTGAAAACACAGCAGATATTTGTTGATTCTCAATGCACACAGACAAAGACGGCGACCTGCTTGCCAATGTAAATCCTCCTACTCCTGTGAGCATGTTTGATGAAGGAAATAGAGGCCAATGTTGTGGCCAGGCTTCTGGAGAAATGATGCTAGTATCTGCTCCTGTATCCAATAATCCATAAAGGGTTATGCTTTGATGCCCATAGGTAATTTCAACTTTTTGTTTTGGTCTATTTTGTAAATCCACAGTTAAAAGTGTAACACCGGTAGAGCCAAAACCTTTTTCATCCCGTGCTTGCCCAGTAAATGATTGTATTCCCGATGTCATTTGTGACAGTGGTACCAATTGTGCAATGCGTTGTCCTTTTGTAATTTTAATCGGAGGATAAAGGGTGTAAGCCATAATTTGTGTTTCCCCGGTAAAGTCCGCATCGATAACACCAGGCAAAACAAATAATCCCAACATAGTTATAGAGGAACGTCCCAGCAATAATGCTCCACATGTTTGTCCATTTAGTATAAGAGGACCCTTTATTCCAGTGGGTATCCTCTCAGGCCGGTTCGTCATTAGTGTGACGTCTACTGCTGCTGATAAGTCCAAGCCGAGGCTCCCGGTTGTTGCGGGTTGCAGACAGGAGGTGGCAGCGATGTCACAGCAGCTGCTGGTGTCTCCGATGTCACGGCGGCAACTTGTGTCTGGGCGCGGCCCCCATGATTCGCGCTCTGCAAATGGTTTCCCGACCGGCGCCTACAAGCCGTAGTGTTGTGGGAGCTGGATCGGCAATGTTGACACCATACGCCAGTTGCTCGGCACGTTCCGCGTGTATGTCCTTCGTTGCCGCATCGGTAACACTTGAGGAATGGCTTCGAGCCCCCTTGAGTGAATGCCAGAGAGCCATTTCGGAGAGGAGCAAGAGCAGCTAGCACCTGATTTTGGGTGGACTCTGCTTGCTTTTGCAACCCCAATCCTAATTCCTTTAAGGCTTCTGCTATAAATGCCTGTGAAGCTGTTGGCATTAATGCCATTCGCTCTAATGCTTCCTCAATAGTCCAATTTGCCCCTAAAGTAGCTAACACTCTCTGGGTTGCTGGATTGCTATTTTGCAAGTCACACTGCTTCAATAGCGCCCCCTTCATGTAATCTGCCACACCAGCCCGATCTATAGCAGTAGCTGCTCTATCGATAAAATTTCCAAATGATTCTTCCCTTCCTTGCTTAATACCCATATAAGCCAGTAACCCTCCTGGCTCTTTAACCATATCTATTGCAGCACGCACCAACCTCATAGACTCTCTAAGTTTATCAGCTCCCGATATCATCTGTGCCTCTGTACGCAAATATGCCCCTAAGCCCATCAGCTCCTCTACTGTCACCCCATGTAATGGGTCTCCCTGGGCTCGTTGTACAGCAACCGATTCATTTACCAACGCGTGCCAATGGGCATTAAATAATAACTGCTGATGCTGAGTAAATATCAACCGAACTATTCCTCTTAAATCATTAGGACATAAAACCTGAGTATTAAAAAGATAATCTAACATTTGCTTAACAGGTTCACTTTTTACTCCAAACTGACTAACCGTAGAACGTAGCTGAGTTAACAGCTTCCAATCTAAGGGAGTATATTCTGCTATATTATGCGTAAGGTTCCCCTGTGCATCATACTGTGGTGTGTATGTAACTGGACATGCAAGAATAGAAGCTATTTCCACCGCCTCACCATCCCCCATTTGCATTACTTCTTTCGCCAAAGCAGCCCAAGCTTCCCTCCTCTGTTTAGCCATCTCCCCCCATGGATCACGGTGTGCCCCTGGGATGGGATCTGGCCCTTTAAGGGTGCTATGCTGCTGGCGCTTCGGTGCAGACACCGAGGTTTCGCGCGGGGGGGGCAGTGAAGCAGGGGCTGGCTCGTGCGGGGGAAGCGGGAGCCCCCCCTCCCCCGCTGGAGCTGACAGTGAAACCGCAGCCGGCTCAAGCGGAGCCTGCCTGCGGGGGGGAACCAGCCCCCCCGCTGGAGCCGCCTCGGGCGGGGAAATGGGCCCCTCCCCCACCGAAGCTGTAACCGGAGCCGGCTCATTGAGGGGAAGCGGCGGAGGCAAGGCTGGCGGCGGAGGCGAAGCTGGCTTGCCCCTCCCCCCACCATCCGACGCGCCCTCCCCCTCTGACAGGAAAGGTGCAGACGGTTCCACTGCGCCTATAGAGAAATCCTCCACACCACTTTGCTGGGGACTCTTAGGCATAAGTACTTTAGTTACAGAGGGTGCCAGGGGATCATCTTCACGACCATACCCTATATTCCTCTTATGAGCTTCTGTTGCCCTTTCTGCTGCCTTTCTCTCAGAGACCTGCTGAAGTAACGTGTTATACACCACCCGCCATAACTTCCCGAATTTCTTTGCTGACTTATCATCATCTAGTACTGTATCCCACAATATTTCCCCAAACTTTCTCCACTCTGATAACTCATGAACTGTATGAGGATTAGAAAAGATACCCTTAGCATGGCCATAAGCTAATAACCCTGGTAACTCCTTTTTTAAATCTATCCCTTTTATCCCACGCCGCTCTAAATAGGCGGTAAATAAATCATATGCCGCTTGCCTATCCATACCTATTAATCAGCGTGCACTGTTGCAGCTCTCCAGGCTCCGGCGGACACGTATTGGCTTAAGTCACAGTTGTGAACCTTAAGGGTGCTTCAAATTCCGGCACCGTCCCGGCTGCTGGGACCCAAACCCAACTTCCGGACCGTGGCGTAATCCCTTTTTCTTTTAATCCGAGAAAAAGGGCAGAGATTCGGTTATGCCCGCATTCTCCACCATTTGTCGACGGAAGGGAACCAGGACATCAGTTTGATCATCACAGGCTCGATTTTATTGATCAGTACGGCGGGTTAAATACAGTTACTAATGAGCTTCATACATATTGCAAAAGTTGAGCTCAGGATTGGTCAGCTTGCATATCAGCACCTACGCCTACTTCTACATTCCTATGGTTCTACTTTTGATACTTTCTACATATTCTTAGGATATATTCAGGACTAATCTCAACTCCCTATCCTCATGTTGCAGCAAGGTCGCTGCTGACTCTTCCTTTTAGCTTGCTTACTGCTGACTTTTCTCCTTCAGTTTAACCAGCGGCATTATATCAGTGTGGCCTTTCTCAGCTAACCAATTATTAATAATGCTCTCCACACCCCACCATTCCCCCATCCAAGCCCTGGCACTCAGAGCAGCCTTGTGCAAATCTGAGCTGCCTCCAGCCAAGGCTGCACCTGCAGCTTACAGCTCCTTGGCTCCAACTCCCACCTGCTTTCCTTGAAGAAGGAGCTGCCCGAGACACAGAGGGATGTTCATTCATTGTCTGGCAACAATGCCAAGGGAAGGTACAGCCCCATCAATGCAAAAGTCATTACTCTGTTGGATATTAAATCCACTTTCCACTGCAGACAGTCTCAGAGCAATGGAAAACCTTCTGAGCCCAGTACAGATCCCAAGGTCCCTCCAAACCCTCCCTGCCCCGATTCTGCCCAGATTTGCTCTTTGCACACACGAGTCACATGCTGAAGCCAGGAGCTCCCTCCATGCCCAGAGGGAGGAAAAGAGAGAAAGGGGATAAAGAGCTCTCCTGTGCAGAGCCAAGGTCCATGTGCAGCCCCTGCAATGGGAACCGCAACTCATCAGGTTTGTGTCCTTTGGGCTCAGGGAGTGGTGACACTCAGAGGCACAGAAAGGTTTCTTGCCAACAAACACACGTTGAATGCAGTCTCACTTCCACAGCCACTGGAGCTGACCGGTGGGCTAGCCGTTCCTGGAGTGACCAGTGGAGACTACAAATCCCGCCACTCCCAGGTTCTTGGCAAGAAACCCTTAGTAGTGGCTCCATCTGTGGTGTGGTGATGCAGCGAGAGCAGGACTGTGAAGAACTGAGGTAATGGAATGAAGGAGTGGACACGCGTGTGGATGCCAAGGCGCTTTTTTAGCCCAGGTGGGGCCAGTGACGGTGTCAGGTAAAAACTGTTAGGGAGGCACTTAAAAAGGGGATGGGGGCAACAAAAGAGACACGAGGGACCAATGAGCAAAACCCAGGGGAGCTGTGAGTGACACAACTGAACCAATAGGAAGGGCCCAGGGGACGCGAAAGGCTGAAGGGAAAAATCATGTTCTAGGTGAGGGATGATTGACATAGAAGATTCTCGACATGAGAGGGGACGGTTACAATGATTGACAGGCAACAGGTGGGAGGAACAAACCATTAGGAGGGAGAACATGGAGGGAAGAGAGGGTCAAACCAAATTCTTAACTTTTAAAAAAGAACCAACTTTACAATAAACCCATATAAAACACACACAATGCTACAGTCGAACATTTGATCAGTTTAATATCCCTCACAGCTCTTTCCTCAGCTCTCTGTGATGTACCAGCAGCATCTGAAATGTCCCCCATCCCCAAGGGATTTCTGTACATAACAGTTTTAGGCAAAGACATAGGAAAAATTAGGTGATAGATATAAACACAAATAAGATGTTGACTAACATGATATTTATTTGAACTTCAGAAATATGGGGCAACTCTCTGCACCTCAAAGCATGAAACCAGTCATTTGACAAGCACTTGAAAGACCAGAGAGCATCTGGAGGAGAAAATCAAAAAACAGCAAGGTGGACATCGATCCAGCTGCTCTAGTGAAGGGGCATCCTTAGACATGGCCATCTAACCAGAAGAGCTGGAAACAGATGAAGGAAGATTGAGAGGAAGTAATACACTGGATATTGGTGACACAAGTCCACAGGAAGATCAGTATTTGTTCTTCTGCCATCATTACACTTCCAGGAAGTTCCTGTTCCTGGTGGGAAAAATTTGCCATGGCTTAAAAGTACTCAAATGACCCAGGTAACAAAGATCCATTTGTATATTAGGAAACTAACCAGTATTAAAACCTCTGCTCCTTTCCAGGCAGACATCAGTTGTGTACCCATGGACAGGCAGTGCCACTTGTGCCCTGAGGTGCCCAGCTGGAATTGGATCTCTCAGAGAGGACCTGAAGGAGAGCAGAGCACCTTGCAAGCTGCAGGTCCCTGACAGCCCCGCAGGGCTCCTGTCCTATTACAGCATCCTGAGTGGGTCGTTGCTGGTGAGAGAAGGACAGGAAATCTTGTTTCTTGATCAGAAGGCTGGATTTATTGATATATAATATATAATACATTATGACTATACTAAATAGAATAAGGAAAGAAGTTTGCAGATGCTTGCTAAGCTAAGAATAGAAAGAAAAGAATTCTATAACAAAGTTGTGTCCAGGGACTCTGTCCCCAGCTTGCACTTTGTGATTGGCCCTTAATTATAAACATAGGAACATGAGCCAATCAAAATTCAAAATAGGTGCATCCTATTGCATTTCACAGCAGCTGAAAACAATTGTTTACATTCTCTTCTGAGGCCTCTGCCTTCCAGAAGACGCAGAAATCTGAAAGAAAGGATTTCTGTGAAAAAATGTCTGTGACACTGTCCCATCAACATCTGCTCTGCTCCAGTCTGAAACAGGGCCCAGAATCGTGATGGGATCATCAGAGAGCTGAGGTGTGTGCTGGAATTCAATGCCCTCCCCTGTTTTTCGGAGAAAAGAAGAAACCTCACAACTTTGTAAAAGTTGTAAAGCCCGGTATGCTTTTATTACGACGCGCGCCGGACGCATGTCCCCCAAAAAGGCATGTGTGCCTCGGAAGACCTCGGGTCCTCTTTTATTTCCTTTCCAAATGCATATGCATACCGTTTCACAATAAGTTCATACATATTCATTCCGCGTGATATTTAGCACCAGTTCTTCTTTATCAAAGGAACTTCTAAGTCGGGGGCAAATCAACCTTGTGGTCTTTTCTGTTTTTCTTTCTCTGTCTCCTTGCTGTCTCGGCTAATGAGTTTTTCCTTCAGCTTTGGCCTCACAGACATTACACCTTTCTTAGACACTTCACCTAATTAAGAATGGATCTTTACTCTGTCTCACTCCATCCCGCAGCAGCCCTGCATTTCCCTCCTGCAGCCTTGGTCTCCAGCACAGCCATGGAGGCCCTTTGGGCTCTGGACTGTTGCTGCAGCCCCCAAGGGCAGCTGAGCTCTGCCTTTGGCACAGTCAGGCCTGGCCAGCGCAGGCCAAGTTCAGCAATTCCCTGTGTGTGTCTGACCTTGCTGTCAGCTCCGGCAGTGGCTGCGTGGCCCCTTTGTGGCCCTGTGCAGGCCCACCCATGGTGGCCCAGCCCCTGTGCAGGCCCAGCCCAGGCCAGGAGCATTGCGGCTGGGAACGGCCCCTGTGCCGTGGTGCCCACAGCAGCCTTGGGGCTCTGTGCCCCATGGCCTCCCTGCTGGGCAGCCTCTGCCAGCTCCTGCAGAGCCCGTGGAAGATGTCGGGCTGCACAGACAGCCCTGCCCCGGGATCTGCCTGCCTCTGGGCCAGCAGAGAGGCTGGCCAGGTCTAGCCATGGCCGAGAACAGTCCCTGAGCCCCGCAGGAGGATGGAGCTGGGCCCCAGCCAAACTCAGCCCAGGCCAAAGCTGGGCTCAGCAGCCAGGGCTGCCAAGGGCTGGGCACAGAGGCTGGCACTGACAAATGTCCTGGGCCCCCTCCCTGCTCTGTCCATGCTACCAAGGGCACAGAGCAGCCTCCTCTCTGGGCCACTTACCTGTTTGCAATGCCTTGTACAGGCGCTGGCCCTGCCCCACAAGGCCTGGCCTGAGTCCTGCCCCTGCATGCTCAGCCAGGCTGAGATGGACACTGATGGTTTCTTGGCCAGGCTCTCTGAGCCCAGCCCAGCTCCCTGCAAGCTCTGTCAGCTGCCCTGAGCTCTGGGCAGCACCGAGGGCCTCTCCCTAGCCCAGCCCAGCCGGCTCTGGCCCCACAGCTCTGCTCAGGCCAGGCTGCTCTGGGCACTGCCCCACGGCCTCAGCCCCTGGCAAGGGCACAGCAGCAGCTGCAGCTGCCACAGGACTCAGCCCCAGCCATGGGGGAAGGTGCTTGGCCAAGGCCAAAGGAGGCTCCCTGGCTGCCCTGCTCCCCTCTGCCTGAGGTGCTGAGAGCTCTGCAGCCCCTGCTGCCATCCCATCTGCCCAGGGCAGCACAAGAGCTGTGGCCTTGGAGCCCTCAAGCGCTGCTCCCGCTCCAGGCCCAGGGCCCATGCCAAAGCTGGGGCAGGCACAAAGCTGTGCCCATTTCTGTTCATTTCTGCCCTTGTGGAGATGGGTTCTCAGCCACTTGGAGTTTGATGATGAATTTCCCTACTGCAGAGGCCTCTTCTTTTTTGAGCTCTTCAGTTCAGGAATTCATGGGAAAAGGCTCATAAACATTTGTTCACAACGTCTGATCAAGAAAAGCCACAGGAAATACTCTAGATTTTCAATTCTTTCGTGGTTAATAACACACATTTCTGAAGTGTATTCAAATTGAATAAACTATATTGAAAGCAATGAAGAAAGAATTGATTTATCCTGTTAAGTTTTCTTTTCCTGTTTATAGGCCGATATCAGTAATGTTATTAGTAAATGATATCAATATCTTTTGATATTGACCCCCAGCACCTTCTAATGCTGTCTGAATAAATATTAAAATCAAGAGCTTTAAAGCTGATGATCAGTAACGCTTTGTTCCCCCCACTTACCCACCATTTCCCTCATCCAAACCCTGGGAATCCTATGGATCAGGAACAAGCGACTCACCATCCCTGCAGGTGTTTAAGGAAAGACTGGATGTGGCACCCGGTGCTACGGTCTGGGTGATAAGGTGATGTTACATTCCAGGTTGGACTGGATGCTCTCCAAGGTCCTTTCCAGCCTGGTTGATTCTCTGATGATTGTGACACTGCAGGGCCCTGAGCAAGCAAGGGGCCATTGTGACACTAAGCAAGAGCCCTGGTGGCACTAAGGGGACAATGGTGACACGTTGTGTGACATGGCAGCACAGATCCAAGGGGCCATTGTGACACTGTGGGGCTGAATGGAAGCAAGGAGTCCATTGTGACAGTCTGGGTCCTGCTGGAACCACAGAGGCCACTGTGACTCTGCATGGCCTTGTGGAACCAAGGGGCCATCGTGCCACTGACGAACCAAGGACAGTTTCCAGGGAGAGCCTGGAAACAATGGAATCGAGGGGCCGTTGCACCATTGCAGGGACTCTGGGAACTGAGGGAACAATTGTGACACTGTGGTGCCCCGTGGAACCAAGGATCTCTGGTGACACTGCAGTATCTTCTGTCACCAGAGCTCCATTGTGACACTGTAGCACCAAGGAATTCATTATGGCACTCTGAGGCCTCATGGAATCAAGAAGCCTCTGTGACCCTGCAGGGCCTTGTGGAACCATGGAGAGCATTGTGACAGAGCAGAACCTGGTGTCACGATAGGCCCATTGTGACACTGTAGGGCCCCATGGAACCAAGAGGCCAATGCTGCTCCTCAGGGACTCCTGGAACGAAGGAAACATGTTGGACACCGTGGTGGCCATTGGGATCAAGAGGCCCTTGCGACACACAAGGAGAGCATTGCTGTACTGCCAGACCTCGTGGAACCAAGGATCCATTGTGACACTGCAGGACATTGGGGGCCACAGTGGCATTGTGACACTGCGGGGTCCAAGGATCCAAGGGAATTTGTGACACCAAGGGGTCCCATGGAACCAAAGGGACATTGTGACACTGGGAGGCCTCATGGAATCATGGAGACCATTGGGATGCTTTGGGGCCTCATGGAACATTGGTGACACCAATTTGGCTGGGAGTGTTGATCTGCTGCAGGGTAGGAGGGCTCTGCACAGGTCCCTGGACAGGCTGGATCCAGGACCCAAATCCAACAAGGTGAGGTTTAACAAGTCCAAGTGCCAGGTTCTGCACTTTGGCCACAACAACCCCTGCAGCACTGCAGGCGGGGGACAGAGTGGCTGGAGAGCGGCCAGGCAGAAAGGGACCTGCAGGGACTGATGGACAGCAGGCTGGACAGGAGCCAGCAGTGTGCCCAGGTGGGCAAGAAGGCCAATGGCTCCTGGCCTGGATCAGGAATGGTGTGGCCAGAAGGAGCAGGGCAGGGATTCTTCCCATGTGCTCAGCACTGGTTGGGCAGCACCTCGAGTGCTGTGTCCAGTTGTAAGCCCCAGGCGACGAGCAAAAAGAAAAAATTTGTTGCAGGGAAAAGTAAAGAAAGCAAAGGTAATGGAGAGGAAATGCTCAGGGCAGTTTGGGGGTGGCTGCCAGGCAGCCCTGGCTCTGAGCAACTGCGTCTGCAGTGGCACAGGAAACACCCAGCTGATGGGAACAAACTCTCTGGCTGACTGCAGAGGCCAGGACAGAGCTGAGGGGTTTCCCTGGTGTCCCCAAGCCCTTGCTGGCCCCAGGGGCTGATGGCATTTGTGCTCCCTCAGGTTCATGTCCCCACACCAACAGCATGGTGGTGCTCCCGCCTGCTGTGTGCAATGCAAACAGGGGCTGCTGAGCCAGTGCTGCTGTGTCTGTGCCTGCGAGGATGGGGCACCTGTGTGAGCTGGGGGAGAGGACAGGGCTGCAGAGGGGGGATGTTGTTGGCAGCTCCATGAGGATGCTCTGGGACGCTGCCCTGGGCTGTGCAGCGCACTGGGGATGGATCAGCCCCTGCTCTGCTGCTCCTTCCTGTCTGCCCCAGGGCCCTTGCAGAGCCCCAGCCATGCTGTTTGCCCCCAGCCTGCCCACGGCAAGCATGCGGCTGATCAAGGGGATTTTCTGTGCTGAGCATTGGCCTGGGTGTGTTCTTGAGAGAGCCTGGGCAGGGAGCCTGGAGCTCCCAGGCCCTGGCCTGTGGCGTCAGCGCTGCCCCAGCAGTGCCCATGGCTTGTCCCTGCTGCAGCCCCGGCACTGCCACCCCCAGGACTGTGCCTGGCCCCGAGAGCACTCAGGCCCTATAGCAACGCCAGGGCCACCAGGGCAGCGGGGCAGGGCCACGGCAGCAGCACTGGCAACACCAAATGCTGCTGCTGCTGGGCACAGCTGCTGTGCCAGCCCTGATCTGCCCCCAGCTCTGCACACAGACATTGCTGCTGCAGCTCCAGAGAGGCAACAAAAGGGCATCTCTGAAGAAAACTCTGCTGGGAGATCCTTTAGTTCCTATAAAGCCACCAAGAACACAACCCCTCATTGACACAGTCTGTGACCACAGGAAAGATGGAGAGAAACAAAATGAGGAATGGTACAAACAATGACGTTTCTTTGAAAACAATATGATAAAACTAATATAAAGGGAAAAAATCCACAATCAAACCATAAATAAGATGGCGTTCATTACAAGTAATTTGTAGAAATTGGCCAGCAGTTTAATATTCCTGAAACCATCCAGTCATCAGTGTACACACTGCAGCCTTGAGCTCCTGGTTCCTCAGGCTGTAGATGAGGGGGTTCAGGGCTGGAGGCATCACCAGGTACAGAACTGACAGGGCCAGATCCAGGGATGGGGAGGAGATGGAGAGGGGTTTCAGGTGAGCAAACACTGAAGTGCTGATGAACAGAGAGACCACAACCAGGTTAGGAAGGCAGGTGGAAAAGGCTTTGTGCCATCCCTGCTCAGACGGGATCCTTAGCACAACCCTGAAGATCTGCACATAGGAGAAAACAATGAAAACAAAGCATCCAAATACCAAACAGGCACTTAGAGCAATGAGCCCAAGTTCCCTGAGATAGGATTTGGAACAGGAGAGTTTGAGGATCTGGGGGATTTCACAGAAGAACTGGCCCAGGACATTGCCCTGGCACAGGGGAAGGGAAAATGTATTGCCTGTGTGCATGAGAGCATAGAGAAAGGGACTGGCCCAAGCAGCTGCTGCCATGTGGGCACAAGCTCTGCTGCCCAGGAGGGTCCCGTAGTGCAGGGGTTTGCAAATGGACACGTAGCAGTCGTAGCACATGATGGTCAGGAGGTAATGCTCTGTTACACCATAGAATACAAAAAAGAAAAGCTGTGAAGCACATCCAGTGTAGGAGATGTCCCTGGTGTCCCAGAGAAAATTGTGCATGGCTTTGAAGACAGTGGTGCAGATGGAGCCCAAGTCGCTGAGGGCCAGATTGAGCAGGAAGAAGAACATGGGCATGTGCAGGTGGTGGCCGCAGGCTACGGCGCTGATGATGAGGCCATTGCCCAGGAGGGCAGCCAGGGAGATGCCCAGCAAGAGGCAGAAGTGCAGGAGCTGCAGCTGCCGCGTGTCTGCCAATGCCAGGAGGAGGAAGTGCCTGATGGAGCCGCTGTTGGACATTTGCTGAGGCTGCACTTGGGGAGCTGTTAATGGAGAAAAGTCAGTGACAGGTTAGGAGGAACTTCTTCCAGCAAAATCAAAGTCTTTTCCTACAGACCCTTCTCCTGTAACCCTCTGACACCCTTTTGATTTTCTAGCAGATTTTCCTTCAGTTCCAAGTGGGGAGCCTTGGCTGTTGATGCCTCAGTGGGACTTCAGGTTCAGGGCAACTACATACAGTATTTTTATAATTCAACATTGCTATGCAGATGTGGGAAGAGGACAGGGACCTGTCCTCATGTTCCACTCTGAAACCCTGTTAACACAGAAGGCCCTGTTAACATCTGCACCCCCAGGAATGGGAAAGTCTGTTTAAATATTCTAGAGTTTTTATACTCCTCTTCTCTTTCTCCTGCTGAATATTTTTGGATGCCAGAAACTCTCAGCATTTCTGCAGCCATCAGGGAGAACAGAGTGAGTTGTCTGAGGCAAGGTAGTGAGTGGAGAGTGAGGGGAGGTGGTCTGTCTCCATGTCATGTCCCAGGTTTTGTGGGCTTTCAGCATTCTCAGACAGAGGATGGTAATACTGTGATGTTTCCTTTTAAAACCATCCCGACACTGCTGAGAGCAGATGGATCCCCCACAGTCCACCAAATGTCCATCCCCTTCTTATAGTCTCAGCCCCACATTTGCACCCAAGGGCACACAGGGCTCATTTCACCAACCCAAGGCATTTTCTCAACCTAGAACTTCTGTGCATCACCCTGGGGTTTTCAGATAACACAGAGAGGCTCTAGTACAAGTTTGCATCCTGGATTGAAGCTCCCTGCTTGGATTGAAATCTCACAGAGACTTCCAAATGTCCTTAAGATGGCATTGGATGAAGGGAGATGCAGCTCCTTCCCTGGCTGCACTGACAGCATTGCCCAGAGCCAGGCACTGGGGGCAGCATCAACTTGAACCAGCTGTGCCCCCTCCAGAGCCCCCAGGGCCAGGCAGCTGCTCCCAGCCCTGTACTCTGCAGAGGGAACTGGACCTGGGGCTGCAGAGCTGCCCCATGGCTCTGCTGCAGCTCTGCCTGCACAGGAGGGGCTGCACAACTTGGAGCCTTGGCCCTGACGGCAGAGACTTGGCTGTGGCACAGGAGGGAGGGAGCTTGTTCAGAGGGAGGGGCTGCACTGGAGGGGATCCTGTGGACATCTCTAAACTCTCCCTGCCACAGCATTGCTGGATTTTGTTTTCTCTCCTTGCCTGATCTTCTCTCTGCCTCCTGCAGATTTTCCTCCTGCAGGTGTTTCCCTGTGCCTGATCTCTCTGTGCCAGCACTCACAGAGCCCAAATCTCTGTGCACTCTCCTTGGACTGACCGAACCCTGCCTGTTTGCAGGGCACTGCCTGGGGGCAGGTTCTCTTTGCAGCCTGGAGAAAGGACAGCTCAGACTGAGCCTGATGGGTCCAGCAAAAGTGCTGCTGGTGCTGTCAATGGGTAGAGTGGCTGAAGGAACATCAGGGAACTCCTGTGAACCTATTGATCACTAAAAGGAACAGTTCAGATGTCTCAGGCACTTGTCAAAATTCATAATCATCCTTTAATATTTATCCCCCCTCCCTGCCATTCTCCAGTATTAGGAAACTGAATACAAAGTCTTAGGAAATGTCCTCATTTTTATCAAAATCCTTGTCTTGGAAATATTCTGGGACAGATCAAAAGCCCTCAGCATATCAGAGCTTCATGAGCATTTCACCTCCCCTGCAGCAGAAATATTCAGAGATATACTCACAGAGTCTTTAGGCATTGGGATGTTCCAGCTTTAGGAGATCACTGCAGGAGCTGCAGCTGCATTGTCCTGCAGCCAGAGGTTCCTGTGCAGTGGGAACTCGGTTGGCAGTGATTGTGCCCCAGGCACTTCTAAGCCCCTTCCCAGCGCTGCCTGCCTGACTGAAGTTCTCTGTGCCTCTGTGCTGTGCCCAGGGTGGCTGCAGGCAGTGCCCCAGCCCTGCTGGGCTGTACATAGGATTTGCTCCTGGCCAGAGCTCTCTCTGTAGCGCTGCCCTTGCCAGGAGCTGCCTCTGGGCCAGGAGCCAAGCCCAGCTCAGCAGCACAGACACAGCACAAGGATTTTAATGAGCCTCTCGGGCTTTGGGCTGAGGCTGTGAACATCAGTCCCTGAGAGGGAGCTGAAGAAACCTCTCCAGAACTCCAATTCACAATCAAACTCCAAAGTTTCTTTGACATTTAATGGTTCTCACTGAGGGACACGACAGAGAAAGTGTCCCTAGGCTCCAGGCAGGGCAGAGAACTGGAGGCAGTGATGACAGGTGGGGACAAAGAGAAGCCAAGTCTTGGTGCCGTGGGGCACAACAGCAGGGTCTATGCCACCAAGGGCTGTGAGGAGACACCTTGTCCTGAGGCCCTAGGACCTCCTGGCACAGCCCCAGCCAGGCTGGGCACTGTCAGCTGCTGGAAGGAGTCCCTGGGGAGCCTTGCTCAGCAATGGTCCTGGGGGCTCCTTAATGCTCCCAGGGACTGCAGTTTTTCCAAGGACTTTGGGTTTGGCTTTTGCCTTGGAGTCTCTGAGAGCTTTGTGCAATCATGGCCTCCAATTATCTGTTGTAATTAGTCCCTGGAGAAGCTTTGTCAGTAACTAACCTCAGCGGGGCTCATTAATGCTTCAAGGTACTTCAGTTATTTTAAGGTACTTGGTGTTTCCCTTTTGATACAGACTCCTTGAGAGATTTGTGCAATCACGACCTCAATTATCTCCTTTAACGAGGCCCTTGAGAGCTTTGTATTGACACTCAGTGGAACTCATTGATACTTTCAGATAATAATGGTTTTTAAGGTGCTTTGGAATTTCCTTTCCTCAGTGAGGCTTCTGAGAGGTTTTTGTGCCATCTGGCCTCCAATTCTCGCCTACAAGGAGTCACGAGGAGCATGTTTTGGGGATGGACCTCAGTGGGACTCATTCATGCTTTGAGACACTTTGGGGTTTTCTTCTGTCTTTTACTACTGGCAAGGTTTGTGCAATCCCCTCTCAGGCCTTGAGGTTCCAGGGCTCAGCTCCAAATGCACCATGGGGCTCATTAGAATCAAGCAAGTCCTGACACACCATGGTTTTGCCTTGATTTCCCTCTACTGTAGTGCAGTTCACTAGGAAGTTTTTTTTATTGTTATGGAGAAATATTTCAAAGAGTTTCTAATAAATCTACATTCCTGTTTTAAGGGTGTATGGTTCTATTTAGAGAAGAAATGATAGCAGCATTCTGTGACTGATATTGACCTAGGGACTTTGCTAAGGAGCTCTGGCCTGCTCTGAGAAGCTGAGAAGTCTTGAGATCTGACACAGTGTGGAGAGCCTTGCTCCACATTTCCAAACCCCATTCTGTCTCTCCTCACTCAGCTGGAGAACTGAATGCTCTCAGGCAAAGAGGGGTTTTTTTTCTTTTCTTTTAGCACTGTAAAACTCCTAAGCTCCCTGTTGAAAACAGACCCCCTCCTCAGGTGTGTGCCAAGCCCAAGCTGCCACCAAGAGCACTCCAGACTTGCCCTGGGCCAGCTGTGAGGATGTGTGGAGGCCCAGAGGCCTACCATCAGAGTCTCAATCCCCCAGACATGGAGGACTGGTTCCAGATAAGAGGAATAGGCTTTCAGGTTAGGGTGAGATGCTTTCTTCTCATATTGATCTTTGCAGACATATGCTGATTTATGTTACGTTAGGTTACCCCATTGGCCCATTGGCCTAATAACCTAGTTCAACTCCTATTGCTCACGTTTGTTTGGCTCTAGAATGTTCTCTCTCTCTCCCTCCACTGGCCCTAGTTTGCTGTATTCCTGCACCCTTGTTTCCTATTGGCTGGCCTGAGATCTGACCCCTCCTCTGCACCATCTTCCCCCATATCCATTGGACCCTGACCCTCAGCTCCACCCTCACTACCCAATATAAGACCCTGTTCCCTCAGTCTACACCCTGCCTTCGTCCCTGGACCCTGTTCAGCTGTGTAGCCTGTTCCTGTACCAATAAACCCAGTTTGCTGGAGATCATATGAAGACCCATCCTGCTCATTCTGTCAGCTTTGTAAGGCAGCAGTGAGGTTTGGGCTCATGAGTGCTGGACGCTCCAAGGGCCTCAGTAGGGCCATGATGCTACACATGGCGCCCAAAGAGGAACCAGATTCCTTGAGGTCCCTGTGATCATCTCCAGCAGTGATCCTGCCAGCCAGATGTCACTGGAAGCTGTACCCCTTCAGGTTAACCACAACACTGAAGTGAGACTCCAGTTTTATCGAATCTCACTGAAGAAGAAGTTGACAATCCCCTCAACATCCGTTGGACCAGCTTCTCTGACATCCCCACAAGCCCCACTTTGGCTGGAGATTGTGCCTGTGGGACTGAGAGTGAGTGACTGAGGGGCAGAGAGCTCCCAGGTGTTTGGGCTTCTGATTTTCTATTCCTGTGGGTGTGCATTCCCTCTTCCACTGGGGGCAGCTACGGGAAATACTCATTCCCAAGCTGAAAAGGATGTTTTTGTAACGTTTTGAAGAGCTTTACATTTAGAGGGGAGTTAATTTTCTGAAGGGAGTTTAAACAGTATTGTTCATGGTTATTTGAGGATCTTCCTGATATCTCTGTTAGATTCTATCTATAAGTTATCGTTTTGGGATGATGTTGGGGAAAAGCTTTGTATTTTACAAAACAAGGGGTTTTAAAAGTTTGGAAATTGTATCTGTTGTTTCATTCAATTTATAGGATCATTTAATGAGTTCATGGTTCCAACAATTTGCCCTGGTTGATTCAACCCGCCCTCCATGTTCCCAAACCTAGGTTCCCTGAGAACAGGATGGGAGATGGAGCCCACCCTTTGGCACAGACAAGCCATCTGCTGTCTGCCATCTGCCCTCCTTTTCTGTGCTCTCCTCAGGGTGGTAGTGGCCATGCTGCCTTGAGATATTCCCTCACCCACATTCCTTCATTCCCTAGTTCGAATCCCCCTTCCTATAAGTCACAAGACAGCAATACTCCTGTTAGAGAGACCACCATTTTAGATTCCCTCCCACCTTCATCCCCATTTCACACCTTTGCTCCAGGTGCTTCCTCTGTGACGGGTCTCACCTTAATGTTGAATTCCACCACTGAATTGGGTCCCTCCCCTGTCATCAGAAAGCTCCTCCCCAACGCAGGCTTCATCTATCCATTTCCAGGCCCCTTCTCCAGTCCAGCTTCTTCCAGTTCCCACATCACTGGAACCGGACATGGGGCCAACTGGAAGGAAGCCATTTTGGCTACCAAAGGCCTTCAACACCAGGCATTGCCAGGCGGCAGAAAGGCCTGCGCCTCTGCCAGCAGACCTGCCTCCTCTACAGAGGAAAAGAGTGATAGCTTATCTGAGAGTGAGGATGAGCCCAAGGATTCTTGGCAGAGGATGCAGAGAAAAACTGAAAAGGAGGGGGACTGGGAGGTGGTATCCAAGATTCAGATGGTGTGCAGTATAAGCAGGGGCCAAAACCTAAATGGGAATCCATAGGGAATAGATTCCCATTTAGGCTTTGGTCCCTGGGAATCCATAGGTAATAGATTCCCATTTAAGTTTTGGCCCCTGCTTATACTGCACAGGTGCCACCTGAATCTTGGATTCCCTATCTCCATATGGAAATGAAGGACTTAGTAAAGGCTGCCAAGGTTTATGGGAGGGGTTCTCCCTATTTTAACAATTTGCTGGACGTGCCATTTACTGCCCACACAATGGTATCACAAAATTAAAACGGTGTATGAAAATTATATTGTCACCTGAATAATTTATTTTCTGGAAAGGAGTTTGGATAAATAAAGTTCATGAGTTACCAAAAGATAAAATGCCTTATTCCCACCTAGGAAAAATTCAGTCTGATGGCAAATCTACGTAATTCCACATTGTCCAGGGTGAGATGCGGTTGGAAGGAGATTGGGAGAAGTGGCATCCAAATTTGAGGGTTTGGGATTGGGATTGTGTGGGGCTGGGTGTGTGGCCTGTATTTTGATAGTAAATAAAACTTCCAGAATGACTGATTTCTGTCCCATTCATTTTTTGTCAGTTCCAGTTTGTTTTTCAGAGTGCCACCTTCGCAGCTGATTGTGTTTGTGCCTTTCTTTCTCTCCTGCCTTTCTTTGCCTGCTCTGTTTCTCTCTCAGTGTCCCTCTTGACCCAGGGCAGCTCCCACCAAAGACCCTGCCCTGATTTATTTCCCACTCCAGGAGCTACAACAACCACGGTTGAAGCTATGAAGGCTGGCAGTGAAATGTCACTGTAAGATCGTGCTCCACTTGGCCTTTGGCTCGTTCTTAAGAACTCTGCCTTTCAGAGCAGGAACATAATTTCCATCCTGGGAACTGGAATTGCAGCCCCTGGCAGTGTGTGCCATGGATCCCAGAGGGGCATTCCTGAGGCTCCCAGGGTACTGCTCCTGCCGTGCCTCCCAAGGAGCTCTGCAGGGCCAGCGGACAAGGTCCAGCAGCTCTGTTGCTTCTGCAGTGCCACAACGGCTCCTGGTTCCATGAGTTTCCCTACTGTCAACAGCAGTTCCTTGGTTCCCATGATGCCCTGCTGTCACCATGGATATTTGGTGTCATGAAGTTCTTCAGTGTCACAATGGCCTCTCTCACTCCATGAGCTTCCACAGTGTCACAATGGCTTCCTTGGATGGGCAGTGTCACCATGCAGCCCTGCTGTGTCACCATGGACTCTTTGGTTCCATGAAGTTCTGGGGGTGTCTCCATTGTCTCCTTGGATCCACAGTGTCACAATGGACCACTGGATCCACGTGGCCCTGCTGTGTCACCATGACCCCTTAGTTCCATGGAACCCCAGGGTCATAATTGACTTCTTGCTTCCACATCACCTCCTCAGTGCCAAAATGGCCCCTTCGTTCCATGAGGAACAAAAAAGTTTTGTAGAAACTTTGAAAAATCAATACACCTGGGAACATCTGTTTGCATTCAAGAGAGAGGTAAAAGGTGAGGATGGCAGGATCAGCTTCATCTGCAACAGAGATCCAGGGAAAGGACAGGGACAGAGAATTCAGCTGCAAGACTCAGACAATTCTGCTCCCAGAGATCATTTCTGCTCACACTGTCCCTTGTAGAAATGTGACATCATTCCAGGCAGCCTGGACTGAGCAGGTTGTTTCTGAGGTGGGTTTGTTTTTCAGGAAACCCACTCAGGGTTTTCCATTTGTTCTGGTTTGAAAGCAAAACCAGAGAGAGACTCAATGTCAGAAATGCAATTTATTAGGAAAAAAAAATCAAAAATCATGCAATAATACATAAGAAAAAACACTGATAAAGTCAGAATATAACCTGTCACTCTGTTGGTCAGGGTGTTGATAGCAGTCCAGTTGGAATGGTGGCTGCAGTCCTCCTGGAGTGGCAGATGTGGTTATGTTGGAGCAGTGATCCTGTAGTAGAGTGTAGCCTACCTCTGAAGTTCCAGTGGAAATGGCAGCTGTTGCTCTGGGGAATCCAGTGGAAAGGCAGCTTGTTTTGTCCCAAAGCCCAGACAATATCCAGGAGGGGATGCTTAGTTCTTCCCCCCTGGGTGGAGCATCTCGCAATCGGCTGATATCATTCTATGAGTCATGAGGTGGGTCCATTAAAAAGAAATGGCTCTTGGAGGGCATTATCTCTGAGTCGTGCAGAAAGGCATTGATAGGCCTATTAACAGGAGATAAGGAATAAAACAATACCCCTCCTGTTTCAACAGCTCTTGAGGATGGGAATAGAATACATCTTTATATTGTAACCTAGGACATCTCTCACCAGTGGAAGGGTGGGACAGAATAACTTTATATTAGGTGTCATTTTGTGCTCTGCTGGGAGTTTCCCGAGGGCTGGTAGTGCTGTTGGCTTCAGGAACAGTTTGGGTAATGGCTGTAGGACTGAGGGCTGGGTAAAAACCAGAACAGTATTCTTGTATTTATAGTCTTTTGCTACATGTCCAGTTTTCCTGCAGTTATAACAGTTTCCACTGCCTTTATTACATTCTATATTGTGGGGAAGCACGTTTGCTGCAAACAGCATTTCAACTGCACCCTGGCTGGTGGCCTTGGCTTGGCTGGAGTCACAGTCTGAGACTGCTTGGCATATGCAAGCATCAACCATCTGAGCAATGGTAGGCTCAGGGTCAAGGGGGAGGCTGTGAAGAACCTTTCTGCAGTCAATACTGGCATTACAGAAAGCTAATTTGCTAATAAGATAATCCTGGACCTTTTGATCATCTACCTGTTTTTCCAAGGCTTTCATAAGGTGCTTTATGAACTTGATATAGCTCTCATCCGGGCCCTGGTAAATGTCAGTGAAGTCAGTGTCGGGTGTAGAAGCATCAGGTGTTTGGAGGAGGGTGGACCATGCAGCGCCTTTGAGATCTTCCAGTACTGACTGGGGGATGACTTCAGCCTGCTACTGCAGTCTAGTATAGTCTCCTTACCTGGTAATGTGGTCCATTGTGAGGTGTTGTCGCCCTTCCTCCCCAACATAACCATTTGGTAACTCATTAACTTTATTTATCCAAATTCCTTTCCAGAAAATAAATTCATCAGGAGATATTATAATTTTTATACATCGTTTTAAATTTTGTGGTACCGTTGTGTGGGTAGTAAATGGCAGTCCAGTGGCAGCCTTTACTAAGTCCTTCATTTCCCTATGGAGAGAGGGAATCCAAGGTTCAGGTGGCACCTGTGCAGTATAAGCAGGGGCCAAAACCTAAATGGGAATCCATAGGGAATAGATTCCCATTTAGGTTTTGGCCCCTGCTTATACTGCACAGGTGCCACCTGAATCTTGGATATCACCTCCCAGTCCCCCTCCTTTGCAGCTTTTCTCCGCATCCTCTGCCAAGAATCCTTGGGCTCATCCTCACTCTCAGATAAGCTATCACTCTTTTCCTCTGTAGAGGAGGCAGGTCTGCTGGCAGAGGCGCAGGCCTTTCTGCCGCCTGGCAATGCCTGGTGTTGAACGCCTTTGGTAGCCAAAATGGCTTCCTTCCAGTTGGCCCCATGTCCAGTTCCAGTATGTGGGAACTGGAAGAAGCTGGACTGGAGAAGGGGCCTGGAAATGGATAGGTGAAGCCTGCGTTGGGGAGGAGCTTTCTGATGACAGGGGAGGGACCCAATTCAGTGGTGGAATTCAACATTAAGGTGAGACCCGTCACAGAGGAAGCACCTGGAGCAAAGGCGGGAAATGGGGATGAAGGTGGGAGGGAATCTAAAATGGTGGTCTCTCTAACAGGAGTATTGCCGTCTTGTGACTTATAGGAAGGAGGATTCGAACTAGGGAATGAAGGAATGTGGGTGAGGGAATATCTCAAGGCAGCATGGCCACTACCACCCTGAGGAGAGCACAGAAAAGGAGGGCAGATGGCAGACAGCAGATGGCTTGTCTGTGCCAAAGGGTGGGCTCCATCTCCCATCCTGTTCTCAGGGAACCTAGGTTTGGGAACATGGAGGGCGGGTTGAATCAACCAGGGCAAATTGTTGGAACCATGAACTCATTAAATGATCCTATAAATTGAATGAAACAACAGATACAATTTCCAAACTTTTAAAACCCCTTGTTTTGTAAAATACAAAGCTTTTCCCCAACATCATCCCAAAACGATAACTTATAGATAGAATCAACAGAGATATCAGGAAGATCCTCAAATAACCATGAACAATACTGTTTAAACTCCCTTCAGAAAATTAACTCTCCTCTAAATGTAAAGCTCTTCAAAATGTTACAAAAACATCCTTTTCAGCTTGGGAATGAGTATTTCCCGTAGCTGCCCCCAGTGGAAGAGGGAATGCACACCCACAGGAACAGAAAATCAGAAGCCCAAACACCTGGGAGCTCTCTGCCCCTCAGTCACTCACTCTCAGTCCCACAGGCACAATCTCCAGCCAAAGTGGGGCTTGTGGGGATGTCAGAGAAGCTGGTCCAACGGATGTTGAGGGGATTGTCAACTTCTTCTTCAGTGAGATTCGATAAAACTGGAGTCTCACTTCAGTGTTGTGGTTAACCTGAAGGGGTACAGCTTCCAGTGACATCTGGCTGGCAGGATCACTGCTGGAGATGATCACAGGGACCTCAAGGAATCTGGTTCCTCTTTGGGCGCCATGTGTAGCATCATGGCCCTACTGAGGCCCTTGGAGCGTCCAGCACTCATGAGCCCAAACCTCACTGCTGCCTTACAAAGCTGACAGAATGAGCAGGATGAGTCTTCATATGATCTCCAGCAAACTGGGTTTATTGGTACAGGAACAGGCTACACAGCTGAACAGGGTCCAGGGACGAAGGCAGGGTGTAGACTGAGGGAACAGGGTCTTATATTGGGTAGTGAGGGTGGAGCTGAGGGTCAGGGTCCAATGGATATGGGGGAAGATGGTGCAGAGGAGGGGTCAGAGCTCAGGCCAGCCAATAGGAAACAAGGGTGGCGGGAATACAGCAAACTAGGGCCGATGGAGGGAGAGAGAGAGAACATTCTAGGGCCAAACAAACGTGAGCAATAGGAGTTGAACTAGGTTATTAGGCCAATGGGCCAATGGGGTAACCTAACGTAACATAAATCAGCATGTGTCTGCAAAGATCGATATGAGAAGAAAGCATCTCACCCTAACCTGAAAGCCTATTCCTCTTATCTGGAACCAGTCCTCCATGGCTGGGGGATTGAGACTCTGATGGTAGGCCTCTGGGCCTCCACACATCCTCACAGCTGGCCCAGGGCAAGTCTGGAGTGCTCTTGGTGGCAGCTTGGGCTTGGCACACACTTGAGGAGGGGGTCTGTTTTCAACAGGGAGCTTAGGAGTTTTACAGTGCTAAAAGAAAAGAAAAAAAACCCTCTTTGCCTGAGAGCAGTCAGTTCTCCAAGCTAAACTGATGCCACGTGAGTGAGGAGAGACAGGATGGAGTTTGGAAATGTGGAGCAAGGCTCTCCACACTATGTCAGATCTCAAGAGACAGCTTTTCAGAGCAGGCCAGAGCTCCTTAGCAAAGTCCCTAGGTCAATATCAGTCACAGAATGCTGCTATCATTTCTTCTCTAAATAGAACCATACACCCTTAACACAGGAATGTGGATTTATTAGAAACTCTTTGAAATATTTCTCCATAACAATAGAATAAAAACTTCCTAGTGAACTGCACTACAGTAGAGGGAAATCAAGGCAAAACCATGGTGTGTCAGGACTTGCTTGATTCTAATGAGCCCCATGGTGCATTTGGAGCTGAGCCCTGGAACCTCAAGGCCTGAGAGGGGATTGCACAAACCTTGCCAGTAGTAAAAGACAGAAGAAAACCCCAAAGTGTCTCAAAGCATGAATGGGTCCCACTGAGGTCCATCCCCAAAACATGCTCCTCGTGACTCCTTGTAGGCGAGAATTGGAGGCCAGATGGCACAAAAACCTCTCAGAAGCCTCACTGAGGAAAGGAAATTCCAAAGCACCTTAAAAACCTTAAAGCACTGAAAGAAATTGTTATCTCAAAGTATTAATGAGTTCCACTGAGTGTCAATACAAAGCTCTCAAGGGACTTGTTAAAGCAGATAATTGAGGCCATGATTGCACAAATCTCTCACAGAGTGTGCATCAAAAGGGAAACACCAAGTACCTTAAAATAACTGAAGTACCTTGAAGCATTAATGAGCCGCACTGAGGGTTGTTACTGACAAAGCCTCTCCAGGGACAAATTACAGCAGATAATTGGAGGTCATGATTGCACAAAACTCTCAGAGACTCCAAGGCCAAAGCAAAACCCAAAGTCCTTTGAAAAACCTGCATTACCTGCAGGGAGCATTAAGGAGCCCCCAGGGCCATTGCTGAGCAAGGCTCCCCAGGGACTCCTTCCAGCAGAACCTTGAGGCCACTGGGATGTGGGCTAGGGGGGGATGCTGAGGTCAGGACAATGGGCTGACTGTGCCCAGCCTGGCTGGGGCTTTGCCAGGAGGCCCCAGGGCCTCACAACAAGGTGTTTCCTGACAGCCCTTGGTGGCACAGACCTTGCTGTGCCCCAGGGCACCAAGGCTTGGCTTCTCTTTGTTCCCACCTGCCATCAGTGCCTCCAGTTCTCTGCTCGGCCTGGGGCCTGGGGACACTTTCTCAGTTTTGTCCCTCATTGGGACCCATTAAAATTCCAAGAAAATTTGGAGTTGGATTCTGACTTGGAGTTCTGGTGAGATTTCTTCAGCTCCCTCTCAGGGACTGATGTTCAGGGCCTCAGCACAAAGCCCCAGAGGCTCATTAAAGTTCTTGTGCTGTGTCTGTGCTGCTGAGCTGGGCTTGGCTCCTGGCCCAGAGGCAGCTCCTGGTAAAATAGAAGAACTTTAAAAGCACATTTCTCTTGATGAGCAGATCTTCTACCAGCCCAGCACGACTGGGGCACTGCCTTCAGCCACCCTGGCCACAGCACAGAGGCACAGAGAGCTTCAATCAGTCAGGGCTGGGAAGGTGCTGAGAAGTGCCTGGGGCAGAATCTCTGCCAGCCCTTGGCATAGGAACCTCTGGCTGCAGGACAATGCAGCTGCAGCTCCTGCAGTGATCTCCTCAAGCTGGAACATCCCAAAGCCTACAGACCCTGTGAGTACGTTCTCTGATTGTGTCTTGTGCAGAGGAGCCAGGGGTTCCCAGGGCTGTGCTGCAGAGCAGGGTCCTGCAGCCCAGGGCGCTGTGCTTGGGCAGGGACTCTGCTGCCTGCCAGGGACAGCTCTCAGCCAGCCCTGGCAGCTGCTCCCAACACTGGGGGACAAAATCTGGGTGGGAGGAGACAGCTGGTAAGGATTGGAAGTGTTCTCCTTGTGTGGGGAGGATGTTGCATTGTTCAGGACTGCTCTTAGCATGGCATTTAACTGCAGCACATTTCCAAGTAGATTATACAGGGAGCATAGCAAGGCAGGGGCTGCATAAAAGGGGATATCCTAATTTTTTAATCCACTACTCTGGGTTGGAAATTGCATGTAGATATTAATCTCTCAGTTCAGGTTGAGAAAAATTAAAAAAATTCTCTCAGATCTGAATAAAGCAGGCAGCAACAGCAATCACCACAGGACCCCTTAGAGGCTGCATCCATGTCATTTTTCCAGTCTCCTCGGGGTTACTCTGACGTTGCCATCAGAGCCTGCAGAGCCAGAGCTGCCCCTGGGCAGTGCCTGAGCTGGGAGTGGTCTGCAGGGCAAAGCTGAGCCCCCAGGGCTGGGCTGGGCTCTGGCAGAACTGGCAGGGCCCAGCCCTGTGCACAGGGAAGCAGCTGTTGGCAGGGGGAGCCCTTAGCAGGTAGTGGGGGGAAAGTGCCCCCAAGCTGTGCTGGGATATTTAAAGTCCTCTCCAAGCCCAGATATCCCATCATTTCTTTTTTTACAGATCACCATGTAAAGACAGCACAAATGTCCAACAGCAGCTCCATCAGGCACTTCCTCCTGCTGGCATTGGCCGACACGCGGCAGCTGCAGCTCCTGCACTTCTGCCTCTTGCTGGGCATCTCCCTGGCTGCCCTCCTGGGCAACGGCCTCATCATCAGCGCTGTAGCCTGCGGCCACCACCTGCACACGCCCATGTTCTTCTTCTGCTCAACCTGGCCCTCACTGACCTGGGCTCCATCTGCACCACTGTCCCCAAAGCCATGCACAATTCCCTCTGGGACACCAGGAACATCTCCTACAGTGGATGTGCTGCACAGCTATTTTTACTAAACTTCTTTCTTGCAACAGAGTTTTCCCTCCTGACCGTCATGTGTTACGACCGCTACGTGTCCATCTGCAAACCCCTGCACTACGGGACCCTCCTGGGCAGCAGAGCTTGTGCCCACGTGGCAGCAGCTGCCTGGGCCAGTGGCTTTCTCAATGCTCTTGTGCACACAGCCAATACATTTTCCCTGCCCCTGTGCCAGGGCAATGTCCTGGGCCAGTTCTTCTGTGAAATCCCCCAGATCCTCAAACTCTCCTGTTCCAAATCCTATCTCAGGGAACTTGGACTTCTTGTGGTTACTAGCAGTTTATCATTTGGTTGTTTTGTGTTCATTACTTTCTCCTATGTGCAGATCTTCAGGGTTGTGGTGAGGATGCCCTCTGAGCAGGGACGGCACAACGCCTTTTCCATCTGCCTCCCTCACCTGGCTGTGGTCTCCCTGTTCATCAGCACTGCAGCATTTGCCTGCCTGAAGCCCCCCTCCATCTCCTCCCCATCCCTGGATCTGGCCCTGTCAGTTCTGTACTCAGTGGTACCTCCAGCCCTGAACCCCCTCGTCTACAGCCTGAGGAACCAGGAGTTCAAAGCTGCAGTGTGTACACTGATGACTGGATGATTTCAGAAACAATAAACTGCTTGCGAATTTCAGCAAATCACTTCTAACAAAGTCATATTTGATACTTTCTGTTGGTTTGCTTGTGGAGTATTTTTTTCCTTGCTTTAGTTTTTAATATTTTCCACAAATAAATGTCATTGTTTTTACCATTATTCATTGTGTTTCTCTCCACCTTCCCTGTGGCCACAGACTGTGTCAATGGAGGACTGCACTCTTGGTGTATTTAAAGGAAGTAAAGGATGTCCCAGCAAAGTTTTCTGCAGAGATGCCCTTTTGTTGCCTTCTCTGGAACTGCAGCAGCAATGTCTGTGTGCAGAGCTGGGGCCAGATCAGTGCTGGCCCAGCAGCTGTGCCCAGCAGCTGCAGCACTTGGTGTGGCCAGTGCTGCTGCCGTGGCCCTGCCCTGCTGCCCTGGTGGCCCTGGTGCTGCTGCAGGGCCTGAGTGCTCTTGGGGCTGGGCACAGTCCTGGGGGCGCAGTGCCGGGGCTGCAGCAGGGACAGACCATGGGCACTGCTGGGGCAGCGCTGAGACCTCAGGCCAGAGCCTAGGGGCTCCAGGCTCCTGGCCCAGACTCTCTCAAGAACACGGCCATGCCAATGCTCAGCAGAGAAAAGCCCCGTGAGAAGCCACAGGCTGGCTGTGGGCAGGCTGGGGAGAAACAACATGGCTGGGGCCTGGGACAGATGGAAAGGAGCAGCAGAGCAGGGCCTGATCCATCCCCAGTGCGCTGCACAGCCCAGGGCAGTGTCCCAGAGCGTCCTCATGGAGCTGCCAACAACATCCCCCTCTGCAGCCCTGGCGTCTCCCCCAGCTCACACAGGTGCCCCATCCTTGCAGGCACAGACACGGCAGCACTGGCTCAGCAGCCCCTGTTTGCGTAGCACACAGCAGGCGGGAGCACCCCCATGCTGTTTGTGTGGGGACATGAACCTGAGGGAGCACAAATGCCATCAGCCCCTGGGGCCAGCAAGGGCTGGGGGATGGCAGGGAAACCACCCAGGTTTGTCCTGGCCTCTGCACTCAGCCAGAAAGTTTGTTCCCATCATCTGGGAGTTTCCTGTGCCACTGCAGACGCTGTTGCTCAGAGCCAGGGCTGCCTGGCAGCCACCCCCGAAACTGCCCTGAGCATTTCCTTGGCTTCACCTTTGCTTTCTTTACTCTTTCCTGGTACAAATTTCTTCCTATTGCCCACTCCAGGGCTCCTAGCACTTTAGGTGCTTCCCAACCAGTGCTAAGCACAGGGGAAGAATCACTGCCCTGCTCCTGCTGGGCACATCCTTCGTGATCCATAGGAGTGCCACAGGTTGGATGAGTGAAATTGTGGGGAGAAGGTGGGGACAAAGTGTTATGGATTGTCAGCCAATAAGGGTCTTGACTTTCATATCTGTTCTGACTGCATTAGAAGTTGCTTGGGGTCAATATCAATTGGACATTGCTGATATCAACCTATAAACAGGAAAAGTAACCACGACAAATTAATTCTCGCTGCATTGTTTTCAATAGAGTTTTTTGCAGTCTCAAAATGGTCTCCTTGGTTCAGTGAGGCCTTGAAGGGTCACAATGCTCTCCAGTATTCTATGAGACCCAGCAATGTCACAGTGAACCTTGGTTCCTTGAGTCCCACATTCTTCCATGAATCCTTTGTTCCATGGGGCCCTTTAGTGTCACAATTGTCTCCTTGGTTCCATGGTGCCACACTGTGCCACACATGCCCTTTGGCCAAACAGGGCCTCATACTGTCCCAATGGACACCTTGGTTCCATGGTTCCATGGGGATGCAAAGTGCCACACTGGCCCTTTGGTTTCACAAGGCCTCAAAGTGTAAAAATGGCCTCCATGGTTTCATGAGGCCGTGCTGTGTCACAGTGGACCCTCAACTCCATGATGCCCCATAGCTCAGCAATGGCCTCCTTGGTTCCACAGTGTCAGTATGGCCCCTTTGTTCATATAGCCCCAGAGTGTCACTGTGGTCCCTTGATTCCATGAGGCCCTGCCGTGCTACAATGGCCCCTTGGTTACAATGGGTTCCAAAGGCTCATAATGGTCTCCGTGTTTCCATGAGGCCCTGCAATATCCCAATGGACCATTAGTTCCAAGGGGGCCTGCAGTGTCACAAGGCTGCCTTAGTTTGACAAGGCCCTGCAGTGCTTTAGTGGCCCCTTGGTTCCATGAGGGAAAGCAGAATTTGAATGGCCCCTTGGTTCCATGGAGTACCACAGTGTCACCATGGTCCCATTGATTCCATGGAGCACCACAGTGTCACCATGGTCCCATTGGCTCCACAGGGCCCCACAGTGTAACAATGGACCTTTGGTTCCATGAGGTGCCACGGCATCACAATAGATTTTGGTTCTGTGAGGTTCCTCAGTGTCTAAATGGCCCCTTGGCTCCATGCGGCCCTGCTGCGTCATAGTGCCAGGTGGCTCCATGAGGCCCCATAGGGTCAAAATGTTCTTCTTCATTCTGTGAAACCCTACAGAGCCACAGTGGACCCTTTGTTCCATGAGGCCCTGCTGTGTCACAATGGACCCTTGGTTCCATGAGCTTTCACACTGTCAGCAATGGTCTGAGTTCCACAGTGTCACCATTGATCCTTTGTTCCATGAGGTTCTATAGAATAACATGACCACCTTGATTCCAAAAGGTTCTGCAGTGTCACAATGGACCCTTGGTTCCATGCAGCCCCACACTGTCACAATGACCCATGGTTCCATGAGCTTCCAAACTGTCAGCAATGATCTCCTGTGTTCCATGAGGCCTTGCTCTGATACAATGGACTCTTGGTTGCATGGGGCTCCACTGCATCACAATGGACCCTTTGTTCCATGGGGTTCCAAGTATCACAGCTGGATCCTTGGTTCTGTGAGCCTCTGCTGTCACCAAATAGCCAAAATATCAGAATAAGACTCCTTAATACTAATCTGATACTAAAGAGAGCATCATTTATTCAGGCCTGAGGTGCAGCAGGTGATGACTCCTTACGTGGACAAGTGACTCTACCAGTGTATCGCCTATATACAGTCACTATGTGTGTATTAAAATTTACCCATTTCCATAAAACCCACCCCAAGTTCCCAGATTCAGCCCTTGCTTTTTCTATCACTGCATTCTTGAGCCAGATGTCTTCATCTACTCTTCCAACCATTCCTGCTGGGAAGGGAGCCCCTGAATGCCTTGTTTCTCTGCTCAAAGTTCATAGGCACAGTAAAAAATTGAATTACCCCTTTTGGTATCAAGCCCAAGGCTTTGTGTGGACAGGCAGGGGCAGGCAGGAGGCAGAGCTGTCAGCAAAGGAAGGGCCCAGCCAGGTGGGGCAGCCGGGGGATGCCAACAGCCTGCAGGGACAGAGGCGCAGGGCAGGGACACCGTGGGACAGCCTGGGCTGCACAGGGCACAGGGATGGGCAGCATCTGCAAGACAGCCCTGCCAGAACCAACTTGGGCAGCACTTTGGCCATGGCTGCTGGGCCTGGGCCTGAGGCCATGAGGGGACAAGTGACCCTTGCAGGGCTGGGGCCTCATTGCCTCCTTGTCCCTGCTCAGCAGCCTGGCAGGGGCCGCCCCATGCTCCTGCCCTTGGCATTGTACATCCCCACATGCCAGTGCCCATTCCGGGAAGAGCCCTGAGCAAGGAGGGAGGGACAGGATCTGCCGGGCCAGGGGCTGGGGCTCAGGCCTTGGCCCTTTTCATTCCTGAAACACATCCCGTGGTGCTCAGCACCAGAGACACCTTTGCCTTGCTTGTCCCCAGCTGTGATCACTGCCTCCAGTGTTCTGCTCTAACTGGAACCTGGGGACACTTTCTCAGTTTTGTCCCTGACAGGGATCTCTTTAAATTGCAAGAAACTTCAACGTTTTAATAGAACTGAGTTCTTGACGGTATTGTGACATCACTGAGAGGGCTGTGACATCCCAGAGTAGGGTCTGAGGTCATAGAGTAGAGTCTGCCATCATAGAAGGTGGCTCTGTGGCATCAGCGAGTGGGTTGTGACATCACCTGGTGGCAGTGTAAGATCATAGAGCAGGCTGTGACCTCACAGAAGAGATTGTGACATCACAGGGTGACTTTGTGACATCAGTCTTTTGTGACCTCACAGTACTGCTGTATGACATCACAAGGTGACATAGAGTTGGCTCTGTGACATCACAGGGGCTGCGTGACATCACAGAGATGGCTGTGTCACATCACAGGGGCAGTGTGACATCACGGGGGCACTGTGACATCAGAGGGATCTGTGTGACATCACAGGGGCTGTGTGAGGTCACTGGGGAGGTTACTCTGCCCCGGCCCCCCTCACAGCTCCCCCCAGAGCAGTCCAACCCTGCTCATCACAGCAGCGTCCCCTGTCCCCCGGAGTCCCCCCATCCCCAGCCCCGCAGCCTCCCCCAGAGGATGTTCCATGAGATCGACCCCAGAGCCTGACACGGGGACAGGGGGACGGGACCCTGGGGTGGCACAGGGGGACAGGGACCCCCCGGCAGCGTCCCCGTGTCCCCCAGGGCCAGAGCCTGGGCCAGGGCTCCTTCACCCTGCAACGAGGCCTTGAGAGCGCTGAAAAAATCTCCAGCAAGGGAGCAGCAAAAACCAGATTTAATATTAAGGGACAGCAGCACAAAGTTCCTTGGCAAGAGTCACTCTGCTCCTGACTGGACTGTGGAGAGCATTATTAATAATTGGTTAGCTGAGAAAGGCCACACTGATATAATGCCACTGGTTAAACTGAAGGAGAAAAGTCAGCAGTCAGCAAGCTAAAAGGAAGAGTCAGCAGCGACCTTGCTGCAACATGAGGATAGGGAGTTGAGATTAGTCCTGAATACATCCTAAGAATATGTAGAAAGTATCAAAAGTAGAACCATAGGAATGTAGAAGTAGGCGTAGGTGCTGATATGTAAGCTGACCAATCCTGAGCTCAACTTTTGCAATATGTATGAAGCTCATTATTAACTGTATTTAACCCGCCGTACTGATCAATAAAATTGAGCCTGTGATGATCAAAATGATGTCCTGGTTCCCTTCTGTCGACAAATGGTGGAGAATGCGGGCATAACCGAATCTCTGCCCTTTTTCTCGGATTAAAAGAAAAAGGGATTACGCCACGGTCCGGAAGTTGGGTTTGGGTCCCAGCAGCCGGGACGGTGCCAGAATTTGAAGCACCCTTAAGGTTCACAACTGTGACTTAAGCCAATATGTGTCCGCCGGAGCCTGGAGAGCTGCAACAGCGCGCGCTGATTAATAGGTATGGATAGGCAAGCGGCATATGATTTATTTACCGCCTATTTAGAGCGGCGTGGGATAAAAGGGATAGATTTAAAAAAGTAGTTACCAGGGTTATTAGCTTATGGCCATGCTAAGGGTATCTTTTCTAATCCTCATACAGTTCATGAGTTATCAGAGTGGAGAAAGTTTGGGGAAATATTGTGGGATACAGTACTAGATGATGATAAGACAGCAAAGAAATTCGGGAAGTTATGGCGGGTGGTGTATAACACGTTACTTCAGCAGGTCTCTGAGAGAAAGGCAGCAGAAAGGGCAACAGAAGCTCATAAGAGGAATATAGGGTATGGTCGTGAAGATGATCCCCTGGCACCCTCTGTAACTAAAGTACTTATGCCTAAGAGTCCCCAGCAAAGTGGTGTGGAGGATTTTTCTATAGGCGCAGTGGAACCGTCTGCACCTTTCCTGTCAGAGGGGGAGGGCGAGTCGGATGGTGGGGGTAGGAGCAAGCCAGCTTTGCCTCCGCCACCAGCTTCAGGCGGGTCGGATGGTGGGGGGAGGGGCAAGCCAGCTTCGCCTCCGCCGCCAGCCTTGCCTCCGCCGCTACCCCTCAATGAGCCGTCTCCGGTTACAGCTTCGGTGGGGGGGTCACCTTCCCCGCCCGAGCCGGCTCCAGCGGGGGGGCTGGTTCCCCCTCGCAGGCTGGCTCCGTGTGAGCCGGCTCCGGTTTCACTGTCAGCTCCAGCGGGGGAGGGGGGGCTCCCGCTTCCCCCGCGCGAGCCAGCCTCTGCTTCACTGCCCCCCCCGCGCGAAAACTCGGTGTCTGCACCGAAGCGCCAGCAGCATAGCACACTTAAAGAGCCAGATCCCATCCCAGGGGCACACCGTGATCCATGGGGGGAGATGGCTAAACAGAGGAGGGAAGCTTGGGCTGCTTTGGCGAAAGAAGTAATGCAAATGGGGGATGGTGAGGCGGTGGAAATAGCTTCTAGTCTTGCATGTCCAGTTACATACACACCACAGTATGATGCACAGGGGAACCTTACGCATAATATAGCAGAATATACTCCCTTAGATTGGAAGCTGTTAACTCAGCTACGTTCTACGGTTAGTCAGTTTGGAGTAAAAAGTGAACCTGTTAAGCAAATGTTAGATTATCTTTTTAATACTCAGGTTTTATGTCCTAATGATTTAAGAGGAATAGTTCGGTTGATATTTACTCAGCATCAGCAGTTATTATTTAATGCCCATTGGCACGCGTTGGTAAATGAATCGGTTGCTGTACAACGAGCCCAGGGAGACCCATTACATGGGGTGACAGTAGAGGAGCTGATGGGCTTAGGGGCATATTTACGTACAGAGGCACAGATGATATCGGGAGCAGATAAACTTACAGAGTCTATGTGGTTAGTGCGTGCTGCAATAGATATGGTTAAAGAGCCAGGAGGGTTACCGGCTTATATGGCTATTAAGCAAGGAAGGGAAGAATCATTTGGAAATTTTATCGATAGAACAGCTACTGCTATAGATCGGGCTGGTGTTGCAGGGTGCTATTGAAGCAGGTGTGCTTTGCAAAATAGCAATCCAGCAACCCAAAGAGTGTTAGCTACTTTAGGGGCAAATTGGACTATTGAGGAAGCATTAGAGTGAATGGCATTAATGCCAACAGCTTCACAGGCATTTATAGCAGAAGCCTTAAAGGAATTAGGATTAGGGTTGCAAAAGCATAGTCTACTCAAAATCAAGTGTTAGCTGCTCTTGCTCCTCTCCAAAGCGGCTCACTGGCAGTCACGTAAAGAGGCTCGAGACCATTCATCAAGTGTTACCGATGCGGCAATGAGGGACAGACACAAGTTACTGCCGTGACATCGCTGCTACCTCCTGTCTGCAACCCGCAACAACACGGAGCCTCGGCTTGGACTTATCAGCAGCAGTAGACATCACACTAATGACGAACTGGCCTGAGAGGATACCCACTGGAGTAAAGGGTCCTCTTATATTAAATGGACAAACATGTGGAGCATTATTGCTGGGACGTTCCTCTATAACTATGTTGGGATTATTTGTTTTGCCTGGTGTTATCGATGCGGACTTTACAGGGGAAATACAAATTATGGCTTACACCCTTTATGCTCCGATTAAAATTACAAAAGGACAACGCATTGCACAATTGGTACCACTGTCACAAATGACATCAGGAATACAATCATTTACTGGTCAAACACGGGATGAAAAAGGTTTTGGCTCTACTGGTGTTACACTTTTAACTGTGGATTTACAAAATAGACCAAAACAAAAAGTTGAAATTACCTATGGGCATCAAAGCATAACCCTTTATGGATTATTGGATACAGGAGCAGATACTAGCATCATTTCTCCAGAAGCATGGCCACAACACTGGCCTCTATTTCCCTCATCAAACATGCTCACAGGAGTGGGAGGATTTACATTGGCAAGCAGGTCGCCGTCTTTGTCTGTGTGCATTGAGAATCAACAAATATCTGCTGTGTTTTCAATTGTTCAACTGCCTCCTACAGTTTCCTGCTTAATTGGAAGGGACATTTTAACACAATTGAGAGTGGTGTTAACTAATCAGCACCCTTTGGGGTAATTGCCATTGCTTGGACTTTCCCCATTCCACTCACCTGGAAAACGGATACACCGGTGATGGTTAAGCAATGGCCATTAAAAGGGGAGAGTCTTATGCATGCTCATGAATTGGTACAGGAACAATATGCAAAAGGGCACCTAAGACTGTCCACAAGCCCTTGGAATACACCTATTTTTGTAATCAAAAAGAAATCAGGGAAATATCGTTTGATACATGATTTGAGGGCTGTAAATGACCAAATGGAACCAATGGGGGCCTTACAGCCTGGTCTTCCAAATCCAGCTATGATTCCAGAACACTGGCCACTTTTAATTATTGACCTAAAGGATTGTTTTTTCACTATTGGCCTGCATCCTGATGACATGAAGAGATTTGCTTTTACTTTACCAGCAATAAACCGTGGGGAACCAGATAAAAGATTTGAATGGACATCTCTTCCGCAGGGCATGCGCAACTCTCCCACTTTATGTCAGCTTTATGTTGATGCAGCATTACAGCCACTACGTCGTAAATGGCCAGCAACTATAATATATCATTACATGGACGATATTTTGTTTGCACAGCAACAGCCATTCTCCTCTTTACAGATTAACACCATTAAAAATACTCTTGCTGCATATTCACTTGTTATTGCTGCAGAGAAAATTCAAACTACAAAGCCCTGGAAATATTTGGGATGGACTTTGACGGATCAAATAGTGATACCACAAAAATTGGAATTACAATTGGACATTAAAACTCTACATGATGCACAGAAGTTGCTGGGAGACTTACAGTGGCTGAAGCCTATTGTGGGAATACCAAATCACTTATTAGAAGCCCTAAGACCTTTGTTAAAAGGTGTGGACCCTACTACTCCTGTACAGCTGACAAAGGAGCATCATCTTGCCTTGCAGCAAATTAGTAACTGTGTACAGCAAGGGTATGTGTCTCGTCGACAACTCGACCATCCCATTGACCTTACTATTTGGAATAGCCCTTGCCACTTGCTTGGTGCTCTCTCTCAGTTGCAAAAGAAAACGGGGGAGATACGGGTGTTGGAATGGTTGTCACCACCACTACAGCATAAAAAAACAATATTTTCAAAAATTGAACAATTAGCTGCATTAATCAAAAAGGGGCGTCTCAGAATTCTTGAAGTGGATGGTAGAGAACCTGCTACTATTAGATTGCCTATGGAAAAAGAAACCTTGGACTGGTACTTGATAAATTCAAAGAATTTACAAGAAGCATTATTGATGTCACCTGCTAAAGTAGAGACTAGTAAATTAGTGCCTAGAGTTTTGCAATGGATGACAGAATGGAACTGGATTACTCGACCTTTAAGAGAAGAAAACCCCATAGAAGGAGCTATTACAGTTTTTACAGATGCAGGAAAGAAATCAAGGCGTGCTGCTGTTACCTGGCAAGAAAAAGGACAATGGAAGCATCAACTCCTCACAGCAGACCCTGCAGATAGCTTACAAACTTTGGAATTGTTAGCAGTAGTATGGGCGGTGTCCAACTTACAGGAGCCTTTAAATGTGGTCACAGACTCTATGTATGTTGCAGGAGTAGTCAAACGAATAGAGGAGGCAGCAATTAAGGAAGTGAATAATAAACGATTGTATGAGTTACTGATACAGTTAAGGAAAGCTTTACGGGAAAGAGCAAACAGTACCCTTAATCAGTATATTGAAAAACATCAAGATTTGACAGATCCACAAGCATGTTTGGCTAAGGTTTTGTATGTGATTAATCATTTATGCATTTTTGGGGAAGATGATACCCCCCCTGCAATGAAACATCATCCGAGGTCAGGTCAGGAAAATACTAAGGAAACCGAGGTCTGGGTTAAGTATAAGAACCCAAGTACAGGATTATGGAAAAAACCTGCAAAAGTATTATATTGGGGTCGGGGGTATCTTTGTGTTTCCTCACCTACAGGGCCTTTGTGGGTGCCTGCTAAGTGGACTAAACCTGTTTTTGATGCAGCCTCTGGTGGATCGCCTTACGGAGGAGGACAAGGAGCGACTGGGGAAGAAACTGCTTCTAGTCCTACGACCACTACTGTTACAATTGAAGGGGTACTCGGAAGCAGTGGACAGAGCACTGACACGTCACTACCGGACGGCCCGGGAGTTGATTGGTTTCATTGACTCATTATCAACTTTTCATATAACAGATCCAGCGAAACTACATTGCCTTGACTGTCACAATCCACATTGTGCTGCCTGGATAGCTCTACGTTGTGGGGGTTGTAAAAGAACTTTTTGGATAGAACAATCATTATTACAGGATTTGTGGTGTCATACTTGTGAACATGAGCACACGTGGGGTAAAAGCTGGCAAGATGAATTAAGGAGACAAACGGGGCAAAACGCATATATAGCTTTAAATCTTTATGAGTCTCCTGAACAGAAGGTTCTTGCTTATTATCAATGGGAAATACAATGTATTGTAAATAGAATTAAGGTTCAAAGTAAATCACGTATAGTTTCTATAAGGTGTAGGAAATTAGTGCCTTTAACACAGCATTCAGTTGTAGGACCCTTCCAAGGGGATCCTGATAGAGCATTAGATTGCTGCATTGATAAGTTGCAAAAATTAAGTTTGAAAGTGGCAGGACCAGTGAAATTAGGAGCAGCAAGATTGAAGACAGATAAGAAAAAGAAGGCAAAAAGGGGAACGGTCTCATTTGAATAGGGGTATCAGTGATTGCTAATTAATTTTCTATGATTAGAACAATTTTACTGTTGTGGGACCCTCGGGAGGATATAGTTGTTGAGGAGGATAACGAACAAGAACTACGATTACGAAATAAGATACACCTTGTGTTAAAGAAAGACCTTGAGCTGTTAGCCTCATATAGTAAAAAGGCTGAAGAGGCTTTGCGATCACCACCATTGAATTGGTTGCTTTGGGTTGAAGATACACAATTTTATACTGGTCCTTACTTACATTCGCTTCCTTGTTATGTTTGCAAAAAGGATAAAGATAAATGCTATGCATGGGTAGCTTTGCATTGTGCAGATTGTAATCAGATTTATTGGTATTCACAGAAGTCATTGGGATATTTATGGTGTACATCTTGTTTTGGAAAGTGGATTTGAAATCATATCTGGGTTAGAGCTCTTGAACAAAGTACTGGCCTGCCAGGACGGACAGGATTACAGCTCTTTGAGAGTGCAGAACAAGTGGTTATAGCATATCTTAGGTGGAAGTTACAGGAAAACCTTAGAATATTTGAAATTACTAAAGCCTCACGCATCATAGCAGCTCGTTGCAAAGCTGATTTGCCTTCAAACTTACCTCGTGCTATACCTGTGAGCAAGGATGCTGATTTAGAATTAGATCAGTATATTCAAAAATTGACTCAGCCTTACAATAGACAATCTAGCAAACCAGGGAAAAGACAGCGAAGAAAGAAAAAACAACGTAAGCAGAAGGAAGAAAAGGAGAAGCAAAGTAAGCAGAAAGAAAAATGAGGTTTGTTTTTGTAATACTGCTCAATGCTGTAGCAAGTGAAGCAGTAGGAGTAACACACTTTAGTCAACCAAGGGAAAATTTATGGGTAACACTGGCTAATCAAACTAACCAATCATCACTTTGTCTTAGTCTTGGAGGAGTCACTAACCCATTTCGAACATGCCTGGTGGGACTTCCGGTGTGGTCTCCTGGAGAATTTTGCAGTTTGATAAACAATCAAACCTTATGTATGTCTAACATGTCAAACATCACATTGCCAGTGCAACAGGGGTATACTGCAGGTCAGAGTGATGGCTATCGTCAATGCTTACTAATCCAATCACTTAACACCTCTTTGCATTCTCCTCCTGAAGAATTGGATCTTTTTGGAAGTACAAATGCCAGCATATCTAACACTACAGCTGGTGGATGGTTTAGCTTCAAACTTTCGGATGCTCAGAATTTAAACCAGCCTAAAGAAACATGGGCCACCCTAGATTCATCCCTGAATGTGAGTGAATTCTCTCCACAGCATTACAGTCAATGTAACGGCACAAATATCACAGCACCAATGAAATTACCCACAGGAATATTTTTGATTTGTGGAGACAGGGCGTGGAATGGTATACCAGCTAAACCACAGGGTGGACCCTGTTTTTTGGGAAAATTGTCACTGTTTCATCCTAATGTGTCCTTGCTAATGCAGCTGAGTCAAAATTCAAACAGGAGAAAACGTAGCATACATGACTTAGACTGCAGCAAGATAGGAGATCCACGGTTTTGGGGCACATTCAAACAGGTGGTGGTTTCAACTATCTTACCAGGAGGATCTGCCAATAAAGCCATGAATTTAGCAAAACAACTAGGATGCTGGGCAAAGAATGAGCTGAACAAGACATCACAAATTCTAGACATGCTAACTGCAGATGTGCAAAGTGTTAACCATGCTGTTTTGCAAAATAGAGCTGCTGTAGATTTTTTGCTCTTAGCACAAGGGCACGGATGTGAAGAGTTCGAGGGAATGTGTTGCATGAATCTGTCTGATCATTCAGTGTCCATTCACACTAAGATAAAAGAGTTACAACAGGGACTTCACAAACTTAAGGAAGAAGACGGTTTAGGAATTGACGAATGGCTTAAAGGCCTGGGACTTGGACCGTGGCTGAGGAACCTTGTGATCTATGCTATAGGATTGCTGGGTGTAATTTTACTGTTTTTGCTTATTTTGCCTTGTATCTTTAACTGTATCCAAAACATGGTCAGCCGTACAATAGCAAAAACATGGCAAACTAATCTCCTTGCACAAGAAGAAAACGGGGGAAATGTGGAGAGCATTATTAATAATTGGTTAGCTGAGAAAGGCCACACTGATATAATGCCACTGGGTAAACTGAAGGAGAAAAGTCAGCAGTCAGCAAGCTAAAAGGAGGAGTCAGCAGCGACCTTGCTGCAACATGAGGATAGGGAGTTGAGATTAGTCCTGAATACATCCTAAGAATATGTAGAAAGTATCAAAAGTAGAACCATAGGAATGTAGAAGTAGGCGTAGGTGCTGATATGCAAGCTGACCAATCCTGAGCTCAACTTTTGCAATATGTATGAAGCTCATTATTAACTGTATTTAACCCGCCGTACTGATCAATAAAATTGAGCCTGTGATGATCAAACTGATGTCCTGGTTCCCTTCCGTCGACACTGGACACTTCAGGCACACCAGGGAAACAAAGCAACAACAAAACCAAACAGAATCCATACAATCAAACCAGAAATTACCTGAGAACTGTCCCTGTATATGTGTGTGTGTGTGTGACACAAGGACAGTGAGGGCAGGGATAAAAGGAATATGGCCTAAAAGCTTCCCTGAGCTCAAAGTTAACAGGACTTAACTTATACCTTAACTGATACTTTCAACTTCACAATTTCGCAAAAGAGCAGAGCATAACAGCATTTAACCTAACTTAAACCTATAAGTTTGCAAGTTAACAGAGGAATAACACTTAACAATATTGAACTTAGCTTATAACTTACATTAAAGGTAACAACTTTGCAAAAGAACAACTCTAATCAGCAATTAACTTCACTTAGACCTTGTGATTTAACCTTCCCTACAGACCTGACTGACTCAGCTATCCATGGCACTCCAGCCCCTCAGAGAGCAGCATTTCTGCCACATTTCCCCAGCACAGGCACTCCTGTGTGCACACAGACACAAAGAGTCAGTGCAAGGCACCTGTGAGCAATTCCCCTGAGGGCAGGCAATGCTTCCTGTGGATGTTTTGGCATCTCCCCAGCAAACAGCAAAGGGTTGAGCCTGAAGGAGTGGAGGGATCGGCCCAGGCTCTGTGGTTGTTGGGGATCCCCAAGTGCAGCAAATGAGAGAGTTCCCGGCTGGGAGAGGCCCCACTCAGAGGGAGTCGCTGGCCCAGGAGAGCTCCAAGGGCTCCTTTTGGAGCGCTGTTTGTAGGGCCCCAAGAGAGGGGCTGCAGTCCCAGCAATGGTTCATCCCGGTCACACTTGGCATCAACAGCTTTCTCTGGCAGTTTGAGAACAGGGATGTTGTGCCACTGAGGGAACAAAAGCAGTTCCCAGGGCTGCTCCTAGAGAAGCCAGGAGCTGGTTGGGCAGCAGCAGTGGCTGGAGCAGACAGTGTTTGTGATGAGCTGCAGAGGAGCTGAGCCCAGGGGCTGTTGGCCAAGGCCGAGGCCCAAGGAACATTTCTCAGCTGGCGGGGCAGCCTGAGAAGGGGAAGACGGAATGCAGCAGCACAGGGCCCATGGAACCAAGGGACCATTGTGACACTGTGGGGCCCTGTGAGACCAAGGGACCATTGTGACACTGTGGGGCCCTGTGACACCAAGGGACCATTGTGACGCCAAGGGGCCCTGTGACACCAAGGGACCATTGTAACACTGTGGGGCCCAGTGACACCAAGGGGCCATTGTGACCCTGTGGGGCATCATGGAATCATGGAGAGCACTGTGACATTGTGGGGCTTCATGGAACCAAGGGGACTGTACTAACACTGTGTGCTTCCATGCAAGTTAGGGAACATTGTGACACTGAGGGGCCCCATCAAACCAAGGACCATTGTGACACTGAGAAGCCTCATGGAACCTAAAGGAGAGACCATTAGGACACTTCACAGCCTCATGGAACCAAGGGGCCATTGTTACACTGTAGGGCACCATGGCACCAAGGAGACCATTGTGATACTGAGAAGACTCATGGAATCACGGACACCATTGTGACACTATGAGGCCTTAGGGAATAAGCAAAGCATTGTGACACTGTGAGGCCTCATAAGGCCTCATTGTGACCCTGGGGCTCCCTACAGAACCAAGAGGACCATTGTGATACTCTGGGGCCTTGTGAAACCAAGAGTTCAATGTGACACTGCAAGGCTGCATGGAACCAAAGCTCCAGGGTGACACAGGGGCCCCTCTGTCACAATGGTCCATTGTGACACTGTGGAGCCAATGGAGACCATTGTGACAATGCAAAGCCCCAGGGTGCAAGGTCCATTGTGACACTGCAGGATCATGGAACAGCGGAGTTACGTGACATTGTGGGGCCTGGGGAACCACGGAGACCATTGTGACACATCAAGGTTTCATGGAATCATTGGCATCATTGTGACACTGTTGGACCCATTGAACCAAGGGTCCGTTGTGACACTGCAGGTCTTCTTGAATTCAACAGGCCATTGTGACACTGTGGGGTCCCACAAAACTAGGAGAACATAGAACAGGTCTGGCTTCACCACAAGTCTGGCTGACTGGTCCAGCTTTCCTTGGCACATTGAGAGTCTCCTCATCTGCTATTGAAACACTGGGGCTCCATGCTTTTCTTCCCATGGAAAATAACTGGACTTGTCCTCCAGGCCTCCATGGCCAGAATTGGGATTTCATCTCCAAAAATTCCATATATCCAGGGATTGTTCCAATAGGAAGATTGCCAGGACAAGTCTGGCTGGCAGTGGTTTCACAAGGGTCACCTTTCATCTGTCCCCAAAAAACTGGCGAAGGCTCTGTGCTTTCCTTCCTATGGGAAAGAACTGTCCTTCTAGTCCAGGTGCCCATGGCCAAGATTGGGATATCACCTACAACATTCCCTGATGTGAGACACTGGAGGAGATTGCTGGCTCAAAACATTAGTTGGGAGGGGGGTCACAGAGGAGGAAGGATGAGGTCCAGCCTTGCCCTGCTCTGTAAGCCCAGCACTGCCCTGCCCTGGAACCCCAGCCCCTCCCTGCCCTGGAACCCCAGTCCCTCCAGAGCCTCTATCCCAGCCCAGGAGTTTCTGTCAGTCCCTGGCAAAGCACAGACAATGCTCCACAGCCACCTCTGCAGCCCCCAGCCCAGCTCCTGAGGGACCAAATGACCCCAAGTCCCACCTGGGGGAAGGGCCCAGGAAGACAAAAGTATATTTAAGGCTGACCACAAGGCAAGCACACATCTTGACCCTACCTCCTCCTGGAATTTCCATCTGAACAGTGTTGGAATCCAGGGGTTTGTAGCTCTGTGTGTACTCCTCTGTATCTTTTTTGTCTTTCTCTCTTTCTAATTCCCTCTTGCAAATTTTGATTAACATTACATTGAACAGTCTTGTAGTTTGTGAATTTGAATGGGCCAAGGTAATGCTTTCAGAAGTGTTTTTTGTTGATTGGATGTTGTAATAAACCTTTGCCAAAGTTTTTCTCCTTTTATAAAGTTCGCAATAAAGACTGTTTAGTTGTTTGGAGCTCCTAAGAATTTCTTGTTGGTATTTCTCTGGTACATCCAACTAAGAGTACAGAAACAACTGTAATTCCTTTTAAATGTCTCATTGAGGGAGTTTTTTGGGGAATGGCAGTAAGGGCTTGTCTGTCCTGCTTGGCCCAGCCCAGGCAGGGCTTTCCCAGCCACATTCCACACTCCATTGCCCAGCTGGAGCCGCTGGTGCCACTGAGTTGTGCTGCCCCAGCCCCAGGGACGCTCTCCTTCTCTGCCCATTCCCCCACGGTCTCTGGGCAGAGATGGCCTCAGTGGGGGCTGCTGACATCCTCAGCACCTTGGAGGCTGCTGCTGAATTTTACTGCTCCAGAGACTTGTTCAGCCTTCAGCTCTTCAGTGCAGGAATTCAGTGTCCCAGGGCCCATTAACATTCAGAACACCTTAACAAGCCAAGCCTCAGGAGATAATTCAATTTAATGTTCAAATCATTTGCGGTTAATTTGACAGATTTCAGTAGTGTGTTCAAAGTGAATGCATTATATTTAAAAATACGCTAAGAAAATATTTTTTATATCCTGCATAGGATTTTTTCCTGTTCATAAAATGATATGTGCAATCTCCAATTGTCACTGAATCCAAGTACCTCCTTATGCAGTTTGAATGGATATGGAAATCAAGACCCTCCATGGCTGACAATCAATCAGACTCTGTCCCTGCCCCCACCCCACCATTTCCCCATCCAAGCCTTGGCACTCAGAGCAGCCTTGTGCAAATCTTAACTCCCTCCAGCCCAGGCTGCACCTGCAGCTTTCAGCTCCTTGGCTCCAACTCCCACCTGCTTTCCTTGGAGAAGGAGCTGTCCAAGACACAGAGGGATGTTCATTTCTTGTCAGCCAACAAAGTTAGGGGAAGGTACAGCTCCATCAAAGGCAAACGTCATTTCTCTGCTGGATATTAAATCTACTTTCCACAGCTGACAGTCTTAGAGCAATGGAAAACACCTTCTGTGCCCAGCACAGATCCCAATGTTTCCCCAAACCTTCCCTGCCCCAATTCTGCCCAGATTTGCTCTTTGCACACACAAGTCACACACTGAAGTCAGGAGCTCCCTCCATGCCCAGAGGGAGGAAAAGAGAGAAAGGGAATGAAGAGCTCTCCTGTGCAGAGCCAAGGTCCATGTGCAGCCCCTGCAGTGGGAACCGCAACTCATCAGGTTGTGTCCTTTGGGCTCAGGGACTGGTGACACTCAGAGGCACGGAAAGGTTTCTTGCCAACAAACACAATTTGAACATTTGAACAGTTTAATAATCATCACAGCTCTTCCCTTAGCTCTCTGTGTTGTCCCAGCAGCATCTGACATGTGCCCCATCCCCCAGGGATTTCTGTACATGAACAGCTTTAGACAAAGACATAAGGTAATTCTGTGATAGATAAAAACACAACTAAAAGGATATTTATTATATATTTATTTGAACTTCAGAAATATTGGGCAATTTTTTCCAGCTCAAAACATGAAGCCAGCCAGTTGAGATGCACTTGAATGACCAGAGAGCATCTAGAGGAGGAAATCAGAGAGCAGTAGAAGTACATAGATCCACCTGCTGTAATAGAAGAGATGTCCTTAGACATTGCCATTTCAACAGAGGAGCTGGAAACACCTGAAGGAAAAGGGAGAGGAAGTAATAAACAGAATATTGGTGACACCAGTAGAAGGGAAGATCAGTATTTCTCCTCCTGCCATCAGTACGCTTCCAGGAAATTCCTGTTCCTGGTGGGAAAATTGTGCCATTTCTTAAAAGTACTCAAATGACCCAGATAATAAAGATTTGTTTGTATATGATGAAACTAACAGGTATTAAAACCAGAGCCCCTTTCCAGGCCGACATCAGTTGTGCGCCCATGAACAGGCAGTGCCACTTGTGACCTGAGGTGCCCAACTTCGAATGGATCTCTCCAAGAGCACCTGAGGGAGAGCAGAGCACCTTGCAAGCTGCAGGTCCCTGACAGCCCCGCAGGGCTCCTGTCCCATCAACATCTGCTCTGCTCCAGTATGAAACAGGGCCCAGCATGGTGCTGGGATCCCAGAGAGCAGAGGTGTGTGCTGGAATTGAATGCTCTCCCCATCTCGCAGCAGCCCTGCATTTCCCTCCTGCAGCCTTGGTCTCCAGCACAGCCATGGAGGCTCTTTGGGCTCTGGACTGTTGCTGCAGCCCCCAAGGGCAGCTGATCTCTGCCTTTGGCACAGTCAGGCCTGGCCAGCGCAGGCCATGCTCAGCAATTGCTTCTATGTGCCTGGCCTTGCTGTCAGCCCCAGCAGCGGCTGTGTGGCCCCATTGTGGCCCTGTGCTGGCCCAGCCCTGGTGGCCCAGCCCCTGTGCAGGCCCAGCCCAGGCCAGGAGCATTGCAGCTGGGAACGGCCCCTGTGCTGTGGTGCCCACATCAGCCTTGGGGCTCTGTGCCCCATGGCCTCCCTGCTGGGCAGCCTCTGCCAGCTCCTGCAGAGCCCCTGGCCCCTCTGGGGCTGCACAGACAGCCCTGCCCCGGGCTCTGCTGGCCTCTGGGCCAGCAGAGAGGCAGCCAGGGCTGGCCATGGCCAGGAACAGGCCCTGAGCCCTGCAGGAGGATGGAGCTGGGCCACAGCCAAACTCAGCCCAGGCCAAAGCTGGGCTCAGCAGCCAGGGCTGCCAAGGGCTGGGCACAGAGGCTGGCGCTGACAAATGTCCTGGGCCCCCTCCCTGCTCTGTCCATGCCACCAAGGGCACTGAGCAGCCTCCTCTCTGGGCCACTTGCCTGTTTGCAATGCCTTGCACAGACACTGGCCCTGCCCCACAAGGCCTGGCCTGAGTCCTGCCCCTGCACACTCAGCCAGACTTACATGGACACTGATGGTTTCTGGGCCAGGCTCTCTGAGCCAAGCCCAGCTCCCTGCAAGCTCTGCCAGCTGCCCTGAGCTCTGGGCAGCACCAAGGGCCTCTCCCCAGCCCTGCCAGCCTAGCTGGCTCTGGCCCCACAGCTCTGCTCTGGCCAGGCTGCTCTGCGCACTGCCCCATGGCCTCAGCCCCTGGCAAGGGCACAGCAGCAGCTGCAGCTGCCACAGGACTGAGCCCCAGCCATGGGGGAAGGTGCTTGGCCAAGGCCAAAGGAGGCTCCCTGGCTGCCCTGCTCCCCTCGGGCTGAGGTGCTGAGAGCTCTGCAGCCCCTGCTGCCATCCCATCTGCCCAGGGCAGCACAAGAGCCACGGCCTTGGGGCACTCAAGAGCTGCATCTGCTGCAGGCCCAGGGCCCATTCCAGAGCTGGGGCAGGCACAAAGCTATGCCCAATTCTATTAATTGCTGCTCTGATGGGGATGGATCCTCAGCCATTTGGAGGTTGCTGATGTATTTTACTACTCCAGAGGCCTCTTTGTTCTGGATCTCCTCAGTTCAGGAATTCAGTGACAAAAACTCTTAAGTATTTGCTCAAACGACCTGAACAAGGAAAGCTCTTGGGAATAATTTAGATTTTCAATTTTTCTGTGGTGCACACATTTCTAAAATATATTCAAAGTTTATCTGCTGTCTTTAAAAAAAAAAATCAGAGAGAAATGTTTTTTCCTCTTTCCTTTTCCTCTTTATAGGTTCATATCTACAATTTACAATTGATATTGACCCCCAGCACCTTCTAATGCAGTCTGGACAGAGATGAAAACGAAGATCCTTCATGGCTGCTGACAACCAATCCTACTTTGTTCCTACCTCCTCCCCACCATTTCCCTCATGAAAGCCCTGGGACACCTATGGATGAGAAATGGTGTGGCCAGCAGGAGCAGAGCACCCAATTTTCCTCTGTGCTTGGCACTGGTTGGGCAGCACCTCGAGTGCTCTTTGCAGTTCTGGGGCCCCCAATTTAGGAAGGACATCGAGGGGCTGGAGCGTGTCCAGAGCAGGACAATAAGGCTGGGGAAGGGGTCTGGAGCACAAGTCCTGGGAGGAGAGGCTGAGGGAGCTGGGGTTTTTTATCCTGGAGAAAAGGAGGCTCAGGGGAGACAAGGTGGTGTCAGGGCACAGGTTGGACTGGATGATCTCCAAGGACTTTTCCAATCTTGCTGATTCTGGGATTCTCTGAAAGCACCCTTGGAACAGTTGCAGGATGAGCCCTGGGCCTCCTATTCAGAACCTCCAGCAGCCCAGGTCCCTCAGCTTCTCCTGCCAGCCCCAAAGCCCATCCTGTCAGTCCTGCAGAGCCTTTGCAGCTCCTCCTCACTGCTCAGAACAGGGAGCCCCAGAGCCAGACACAGCAGCCCAGATGTGCCCCCCTGGACTGGGGTGCCTCTGGCAAGGGAGCAGCACCAGCCATTGCAGGAGCCTGCAGACAATTCCTGCAGCACCTGTAGGATGATCCTGCTCCCCAATGGACGTTCCCATGGGGCCAAGTCAGGAACTGCAATGGGGAGTGGAGCCAGAGAGGAAAGGGCAAACAGGGATGGGCTGTTTGCAGGAGAGGAAGCAGGCATGGGTAATAGGAAGAAATTTGTAACAGGAAGAGTAAAGAAAGCAAAGGTGAAGCCAAGGAAATGCTCAGGGCAGTTTGGGGGTGGCTGCCAGGCAGCCCTGGCTCTGAGCAACGGCGTCTGCAGTGGGACAGGAAACTCCCAGCTGATGGGAACAAACTTTCTGGCTCACTGCAGACGCCAGGACAAAGCTGAGTGCTTTCCCTGGTGTCCCCAGCCTTTGCTGGCCCCAGGGGCTGATGGCATTTGTGCTCCCTCAGGTTCATGTCCCCCCAGCAACAGCTTGGGGGTGCTCCCACCTGCTGTGTGCAATGCAAATGGGGGCTCTTGAGGCAGTGCTGCCGTGTCTGTGCCTGCAAGGATGGGCACCTGTGTGAGCTGGGGGAATGGCCAGGGCTGCAGAGGGGGGACCTTATTGGCAGCTCCATGAGGACACTCTGGGACACTGCCTTGGGCTGTTCAGCACACTGGGGATGCATCAGCCCCTGCTCTGCTGCTCCTTCCCATCTCCCCCAGGGCCCTTGCAGAGCCCCAGCCTTGCTGTTTGCCCCCAGCCTGCCCACGGCAAGCATGGGGCTGATCAAGGGGGTTTTCTGTGCTGAGCATTGGCCTGGGCGTGTTCTTGAGAGAGTCTGGGCAAGGAGCCTGGAGCCCCCAGGCCCTGGCCTGAGGCGTCAGCGCTGCCCCAGCAGTGCCCATGGCCTGTCCCTGCTGCAGCCCCGGCACTGCCACCCCCAGGGCTGTGCCCAGCCCCAAGAGCACTCAGGCCCTACAGCAACACCAGGGCCACCAGGGCAGCGGGGCAGGGCCACGGCAGCAGAACTGGCAACACCAAGTGCTGCTGCTGCTGGGCACAGCTGCTGGGCCAGCACTGCTCTGCCCCCAGCTCTGCACACAGACATTGCTGCTGCAGCTCCAGAGAAGGCAACAAAAGGGCATCTCTGCAGAAAACTCTCCTGGGAGATCCTTTAGTTCATTTAAAGGCACCAAGAGCATAGCCCCTCATTGACACAGTCTGTGGCCACAGGGAAGGTGGAGAGAAACAAAGTGAGATATGGCAGAAAGAATGACACGTCTTTGTGGATATTATGAAAAAAATAAAAGAAAGAAAACAAACTTCCACACTGAAGCCAATAAGAAGTATCAAAGATGATTTCATTATAAGTGATTTGCAGAAATTGGCCATCAGTTTAATGCTCCTGAAAGCATCCAGTCATCAGTCTCCACACTTCAGCCTTGAGCTCCTGGTTCCTCAGGCTGTAGATGAGGGGGTTCAGGGCTGGAGGCACCACTGAGTACAGAACTGACAGGGCCAGATCCAGGGATGCGGAGGACATGGAGGGGGGCTTCAGGTAGGCAACTGCTACAGTGCTGACCAACAGAGAGACCACAGCCAGGTGAGGGAGGCAGGTGGAAAAGGCTTTGTGCCGTCCCTGCTCAGAGGGGATCCTCAGCACAGCCCTGAAGATCTGCACATAGGAAAAAACAATGAACACAAAACAGCCAAATACCAAACAAACACTAACTGCAATGACCCCGAGTTCCCTGAGATAGGATTTAGAGCAGGACAGCTTGAGGATCTGAGGGATTTCACAGAAGAACTGATCCAAGGCATTGCCATTGCACAGGGGCAGGGAAAATGTATTGGCCGTGTGCAGCAGTGAATAGAGAAAGGCAGTGGCCCAGGCAGCTGCTGCCATTTGGGCACAAGTTCTGCTGCCCAGGAGGGTCCCGTAGTGCAGGGGTTTGCAGATGGACACATAGCGGTCGTAGCACATGATGGTCAGGAGAGAAAACTCTGCCGAGATGAAACATCCAAAAAAAAAGACCTGTGCAGCACATCCTGTGTAAGAGATGGTCCTGGTGTTCCAGAGGGAATTGTGCATGGCTTTAGGGACAGTGGTGCAGATGAATCCCAGGTCGCTGAGGGCCAGGTTGAGCAGGAAGAAGAACATGGGCGTGTGCAGGTGGTGGCCGCAGGCTACGGCACTGATGATGAGGCCGTTGCCCAGGAGGGCAGCCAGGGAGATGCCCAGCAAGAGGCAGAAGTGCAGGAGCTGCAGCTGCCGCGTGTCTGCCAGTGCCAGCAGGAAGTAGTGGCTGATGGAGCTGTTGTTAGACATTTGCTGGGGCTGCACATGGGAACCTGTTCATGGATAAAGGACAGTGACAAGTCAGGAGAGGCTGCTTTGAGCCAAATCTGGGCCATTTCCTGCAGACTGTCTTTCCTGGTTTAGGGTAAATTTGTTAGAGAATCTGCAAAGGTGGGCCCCTCCAGAAAGCAAACCCACACAGCCCCTCTCCCTCAGCTGGTTCAGGAAGATTTCCTCGGAGAGAAGTGGAAAGAACCTGTTTATTTGACTGGCACAGCACCCCCCAGCACACAAAATGCACAATACCAGATGACACCGCTCTGAGAAAGATTACAAAATCAGAAAGTCTCTTCCGGGGGTGGTTGCTCTGTTCTCAGTCCCTCCAGCGCTGGGGCAGCTGCTGCATCCAAACGGTGCAAACCCTCGGTGTTCCCAGGTCCCAGTCTGGAGCAGGTTCGAGATGGTCACAGAAACAGGAGAGGAGAAACAGTCCAGGAAGGAATTTGGACTGTTTAGCTAAACTAGCTAATAAGCAGAGGCCAAAGCAGAGCAAAAGCGAGAGCAGAAACGAGAGCAAGCAAAGTAGCAAGCCGAAAGCAAGAAACGAAAACAGCCCTATATACTGCCCGTTTCTGTGTCCCTGATAAGAGAAACCCAAACAAAACTTTCACTCTTCAGAGATGGTCTTAAAGGCACAGAACATATGAATGGGGATACAAGCATCATAACGTCACCCCAGGACACTGTCCCACTGGGACTCACCCACCCTTGTTCCTGCTCTGGGAAATCCTTCACACAGGTCCCTGCCTGAGCTCCAGTTGTGCTGGCTGAGTGTGCCAGGAGCAGCCATGTCTGTGCATGGGGGCCCTCAAGGAGCCATCCCTGCCCTACTGCCCTAGGTTTGTGGCCATGTGGCAGAGGGACAAGGCTGGATATTCAGGATTTGTCAGGGGAATCACTCAGAATGAAGACAGGCTTGGTAGCATCTGCACTCCTAGATTTTAGGACATGGGTGGCAGGAGCTGGTTTAAGGAATTGTTTTCCTACCCACACATCATTTCTGGCTCTCTGAGGTCAGAAATCCCCGGCATTCCTGCGGCACTCAGAGTTTGCCACTGAGAGATGAGAGAGGCAAAGGATTCCCTGTGGCTCAGGGAAGATGCGGGGCTGGATGGGCTTGTTCCAAACTGCCCTGGTTTTGCACCTTTGGCTGAAATCAGAGCACAATCACACTCCCGGATCACCCTGGGATAAACCTGACCCTGCCCAGAGCAGAGGGATCCCTGAATGTCTCACCCTCTCTAAAGGTGTCTGGGCAAGGTCTCAGCACCTCCTTGTGCCAAGGACACTCACGGCTCCCTTGGCAAACCCAACAGCATTTCCTCAGCTGTGGCAGCTCTGCCCTTCCCTGTGGGACATTCAGGGAACTCCCAGAGGCTCTGGCACAGATTTGCACCCAGGAGGGCAGCTCAGAGCTTGGAAGGGCACAGCAAGGAGATCCCTGGCTGTGCCCATGATGGGATCTCAGGGAGGGGGCTCAGCTCATTCCCCTTTCCCATGGACTGCTTTGCCCACAGCCCCACAGGTGTGAGGGAAGCTTGGACACCCCATTCCCATGGACAGCCCTGCCTGGCAGGAATGCCAAGGGCAGTGCCTGACTCAGCTGCTGCAAATGCCAGAGCCTCCCTGGGAGCAGCAGATAATAGTGACAATATCAGGGCAGGGCAGAACCAAGAGATGTTGTGGTGCTGTGCCTGAGAGGGCAGGGCAGAGACAGCCGGGCACTCAGGACAGTGTTCCCGTGCCCAGCTGTGCCCGGCACCTCCCACACACCAACAGTGCCCTCATCCTGCCCCCAGCACTGCTCTCTTCAGCCCCCTCTCCCTCCCTGAGCATGTCCCTGGGCCTGGGCATTCCCTCCTGACAGGAGCCTTGTCCTTGCCCGTGCTCACAGAGCCCATCCCAGCCTGTGTGCCCCGGCCAGGGCCCTACAGAAGCCTGCCTGTGTGCAGGGCCCTGGCTGGGGCAGGCTCTGTGTGCAGCTGGGCAAGGGCAACTCAGGAGAGCCCTGATGGGCCCTGCAAAGGTGATGCTGCTGCTGCCCAGGACTAAGGAATGGCTGAGGGCCCTTTGGGAGGCTTCCAGCAGAGAGACAGACCATCCAAAGTTACAGTTCTGGAGTCTCTGTAAATGTGCAAACATTCCTTGGATGATCCAGTGTGTCCTTTTCAACTCAGAATGTTCTGGGATTCTGGGATTACAATTCCTGTTCTTTTTCTCTCATCCCCTTGTTTTTTATAATCAAAAGAGAAAAAAAATCAAAAAACCCTTGCAACAGTGTTAGAACAGTAAAGTAAAAACCAGACACTTATTGGAAGCTTCCAGGTGTCCCAGTGGGGATGGGGAACACCCAGGCCCTCATTTACACAATTTATTAAGGTTGATAAATAAAGAAAATTTTCAGGAACATCCAACAGGAGATTCACTTACCCCAGTTGCACACCCCTGGCTCAATCCATTGAAGTAAGTCCAAGGGCTTCTTTGCCTTCTATTTTTGTTATGACTGCTCTCATTCTGGTCAAAAACCAAAATGTTCTTGTAGGTCCTCTTCCTGATAATAAGACTATACAGGATACTCTATGTATTGTATACTATATGTATTTCAGGAATGTATTTAGACAATCAGCTTATTTTTCTAAAATCATAGAAAAAGCTTAGGGAAAATAATAGAAAATACAGGATGATAGTTATAGAAGTATATAATAGTAATAAAGTTCATTAAGAGATTAATAGACTTAAATAAGGATTATAGATTTATAACTATGTAAAAGTAATTTATAGAGCTACAAATATATGAAAAATGTATAAAATGAAAAAATCTTTTTGTCCTCACCCCAAAATTCCCATCCTTCTCCAAGCAAGAAATTGAAAACACTCTCAGGAAAGCTCCTGATCTTTACAGCAATCCCAGGCTTACCTTCTTTGGGAAGTGTGCTCTGCAGCTGTACGCATGCTGGTCTGGAGCTGAGAGCAGCCTGCCCCATCCAGCCCCTCTCAGCAGTAGCCCCTGCCCTGCTCAGGGTGGCTCCTTCCCCCTCAGCTTCTCCCCAGCGCTGGGAGAAGCTGCCAGGGCTGACTGAGAGCTGTCCCTGGCAGGCAGCAGAGTCCCTGCCACAGCAGAGCGCCCTGGGCTGCAGGACCCTGCTCTGCGGGACATCTCTGGGCACCTCTGGCTGCTCTGCACAAAAGACAATCGGAGAATGTACTCACAGGGTCTGTAGGCACTGGGATGTTCCAGGTTTAGGAGATGGCTGCAGGAGCTGCAGCTGCATTGTCCTGCAGCAAGAGGTTCCTGTGCCAAGGACTGGCAGTGATTCTGCCCCAGGCACTTCTCAGCACCTTCCCAACCCTGACTGATTGAAGCTCTCTGTGCCTCTGTGCTGTGCCCGGGGTGGCTGCAGGCAGTGCCCCAGCCGTGCTGGGCTGGCAGAAGAGCTGCTCATCAAGAGAAATGTGCTTTTGAAGCTCTTCTTGGTTACCAAGAGCTGCCTCTGGGCCAGGAGCCCAACCCAGCTCATCAGCACAGACACAGCACAAGGACTTTAATGAGCCTCTGGGGCTTTGTGCTGAGGCCCTGAACATCAGTCCCTGAGAGGGAGCCGAAGAAACCTCTCCAGAACTCCAGTCAGAATCCAACTCCAAAGTTTCTTGAAGTTTTAATGGGTCCCACTGAAGGACACAACTGAGAAAGTGTCCCCAGGCCCCAGGAAGAGCAGAGAACTGCAGGCAGTGATGACAGGTGAGGACAAAGAGAAGCCAAGCCTTGGTGCCCTGGGGCACAGCAGGGTCTGTGCCACCAAAGGCTGTGAGGAGACACTTTGTGCTGAGGCACTGGGGCCTCCTGGCACAGCGCCAGCCAGGCTGGGCACTGTCAGCCCCTTGTCATGCCCTCAGCATCCCCCCTAGCCCACATCCCAGTGGCCTCAAGGATCTGCTGGAAGGAGTCCCTGGGGAGCCTTACTCAGGAATGGCCCTGGGGCTCCTGAATGCTCCCTGAAGGGACTGCAGGTTTTTCAAAGGATTTTGAGTTTGGCTTGTGCCTGGAAGTCTCTGAGAAGTTTCTGCAATCATGGCCTCCAATTATCTGCTGTAATTAGTCCCTGGAGAGGCTTTGTCAGTAACAACACTCAGTAGGGCTCATTAATGCTTTAAGGTACTTCAGTTATTTTAAGGTAACTGGTGTTTCCCTTTTGATACAGACTCTCTGAGAGGTTTGTGCAATCATAGCCCCAATTATCTGTTTTAACGAATCCCTTGGAGCTTTGTACTGACACTCAGTGGTGCTCATTAATACTTTGAGATACTCAAAGTTTTTAAAGTACTTGGATTTTCCTTTCAACACTGAATCTCTTAGAAGTTTTTGTGCCATCCTGGCCTCCAGTTCTCTCCTCCAAGGAGTCCATGAGGAGCCTGTGTAGGGGATGGACCTCAGTGGGACCCATCCATGCTTTGAGACACTTTGGGGTTTTCTTCTGATTTTGACTCCTGGAAAGGTTTGTGGAATCTCCTCTCAGGCCGTGAGATTCCACGGCTCAGCTCCAAATGCACCACGTGGCTCATTAGGATCAAACAAGTCTTGACAAACCATGGCTCTGCCTTGATTTCCCTCTGCTGTAGTGCAGCTCCTCAGAAATATTTCTGTAGTGGTTTTCGTTCACCAATTTGAGATTTCTTGGAGAATGCAGCAATTATTGTGGTGAGTTCAGTGTTGGCTAATTACCAGTGCACTCACCAGAATATACTTACTCATTTCCTCCTGTGTGATAAGATTAGGAGAACGGCAAAGCAGGCTCAAAACTTTAAGAGGGTATAAGGAAAAGTTCATTAAGAGCAACTAAAAGAAAGAGTAAGAAGAAAAAAACTTTCAGAACACTTCTACTCTCCCTACAACCTTTTCTTTCTTACTGACAATATAAAGAGACAAACCTAGAATTTTCAGTCAGTTTACCCCAACTAGAATAGTCTTTCTTGAGTTCACTTAGGGAGAGGAGTCTCTCTTTAATGCTACGGAGACTTCTCCAGAAGAAACACTTCTCTTGTGGCTCTCAATTTCCATGAATAGCAACTGCCCAGAAAAATCTGCAACTGTGACATCCCTCCCAGTTTTTCAAAGCTCTTTTACAGTTGTGTTTATGAGCCATGTCAACTTGGTGGGGTATTAGTTTAAAGATGAGCTGTTTAAGAGCAAATGTTCTCCTCATCTATTTCTAAAATAATCTTCATCTCTGAGAACAGAGATATTTTTCTTCTCTCAGTGAAGGCACAGGATCTCATCACTCTTCCATTTTTCAATGTTCTAACTTCTCATGGGATCACAGCTACTTCAACATTTGCTTACTTTAGCATGGAGGTCTTTGCTGAACAAGTCAGTTCCCCATAATTTTCAATGCGATACAGGGAAAAAGAGAGTCTGATGTATCAGTTACATCCTTCTCTATTGCTTTACAAGAGGATTTCAGCCCCAAGATCAAGGCATCTCCTCATCCCTCCCATCTGGGACTCAACTTCCCCTTCACTGACCTTGGTGTCTTCATGTTGCTCCTCTGTAGGACTGCACTTTGTCCTTTTCTCTCACTTGAGGGAGGATGGAAGCACTGAAAGAGTTAATATCTCACCTGGGGCCTGCAGATTTTTCCGTGACCCCAGCTGGGCTCAGTACTTGCAGCCAGACCTGCTCCATGTTCCCTTGGTTCCATGAGGCCCCACAGTGTCTCAATGGTCCCTTGCTTCCATGAGGCCCTGAGGTGCCATAATGCCCCCTTGGTGACACGAGGGCCTGAAGGGTCACAATGGTCTCCATAGTTCCATCAGGCCCCAAAGAGTCATAATGGTCTCTGGGTCCATGGAGCCTTTCTGTGTCACCATGGCCCCTTGGTTCCATGGGCTCCAGTGGTGCCACCATGATCCCCTTGGTTCCATGGGCTCCAGTGGTGCCACCATGATCCCCTTGGTTCCATGGGCTCCAGTGGTGCCACAATGATCCCCTTGGTTCCATGGGCTCCAGTGGTGCCACAATGATCCCCTTGGTTCCATGGGCTCCAGTGGTGCCACAATGACCCCCTTGGTTCCATGAGGCCCTACAGTGTCCCACGGATCTCCATGGGGAGGAAAGAACCCTGCCCCAGTGTTGCAGGGGCAGCCACCAGAGGGCACGGCCAGCCAGACTTGATGGTACTGGCAGATTTTGCCTGGGAGCAACCCTTGGATATTCAGAATTTTAGAGATGGAATCCCAATTTCAGACATGGACACCCAGAGGAGAAGGATGGTTTTTTTTCCATAGGAAGGAAAGCACGGAACACTGGTGTTTGAGAGGCAGATGAAAAGTGGCCATCAGAGGCCTAGGCCAGCCAGACTTTCTGTCCTGGTAGCTTTTGTCTGAAAGCAACCCTTGGATATACAGAATTTTGGGTGGTGGAGCCCCATTTTTAGCCATTTCTGTGTAGATAAGGACGGTTCTTCTCCAAAGGAAGGAAAGCACCAAGCCCAAGTGTTTCAAAGGCAGATGAGGAGAGAGGTGGCTCCTTGGATGCCAAGCCAGCCCGACCTCTTTGCCCTGGCAGCTTTTCTCATGGAAGAATCCTTGGATATATGGAATTTTGGAGGAGGAATCTCAATTTCTCACCCAAGTGACATAAGAAGAAGGATGGTTCTTTTCCATTGGAAGGAAAGCACCAATCCCCAGTTTCTGGAAAGTAGGTGAGAGGCAGCTTCCAAGAGGCCAAGGGCAGCTAGACCTTTCTGTCCTGGAAGCTTTCACCTGGGAGCCGTCCTTGGATGTGAGGAGTTTTGGAGGTGGAATCCCAGTTTTGGCCATGGGCACCTGGTGAAGATAGGCGTTTTTTTCCCACAGCAATTAAAAACACAAAGTCCAAGTGTTTTGGAAGCAGGTGAGAGGTGGCCACCCTCAGGCCAAGCCAGTCAGACCTGTCTCTCCTGGCACCTTTTGTCTAGGGGCTATCCTTGGGGATAGGGCATTTTGGAGGTGGAATCTCAGTTTTGGCTGTGGGAGCCTGGACAGGAAGAAGAGTTCTTTTCATTAGGAAGGAAAGCACAGAGCCCCAGTGTTTCAGAGGCAGATGAGGGCCAGCCCTCAGCAAGCCAAGGCCAGCCAGACTTTTCAGTCCTGGCAGCTTTTGTCTTGGATATAGGGAATTCCAGAGGCAGTTGCCCAATTTTGGCCATGAGTGCCTGGTTGAGATGGATGTTTTTTTTCCCATAAGAAAGAAAACCCCCTGGTCTCAGCTTTTGAAAGGCAGATGAGAGGTGGCCCCTGGGTGGCCAAGGCAGCCAGATCTGTCTCTCCTGGCAGATTTCATCTGGGAACAATCTGTGCATATAAGGAAATTTAGAGAAGGAATCACAGTTTGGCCATGGGCCACTGGAGGAGAAGGACAGTTCTCTCCCATAGGAAGTAAAGCCCAGAGCCCCAGTGCTCCAGGGGTAGATGAGAAGCAGCCCTCAACATGCCAAGATCAGCTGGACCTGTCAGGTGGTCCCCAGGAGGCCCAGCCAGCCAGATCTGTTCCATGTTCCCTTGGTTTGGTGGGACCCCACAGTGTCACAATGGTCTCTCCTTGGTTCCATGAGGCTCTGCAGTGTCACAATGTTCCCCTTGCTTCTGTAGTGTCACAATGGCCCCATGCTTCCATGGGACCTTGCAATGTCACAATGGCTTCGTGGTTCCACAAAGCCCCGATGTGTCACCGTGGCCCCTCGGCTCCATGCGCCATTGCTATGTCACAGTGGCTCGTCTGTTACACTCTGGGCTGCACAAGGTCATCATGGACGCTTGGTTTCTTGGGGCCTCCGAGTTTCACAATGGTCTCCTTGATCCCATGAGGCACCACAGTGTCACAACAGCCCCTTGGCCCCATGAGGTTCCGTAGTGTCACCATGGTTGTTGTCAGAGGCTGGACGAGATTGATGTCCCGAGACACCTTGGGATGCTCAGAAGGCCTGTGTGGGGCCAGGGGCTAGGTCAGGCCTTGGTTTGTGGTGGAACAGAGCCCCGCCCCCAGCTCTGGCCTGGCAGAGCTGTCAATCACACAGCAGGGGCGGGGGGGGGGGGGGGGGTGATGTTAACCCAGCTCTGATTGGTTGAGCTGTCAATCAATCACACACCAGGAGCAGCTGGTGCCTGCCCTGACTCTGATTGGACAAGCAACTGGAAGTCCCACCCCAGGGGCAGGCCCATGAAGGCCCAGGGGGTTAAAAGCCGGAGCACGAAGCCAGCTCATGGTGTGGATCCTGCCTTCTCCTGGGGTTCCTGTGTTGGTGATGCTGGAACCTGAGTAGCTGGTGCCTTTCTATATGTGTGTGTCTTTCTAAGCATCTTCTGTCTTTCTGTTATTTTCTATTTTTTCTCCTTCTAATCCTACTTACCTGAAATTATTTTGAGTAACTTAATATCATATGGGTTAAAGGTTTTGAGGTTAAATGGGCTAAGTTTAATGAAGTTAAAGCTATGATGAGAGATTTATGTTGAAGTGGATGTTGTATTAAAACATTTGCCAAAGTTCCTCGACTGTCTATATTTTGTCAGTAAAATTTTGTGTCATTTTGACATCTTACCTCAGTTGGTTAGAGCATGGTGCTGGCATCACTGAGGCTGTGGGTTCAATTCCTGTGTGGGCCATTCACTTAAGATCCGGACTTGATGATCCTTGTGGCCCCTTCCTACCAATAATACTCTTTGTATCTGTCCATTTTGAGAGTATCTGTTTGATGTTTCTCCTGTGCACCCAAACTCGAGTAAATTAACCTTTGGTTACTCCCAGCATTTCAGTGTTATAGGGTGTTCCAGCCCTGCAGGCTTACAGTGGCCTCTTGTTTCCATGAGTCCCCACAGTGTCCCACTGGCCCCTTGGTTCCGTGAGGATCTGCAGTGTCACAAAGGTTTATGACATTTGTCCTTTCTTGCCCTCACATCCCCCTGCCCCACAAACAACCCTGAGCCATCCTTGAGGGACAGGCCCTGCTGGCCCAGGCTGGGCTCAGGGCTTGGCCTTTCTCCTTCCCCCAACCAGCCCAGGCCTTGCTCAACATTGCAGTTCCCTGCTCAGAGCCTTTGACTCCCTGCAATCCTGGCCTCAAGGATCTGCCCTCATCAGTCCCTGGGGAGCCTTTGGCACTTCCTACCCTCGTTGGGGCCCAGTGATGCTCCAAGGGACTTGGAGTTTTGCTTCTGACTCCTTCAGCAGCTTCTTCATCCTTCTCTCAGTGCCTGAGGGTCCTGGACTCCGCCTCAACCCATGTAAGGGCTGATTAAAATGCAGAAAGCCCTCAGAAGCTCTTTCCCTTCCTTCAGTGGTGCTCATGTCTCCAGGCCTTGTGCAGCACACTGGAGTCTGTTCAGAGCATCTTTAAGGAGGAAGATTTCAAAGTGCACCTCATGACATTTTCATTAATCAAGTGAGTAATTTTTTATTTTCCAGTTACAAAAAGAGCTGATAGAAGCATTCCCAGGTGATCTTAATGCTTAGGAGGTCTGGGCACAGAGAAGAATGAGCCCCTTGAGGGCTGACCCTGTTTGGACAAGCTGCTCCTCACCCCCAGCCTCACCATGTCTGACATGACCCACCTGGCACTGACATCCCTGTGCCCTGCAGCAGAACCTTGTCCCCTGAGCTCTGCAGCTCCATATCCCAGCCCATTGCACCATGTCCCACCTGCTCTCCTCAGGGTTCTGCCTGCACACAGGCCCAGGAGAAGTTTTCCTTCTGGGAAGGAAAAAATGGAAAAGCCTGAGCAGGTTTCCGAAACAACAAACCCCACTCAGGAACCACCTGCTCAGGCCAGGCTGCCCTGGAAAGGTGTCACCTTTCTCCAAGGGACAGTGTGAGGAGAAATGATCTCTGGAAGCAGAATTCTCTGAGTCTCCCAGCTGAATTCTCTGTCCCTGTCTTTTCCCTGGATCTCTGTTGGAGATGGAAGCTGCTGGTGCCATCCTCACCTTTAACCTCTCTCTTGAATTACAACAGATGTTCCCAGGCGTGTTAAGCAGGATTTGCTCAATGTTTCTACAAAAGTTTTGTCTTCCTTATGGAATGAAGGGGCCATTTTGGGACCAAGGGGTTGATGTGGAAGCAAGGAGTCAATTGTGACCCTGGGGTCCCATGGAACCAAGGGGCCATGGTGACACAGCAGGGCCAGGTGGATCCAGTGGTCCATTGTGACACTGTGGATCCAAGGAGACCATGGAGACACCCCCAGAACCTCATGGAACCAAGGAGTCCATGGTGACCCAGCAGGGCTGCATGGAGCCAATAGTCCATGGTGACACTGCCCATCCAAGGAGGCCATTGTGACACTGTGGAAGCTCATGGAGTAAGGGACACATTGTGACACTGAAGAACCTCATGGAACCAAATATCCATGGTGACACAGCAGGGCATCATGGGAACCAAGGAACCGCTGCTGGCAGTAGGGAAACTCATGGACCCGGGGCCCTTGTGGTACTGCAGAACCAAGAGAGCTGCTGGACCTTGTTCCCTGACCCTGCACAGCTCCTTGGGAGGCACGGCAGGAGCAGCACCCTGGGAACCCTGGGAATGCCCCTCTGGGATCCATGGAACACACTCCCAGGGGCTGGAATTCCAGTTTACAGCCAGGAAAAGGTGTTCCTGCCCTGGGATGCAAAGACTTTAAAAGGAGATAAAAGCCAAGCGCAGCAAGATCCTGCAGTGACATTTCACTGCCAGCCTTCATAACTTCACCCATGGTTGTTGTAGCTCGTGGATTGGGAATTAAATCAGGGCAGGGTCTGTGGTGGGAGCTGCCCTGGGTCAAGGGAGCCACTGAGAGAGAAACAGGGCAGGCAAAGAGAGGCAGGAGGGAAAGGAGGGCACAAACACAATCAGCTGAGAAGGTGGCACTCTGAAAAACAAACTGGAAATGATGGAAAATTAATGGGACAGAAACTAATAGTTCTGAAAATTTTATTTACTATCAAAATGCATCCCACACACCCAGGTCCTACAATCCCGATCCCACACCCTCAAATTTGGATCCCACTTCTCCCAGTCTGTAGCCAATCCCATCTCACCCTGGAGGCTGTGGAATTCAGTAATTTTAGCATAGGACTGACTTTTTTTGAGGTGGGAACAAGGCAATTTGAGGTTGTATTGAGCCCTTTGGGGTCAGATTGTGGTGTTTTCAGTGGGACTGAGTCATTTTGAGGTGACAGATCAATTTCTCTTTACTTTTGGAGTGCAAAGATATGGAGAACACTTCCTGAAATGCCCCAAGAACCCACAAATCTTCCAGAATATGTCCCCAAACTATAAATGCCTTCTCAAGTAACTGTTAACTGATGGAACTTTCAACATCTTTGATAAATTTCTTTCTTTTTAATCCCATTTCAGATGTTTTTAAGCGATAAAGAAAAATCAAGAGGAAATTGGGACCAAACCAAAAGGATAACAAGCCAGGTGTCCTCCCAGCACAGATCACTGAATGTGAGTTACCAGGGCTCTGCCCAACGTGGATCCTCCCAGGGTGTTGAAGCTGGAGCGGTGCACGAAGCTCTTCCAGCAGTTGGGGCATTTGCAGGGTTTCCCTTATCAGTTCATCCATTGGTGTCTGGTAAAGTGACAGCTCATGGAGATGCTTTCTCCACACTGGGGACTCTTGTAGGGCCTCTCCCGAGTGTGGATGCGCCAGTGGGTGATGAGGTGGGAGTTGTCCTTGAAGCCCTTCCCACAGCTGGGGCAGCGGAAGGGCCTCTCCTCTGTGTGAATCCACTGGTGCTTGAGGAGATTGGAGCTGGTCTGAAACCTCTTCTGACACTCACGGCACTTGTATGGCCTCTTCCCACTGTGGATCATTTTGGTGGATGATCAGCTGGGACCTACGACTGAAGGTCATCCCACATTCCCCACCACTGTATGGACTTTCCCGTGTGGATTCTCTGGTGGTGGATCAAGTGGAAGCTGCAGCTGAAGATTATCCCACATTCCCCAAACTCATAGGGCCTCTTGCTGGTATGGATGTGCCGATGGTTGACAAGGGTGGAGTTGTGCTTGAAGCCCTTCCCACAGTCAGGGCAGCAGAAGGGCCTCTCCTCGTTGAATCTGCTGGTGGTGGATGAGATGGGAGCTGATCTGAACCTCTCCTGACACATGGGTCTCTCATAGAGCCTCTCCCCAATATGGATGTGTTGGTGGATGGCAAGGGCGGATCTGTAGCTGAAGCCCTTCCCACACTCCCCACACTCATAGGCCCATTCCCCGGTGTGGATCATCAGGTGGCTGATCATGTGGTTGCTCTGCCTGAAGCTCTTCCCACACTCCAAGCACTTGTGTGGCTTCTCCCCATCATGAAGCTGCTCATGGACCACCAGTTCCGAGCTCTGGATCAACCTCTGTCCACCTTCCTGGCACAGGGTGGGTCTTTCCTCCTCAGAGCACCCTTGGCTGGATTTGGAGCCCCTCCTCTTGTGGGATCTCTGGGGATTTTCCTCCCCGTTGGATTCCTGTACCATGGAGCCACCCAAAACAGCCGCTTCCATGAGCTTCTGTTGTGGGGATTTGTCCTCTCTGGTCTCCATCCTGAGCTCCTTCCTCGGGAGAGGAAGGACAAGGAAAGGATGGGATTTGCCTCCGTGCCACAGGGAAGGGGAAGGAGATCCCCCCAGTGCATCTCCGGCAGGACAGCCTTGGCAGCAGGGTTGTCCTGCAGCTGGGAGCCGACCTGGGCTGGGAGATGGAGCAGGAGAGAGAGGGAAAGGGGCACTGACTTCCTCCTCACCTGCCTGGGTGTCCTGGGGCATGTTCCTTTTCCTTGCAGCCTCCTCTTCCATCTGGCAAAGGTTTGGAAATGGGAAATCCTGTTTTTGGAGGAAAACAACAGATGAGCACATTGAGTTTTGTACTGGAAGGCAAACCTGGGGAAGGGTCTAAGCCGGAATTACAATTTAAGAGGAAAATTAAGATCAAGGCAATGATACAGAAACACTGCCTTAAACTGACAGGGTCGGGATATAACCTGCTGGTGAGGGTGGTGACTGCAGTCTAATTAAATGGTGGCTGCAGGCCTGTTGGAGAGATGAACGTGATTCTGTCAAAGCAGTGATCCTGTAGAAGGGTCTGGTCTTCTTCTGAAGGTCCAGTGAAGGTTATGGAGCTCTTGTCCTCTGGGAATCCAGTAGGCAAGCTGCTCCTGGTGTTGCAAGCTCAGCTTACATCCAGGTAGGAATGCTTGGATCCTCCCCTTGGGCGGAGTATCCCACAATAGGATGATGGAATTTTATCAGTCTTGCAGTGTCACACAATGGCCCATTAGCAGAAGATATCTCCCCTGGAGGGCGTTATCAGGGCTGAGTCATGGAAGAGGTAAAAAACACTGCCCCACCTGCTTATAACAGTTGATGAAGATGGGGATTAAAAACATGCATTTGGTTACATCTTGCATTGCAACCTGAAACAGTGCGGTAATCCCTGCTCAGGGGGTGAATACCACCCCGCTTACCCAAACTGGCTCCGGTGTAAAATCTCCACTCCGGGAAGGCCACACACAGAGGGGACAATGTCAATCTTACCCTGCTCCAGGGGAGGGCTCTTTTTCCTGTCATTCCCTTCCTGTCCCCCCTTTTCTCTCCCATTTACTGTTCAATAAAATTCATTTTGAATTTGATTTCATTATCACCTTAACTGGGGAGAGGAATCTCTCTAACAATTTTCTTAAACAGACTAACCAGACTGTGAAATTATTTTGGCACAGTGCGTTTTGGCACTGTTCTCTGACCCCAAGTGCCTTTGACAAACAGCATGGTTCCCTCCTCTGAGGCTGTTAGTGTTCAAAAACACATAATCACAGGGGATTATATGCGGTGCTTTTTATTAAGAGCTCTGGGAATCGGGGTATATTCAACCCAAATCTGACTCTGACCATACATCCGAAATGATCATGTTTTATATTCTATCGTTACATAACTTTCATGTTAATTATTAAACTTATATTGTTCTATTGTATACATAAATTTAGCCCCTCTCTGAATTTCCAACATAGTTTCTCACTATTCTTCTTATGGTTATATAATAATTACATTTAATTACTAAACAATCATCACATCTAACAATTATATAATTTATCATACTGCGTACGCAGGTGTAGTTGATCTGGGAAAGCACAAAGCCTAACATTTTAGATTCTATCTCTAACTTTTTCCAGGGTTCCACTATCATTCTCCCCCCTTTCAAAGCATTATTACTTCACTATAGGTGTAAATGTTTTCACTTGATACAGTCCTTTATTCCTCAGTTTGTACTTGGTTCTTCAAATCCAGGGTTGATGTAAATGTTTTCGTGGATGCTGTTACGAACTGGAGAACCAGAAGATGGTGGGCCTGGATCTTGTGTTAGTGCCTTTATTATCCTCTGGTTCCAGGATGTTTTCTTCTGTATCTCTCCCTTTAAGATGCTGTAAACTAACCAAATTGCTAAGAATACAATTGGTAAGATTATCACATTCTCAATGATACATTTAATCCATGAACTCACATTCCACCCTAATCCTTTAAGATTTTTCCTAACCAGCTTGTAGCCAAATCCTTTTGCTCTTCTTGTGCTTCATGATCTATTTGTTTCAACTGATTGATGTCATATTCTACATCTGCAGTTACATTTGGGATATGAACGCAGCAATGATCAACTTGTCCCTTTAAAAATCCACATACTCCATGCTCTTTCAGGAGTAACATATCTAGGGCCAATCAATTTTGTAAAGTCATTTTTGTGGTGGCTTGTAATTGTATATTTAATTCTTTAAATCCTTCCCGGGTAACTCTTGCCAGTCTACCTACCTGACCTGTAAGTTTGTACAGCATCTCTCTGCTCTTATAGTTTGCTATAGGACCAAGCAATGACTCAAGGGCCCATCCAAATTTCACTCCACTAGAGGGTTCTCGACAAGTGTCATCTGGATTGTTATCGTCTAGAACTTCTCGTCTTGCTCTTATCTGCAGAAGTTCATGTTTTCCATTAAATGGGGACCTTTTCCAAATTTCCAAATTGGACATAAGGTTGGAAGGCCTAAAGTAATCTCCTTTACTTTCCTGTCTACAGGCAGATGTGTTGTCCAGGTACCATCACTTGCTGCCCATACAAATTGTCCTGGACCTCGGATTGTAATCCTGGTACACCGTATAATTACTTTATAATTCACTCTGCCTTGTTTATGTTTGATCCCTCTGCAAGCACAACCAATTTGTAGGGCTATTGCCAGGGGTGGCATCTGTTTTATCTCTTCATCATCTGAAGTGCAGTCGTAAGTTTTATTACATGCCCACCAACTTACTTTGTCTGCCCTTGTTCTGCTTACTAGTGTCAGTGTTCGTTATTGCTGGATCTGTTTCATTCTCGGGGCCTTCCCACTTAATACACCAAGGGGTGTTTGCCATATATTGGAATCTTTGAAGAATACTCACAGACCACGCACTGTCCCAAGGTTCTATCTGATCTTTCTTATCCTTGGCCTCACATTCCCATACCAGAGTTGTTTCTGTAACTTGTCTCGATTCGGGTACCAGTTTACATGTAATTATTTTGTTCTTTTGTATTTCAGGTAGTTTTGATGTTATGATTCCCCAATTTACTGTGTCTCCCGCTGCCTTTGGTGTTGGCAGACAGGCAGTTATTCAGCTGGTGTTTTGCATTTTGGCAAAATCTTTGACTAATCCAATCATTACATTCTCAGTCCAAACTGCATTAGAAACCTTTATCACCTGTGTTTCTGTTTGTACCTCTCTCTTCATTCTAGAATGAAGAGTGGTTAGTTGATCATTTTGCATTCCACATCCCAAAGATATTAATAACCATAACGTTAGCACAATTACTGATAGCATTCTGAAAGCAATTAAACACGTCTTATCTGCAGCCTTTGTTCATTCCAGAGTTTATACAGTCTGTGATCCAGGATGGACTTTTTTCACTCGGGTATAGTGGATCCAGGGTTCCACACCGGCTACTTTGACTGCTGTAAAGGTGGTCAGTAGTACCTGATGGGGTCCACTTCACTTTTCTTTCAGTGGTTCCTTGTTCCAGTTCTTGATGTACACCTTGTCTCTTGGATGTATGTTATGAACTGGGTTCTCAATGGTTTATTCCACACGAGGATACTCCGGAGCCGAGCTAAAGTTTTCCCAAGAGACAGAACATAATTATATACTTCCTGCTTTCCTGTGACATGTACATTAGGGTTAGGCTCAGGAGATTCATATGGTTTCCCATACAATATCTCATAAGGACTGACTGACATCCCACTCCTAGGCTTTATGTGAATCCTCAACAGTGCTATTGGCAGAGCCTGGGGCCACTGCAATTTGGCTTCTTGGCATATTTTACTGATTTGCCTTTTTAGTGTCTGATTCATCCTCTCTACCTGTCCACTTGACTGGGGTCTCCACGGTGTGTGGAGGTCCCAATTTATCCCCAGCAGGCTACTTACCTCTCTTACTACTGTAGCTATGAAATGGGGTCCCCTATCTGATGATACCACTAGGGGTACCCCAAACCTGGGAATAATCTCCTGTAGTAACCACTTAACTGTTTCCTTTGTTTGGTTCGTGTGACAGGGAAGGGCTTCTGGCCACCCAGAGAATGTGTCAACCCCCACTAACAGGTATTTGTATCCTTGAGTTCTTTGTAGCTCTACAAAATCTACCTGCCAATAGTCTCCTGGCTCTATTCCTATCCGAATTCTTCCCAGCTGTGCCTGTTGCCAGGCCACTCGGTTGTTTTCAAGCAGATATCACATTTTGACATTACTGATTTTGCCATTGTTAACATCCGTACTGAAATTAAACTCTGCTTTAGTAATTTTATCAATGCCTCTGCTCCCCAGTGACATTCATTATGTTTAATTTGTAGAACTTCTCTCATTATCAAGGGGGGTACCACTATTTGTCCTTGTGCGGTTACATACCATCCTTCTGAATTCTTTTGTGCATTTAGCAAACGTGCCAGTCTCTCATCTTCTACTGAATATTTTGGTTTTGGAGGCAAATTGAATTGGGATACATTAAGCTTCAAAGGTATCAATGCCATTGTTGTTTGTACCTCTCGAGCAACCTGTCGGGCTGCCCAGTCTGCCTTTCGATTTCCCTCACAGATTTTGGAGTTTCCTGATTGGTGTGCTTTGCAGTGTATGATTGCCACTTGTTCAGGTTTTTGTACTGCCTTTATCAATTGCAGGACTGCATCCTGATGTTTAATGTGCGTACCCCGAGAAGAAAACAGTCCTCTTTCTTTCCATAGTGCTCCGTGTACATGCACCACTCCAAAAGCATATTTTGAGTCAGTCCAGATATTTACCTTTTTCTCTTCACCTAATTCTAGTGCCCTGGTTAAAGCAACCAGCTCTGCCTTCTGGGCAGATGTGTTTGGTGTTAATGCCTTTGACTCCACTACTGTATTGACTGTTGTTACCACATATCCAGCGTATCTGGTTCCGTTTTCCACGAAGCTGCTCCCATCTGTAAACAGCTCCCACTCCGGCTGCTCTAGTGGGACGTCTTTCAGGTCTTCTCTTGCTGAATAGGTGTACTCTATTACTTCTGCACAGTTGTGTTCTAATGGGCCTTCTTCAGTTGTGGTACCTAGGAACAGAGCTGGATTGAAAAGGTTAGTTGTTTTTAATGTGACATCATCCTGCTCAGTCAGGACTACCTGGAATTTCATCGTCCTGCTGGGAGATAGCCAATGGCCCCCCTTTGTTCTAAGACAGTGGTTACCATGTGTGGTACATAGACATCTATGTGCCTTCCCATAGTAAGTTTCCTGGCTTCTTGTATCAGGATCACAGTAGCTGCGACTGCCTGCAGACATGGGGGCCACCCGGCACTTATGTTGTTGAGTTGTTTGGAAAAGTAGCCCACCAGCCTTTTCCAGCTTCCCAGACGTTGTGTCAGGACTCCCAGTGCTAGGCGCAGCCTTTCATGTACAAACAGCTGAAAATCTTTAGACAGATCAGGTAACCCTAGTGCTGGAGCAGTTGTCAGTGCTTCCTTTAATTTTAGGAAGGCTTCTTTCTGTGGTTTGCCCCAGGTGAATGGCTGCCTATTCTGAGCTTCATACAGGGGTTTCGCAATCAGTCCATAGTCCATGATCCACAGGCGACACCATCCTGCCATCCCGAGGAAGACTCGCAGCTCATGTAAATTCTGGGGCTCTGGAATAGCACAAATAGCTTGGATGTGGTTAGTACCTAGTTTTCGTTGCCCTTGTGAAATTTCACATCCCAGGTAAATCACAGTCTGTTGTGCGATTTGTGCCTTTCCTCTGGATATTTTGTAGCCTCCCATTCCCAGTGAATTTAAAATCTCAATGGTTATCTTTATACAGGTTCCTCTTTCTTCTGTAGCTATTAGTATATCATCAATCTACTGCAACAATAAGTATTGGTCTCTTGGTACTTGCCCATTTTCAGTCCATATTTCCAGTTCCTTTGCCAGTTGGTTTCTGAATAGGGTGGGACTGTTCTTGTAGCCTTGTGGTAATCGTGTCCAGGTGAGCTGGGTCTTTCTTTCATTCCCTGGGTTTTCCCACTCAAAGGCAAACAGTTTCCTACTTTCTTTGTCCAGGGGGATGCAGAAAAAGGCATCTTTTAAATCAATTACTGTAAGCCGTATATATATCTCCTTTACGGATGTTAGCAATGTATAAGGATTTGTTACCACTGGATAAATGTCCTTTGTTATTTTATTTATTGCTCTCAAATCCTGCACTAATCTATATTCACCATTTGGCTTCTTTACTGGAAATATTGGTGTATTAAATTCTGATTCACATTCTTCTAAAATTCAGTATTTCAAGAATTTCTCAATAATCTTTACTATTCCTTGCCATGCTTCTGGTTTTATGGGATATTGTTTGACTTGTACAGCCCTTGCCCTTCTTTTAACTCTACATGCACTGATTGTGCCAATTTAGATTTCCCTGGTATATCTGTCTCCCATACAGAGGGAATCACTGCATCTTCTACCTCCCCAGGGATAGAGGGGACAGGTTTTTCTTTGATCATTAATATCTGTCCCGTCGTTGATTCAGGTATTTTCATTATAAGCTCTCCATTTTCAAAGGTTATTACCGCATCAAGTTTTGCTAGGAAATCTCTCCCTAAAAATGGAATTGGACACTCAGGTACATATAAAAATTCATGTGTTATAACCTTGTTTCCAAAACACAAATCTAGGGGTTGCAGGAAAGGCCGATTTTCCTCTTTCCCTGTAGCGCCAACTATTGTCGTTTCCTTGTCCCCAATTTGTCCTTGCAAATCATTCAATACAGAAAAAGTAGCTCCCGTATCTATTAGAAATCTGACCTCTTTATGCCCTAACTGTATATTTACAACAGGTTCCTTGACTCGTTCTACCGGTTCTACATCTAGTCAGCTGGTATACTCCCCCAGGACCATCTCCTTGGTAGCCTGCTGGAACTGATTGCCCTGGTCAAACTGGTTATTCAAACTTGGGCAATTTCGCTTCCAATGTCCCACCCCCTTGCAATATGCACATTGATTCAGGCTCAACCCCTGGGTAACTGGTCTCCTACCCCGACCATTCCTGTTACGCCCCCTGAAATTTGGGTTCCCTCTCCCCTGTGTTACTGCCAAAAGATTCTGCTGCTGCCTTTTACTAGCTTCTTTTTCCCGATTGTTATATACCGTCCAGGTGACCTCGAGTAACTTATCCAAATTCCTTAATTCTTCCCCTTCTAATTTTTGCAATTTTCCACGAATGTCATCCTGTGATTGACCCAAGAATATGAGAGCGAGCTGAACCTTTGCTTGCTCTGTATCCATTTGGAGGTCTGTAAATTTCCTTGCTACCCCCTTAAGCCTCTCCAAAAACGCAGTGGGAGATTACTTCTTTTCCTGTTGAACCTCATATAGTTTGGACCAATTTATAGTTTTGGGCAAAGCATTCTGAACTCCTATTTGGATCCACTCTTGATATTTCTGTAATCTCCTCATATCGCACAATAAATTAGGGTCCCAATTTGGATCCTCAATTGGGAAATTCACATCTAAATTCCCTGTTACCAGCCCATTTCTAATATCTTCTCTTGCCCTCTCTTTGGCTGCCTTAAGTACCATTTCTTTTTCAGTAGAATCCATCAGAGTATCTAATATTACTTGTATGTCATCCCAGTCAGGATTTTGAGTTTTCATAACCATTTTTACTACGCGTGCCACTTTATCAGGATTTTCTCTATAACTTCCGGCTGACTGTTTCAAAATAACTAAGTCTGCCAGGGAAAAGGCACTTTTACAAATACTGGCCCTTCCACTCCGACACCTTGTCGCAAGGGGGCAATCACAGTCCATTTTTGTTTCCTTATGCCTTTTCTATGCACAACTGGAGCAAGATTTGACCGACTCCGGATTCTATGGGCTATTGGGGTCACTGATTCATTACCATTGCTATCTTTTTCACTCGCATACCTCTTTCCCCTTTCTATCACAGTTAGGTTTTGTTCATCTTCCGAGGCAGAGGGATCGGGTGATGATGGGAGAAGAGGATAAAGAGGGAAATGTGTACTAGATGAGACAGGTTCAGGGGTAGGTGGGTGAGGAGCAGGTAGTGGGATAGGGACAGATGAAACAGGTGGGATAGGGTTAGGTTCTCTTGTTCCTATTGGAGCTACTTGTAAATCAATATCTGTATAATTTTCCCCACTCAAGCTTTCTCTTAACGCCAAGTGTTCTAAACAACGTTCCTCACAAACCCCACATTTTGCAGATGTTTTAACCATTAATAATCCACATTCATCCTGCCATTCTGGCTTTCCCCATAAGTAGAAAAACAGATCAACATATGGGACTTCATCCCATTTTCCTTCTTGTTTACAAAACAACATTAGCTGCGAAATAGTGTTATATTGCAGAGTACCGTATTTTGGCCATTTTTCACCATTCTCCAAGGCATATTCTGGCCACCATGAATTACAATAATCAATCAAGTTAGTTTTATGTAATCGTTCCCCAAAGTTACCTTGTTTCCAATGTGCTAAAAAGCACCCCAAAGGAGAATTTTGCGGGATAGGGGTGTTACTGCCCAAAATCCCTTTAAGTTTCTCCATTTCAAAAATACCACAAATGCCGAACCTGCAACACTTTTGCGATTGTCTTACGGAACGGCGCCTAGGCTTACACCAACAGGAATTCCTTTAGCCCAACCAAGCGTAGCTTTCGCTGCGTCTTATTGGCAGGCACCCAAACCAAAGTAAAAATCACCTTACCTTTCTCCCAGGGACGTTTGTGAGCGGCGGAAGCAGTCGTGGCCGATGGGCTCCCCAAGAATCCCTCAGTGCCGGCTGGAGCGTGATCGAGTCGCGAACTCACTCAGCAGCACTCACAAGGGTTCCATCTTCAGGTCGCCAAAATGTTAGCATTCAAAAACACATAATCACAGGGGATTATATGCGGTGCTTTTTATTAAAGAGCTCTGGGAATTGGGGTATATTCAACCCAAATCTGACTCCGACCATGCATCCGAAATGATCATGTTTTATATTCTATCGTTACATAACTTTCATGTTAATTATTAAACTTATTTTGTTCTATTGTATACATAAATTTAGCCCCTCTCTGAATTTCCAACATAGTTTCTCACTATTCTTCTTATGGTTATATAATAATTACATTTAATTACTAAACAATCATCACATCTAACAATTATATAATTTATCATACTGCTTACGCAGGTGTAGTTGATCTGGGAAAGCACAAAGCCTAACATTTTAGATTCTATCTTTAACTTTTTCCAGGGTTCCACTATCAAGGCTGTTGTGGTTCTCTCTGGAAGAACTCTTGGAAACTGGGCTGCAGCTTCCTCTGAGTGACTTGTGGGAGAATTGAGGAAGAAAATGGCCATTGTGGGTCCGGAGTGTAAGAAAATATTTTTTTGCCCTTCCTTGAAATGTTTTTTAAATTCACTGGAGGAAAGAGAGCAAATGTTACAAGCGAGACTGACAAGGTTCATTCACCCTACAGTGAGGAACACAAGGCTGCTGAAAGTCCTACAAGAAGCCCAGCTGAAGTAGCAAAATTCCCAAATAACTCGTGAATTCCCAGGCTTGGGTTCTTTGCGAAACGTAAGAATCATTATTCTCTTCATCACTGTTGCCTTTGTCACAGCTACAAAGAGTTTCCTTTCCTTTTAATGATATCCGTATTGGGCAAAATATACACTTTTCTTTTATCGGAATGTGCTAGCAGCTGCACTGGAGCTGTGCGGGAACCAGTGGAACTTGGAATTGCCACAAAATTGCTTGTACAGTCAGTTTAGTAATGTTTGGGATTTGTTTGCGTTTTGTGGGAAAATCAAATATTCATTCAAGTGATTTATGCAGAGTCAAGTTTGATTTCTGCCAAGTTATTTTGTCCAGTGCCCAGAGGATGCTCAAAGGGTCTCTGTGCCTCTTGCCCTGGGGGATTCTTGGGAGGGGTTTGGGGGGGTTGTCCCTGTCTCTGTCACCCAAGGCCATTCACCAGGGGATTGTCCCTGTCCCTGTAGCCCAAGGCCATTCCCCAGGGGATCTCCATCATTCTCACCCCAGGGAATGTCTTGGGGGTCTAACTCCCTCTCATACCCTGTTCCAGGGGGTGCTCGGGGCAGTCTCTGTCCCTCTCAGCCCAGGGGATGCTCGGGGGTCTCTGTCCCCTCACCCTGGGGGATGCTCGGGGGGTCTCCATCCCTCTGGCCTCAGGCAATGCCTGTGCAGGGCTGGGGACCGGGGGCTCTGTGTCCCTCTCACCGCTGAGGGTGCTCGGGGCTGGGGGGGCTCTCCGACCTTCTCAAACCTGGGGAGGCTGGGGGGGTCTCTGTCCCTCTCAGCCCTGCTGTGACCCCACCCAAACATCATCGGGCTCAGAGGGACAGAGACACCCCCAAACCCCCAGAAGGGCTGAACCTGGGATTTGGTTTGGGGCTGAGGGTTTAGGAAGGGGCTGGAATTAGGGCTGGGATTGGAGTTGGGGCTGAGATTTGGATTAGAGCTGGGATTGGGGTTAAGGCTAGACATGGGATTGGCTTTGGGCTAGGGTTGGGATTGGGTCTGGGGCTAGAGAGACTGGAACTGGGATGAGATTAAATACAGAACTATGAGTGTGTCTAAACATGGAGTGAGATTGAGACCAGGATCAGGGTCAGGTTTGGGATTGAGCTCACCCAGAGTGGGACAGGGAGAATGTTACGGTGGGAAGGTTTGGGGAAAATCCTTGTTTGGGGAAAAACAAGCTGTGAATGCCTTGGGTTGGGGATTCTTCCCACCCATGTCCATTTCTAGAAGTCACCTGATGTCCAAAAATCAAGAGTGAATCAAAAAACCCACCAGGAGTTTCCCATTTCCAGTCTCATCCCTCTTGGGTTATGGTTGGTCCCCCATCTCAGGGCTGGTGGGGTTCCCATGGGGCCTGGGGATCCCCCCCCCTCCTGCTTTTGGATTTTGGGAGGTTCTGGGGTCCCAAGGTCCCCCTCTCCAGCCTCCTCTCAATCCAGCCACTTGGGGTTCCCCTTCCTTCTGCCACCCTGTCCTGGTTTAGGGCAAAATCGGTTGAAACCCTCCAAAAGGAGTTTCCTCTAGAATGCAGATTCAGCAGCCCCACCCTCAGCCAGTCCGGGAAAATATTTCCGGGGAGAAAAGTGAAAAAAAACTTTATTCTACAGGCAAAGCATTCACCAGCACTAAAATTGAACAATAGTAAGCAATAAAACCTCCTGCTGCTCCAAAATAGATGATAAACTCCGAAAGTCCCTCCTTGGGTTTTAGCTCCGTGCACTCAAGTGTCTTATCAGTCTCTTATCAGTCTCTTTTCAGTCCCTCCAGCACTGGAAATGCTGTGGCCCAGGCTCAGCCAGGTGGGCCACAGGTGCAAGCTGCCCGTGGTGTTCTGGCTGTTCAGTGCAGAGCAGATTTAAACAGCTCCAAAGAAAAAGAAAAACCACAGTCCAGGGAACTTCTCTGCCTCAGCGAGCTAAAACTAACTAAAAGCAAAGGACAGCTCTGTCCTGCTGTCTGTCCATCCAGCAGCTGGAATGTGGAGGAGTGAGTGCAGTGTATGAAAACAAACTGCAGCTTCTTCCTCCTCCCCTTCGCTCTCAGAACCAGCCTTAAAGGTGCAGAACTCATTTCTGGGCTAAACAGACCGATGGGGTACGAGCATCATGAAGTCACCCCAGGACACGCCCCTGTCAGGGTCAGGGGGTCCCGTCCCCGCCTCATCTCCGGGCTGCCGGGAGTCCCCCAGCTCCGGTATCGCCCCTTCCCCTCTCCCCGCCCCGGGGGTCCCCCGTTCCACAGCCCCGGCTCTCACGGGGATCCCCAAAACCAATGTCCCGCCCTGTCGGTACCGGGCCATCCCCACGTGGACCCCTGGGACCCTCCCGAGGGGCGATCGGGGCTCCTCTCCCCCCGAAAAAGCTCCTCTTGGGGAGCCCGGGGATAGCCGGGGCTCGAGTCCGGGATCTGCCGGCTCCGAACACTCCAAAAAATCCTCCCGGAGACCCCTGGCTGGAGCCGGGGCGAGCTCGGCCTCCGCCCTCCCCTGCGGCTCGGGGCTGGGGGCGATGCTCCCGGGGCAGGGGGTGCTGCAGGCTCGGCGTGCGGGCGCTGCGAGCGCCGCGATTCTCCCGCTCCCGCTCCTCCTCTCCCTCCTCTTCCTCCCGCATTTCCTCCGCTGCCAGCCCGGACCCCCCTTTCCCACCGCTCTGCCCCGCGGCCCCGCAGCACCGGCTGCTGGGTGGGGGAGCCCCCGATCGGCCCCAGGGCTGGGCAGGGGCTCGGGGACCCCCCCGGGGCGGATCCGTCCCCCCGGCCCGAGCCCCAAATTCCGCTCCGGGGCCGCCGGGCTCTGCGGGCCCGCCTGGCAACCGGTGAGTCATCGGCGAGAAAGGCTCTGGTTGGCTGGAAATTGTTTACCGCGTCCTCTGATTGGCTGGATATGTAAAAGACGCTACGCCCTGCGGGTGTTCCTGGGAGCTGCGGATTCCTGGCGGGAGCTTTTCCTGTTTCTTTCTGTTCTCTGAGACCTCTTTCCTGTTTCTTTCTCTTTTTGAGACCTCTTCCCGCTTTCTTTCTCTCCCTTTCTCCTCCCCATTTCTTGTTCCGTTCAGTCCACGTTCAATAATCGCCGGTTGCTTTCCCACGCTCTCATTCGCTCCTTCACTGGGGTAGAGGCGTCTCTCCCTCGCGGGGTCGTAATCCATGGACAGGGTCCCTTCCCACCCCAGTCCTTCCAGGACTCGCTTCTATTTCCTCCCTCCCTCTGCTTCCAGAGGGGAAGGTGCTGGAAAATGTCCATCAAAGCCACCTTTGCTGTGTGCTCTGGGAGCCACAGAGCTGCTGGATCTACTCCCCTTGGGAGAGAAGCTCCTTGGGAGGCACGGCAGGAGCACCACCCTGGGAGCCTCGGGAATGCCCCTCTGGGATTCACGGCACACACTGCCAGGGTCTGGAATTCCAGTTCTCAGCTATGAAAAGATGTTCCTGCCCTTGAGGGCAAAGCTGTCAAGAAGGAGCCAAAAGTGGAGCAGGATCTTACAGTGGCATTTCACTGCGAGCATTCATAACTTCCCCCATGGTTGTTGTAGCTCCTGAATTGGGAATTAAATCCCGGCACGGTCTTTGGTGTGGGCTGCCCTGGGTCAAGGGAGACACTGAGAGAGAAACAGAGCAGGGAAAGAGAGGCAGGAGAGAAAAGAGGGCACAAACACAGTCAGCTGAGAAGGTGGCACTCTGAAAACAGACCAGAACTGACTGAAAAGGAATATAACAGAAAGGAATAATTTTGCACCTTTTTTTTACTATCAAAATACAATTTCTTCCCCTTCTCACAAACCTCTTGCCAATGTCATTCACCAGGGCTGTCAGAAAGTCCTTCATTCTGGATGTTCCAGGCTGCAGCCACAAGGAAAGAGGGAATGGGGATTTTCCTGCTCCTGGGGAGTTTGAAATCCTCAGCTGAGGAGAGGAGGAGACACGAGAAGAAAAGGGCAGCTGGACTTCACCCTTCCACAGGAAAAACTGGGCGGGGAAATCTCTCATCCTGTCTGCTGCTGCTCCACAGGGATGTGAGGGCTGATCCCAGAGCCCCAAGGGTCACAGTCAGGGCTGCACTCAGGGAATGCTCGCCTGGTATTGAGGGGCAGCATGGGAGCACCTGGATCTTGGGGCACCCAGCTGCCCCCCATGTTTGGAGGTGCCTGAGGAGGGCTGGGATGATGCCAGGGACATCCTGGAGTGACATACCCCCTGTCCTGCCCTGGGTGAGCTCAGTCCCAAACCTGACCCTGATCCTGGTCTCAATCTCACTCGATGTTTAGACACACTCACAGTTCTGTATTTATTCTCATCCCAGTGCCAGACTTGTCTAGCCCTAGATATGGGATCTCAGCACCTCAGGATGGAGGTGCAGAGTGGCCGAGACCACCCTTGGGGGGCTCGGGAGTCCTGGAATGTTGCCAGAAGTGTCTGGTGGCAGGACTTTGATCCTACACAGGAGATGACACCTGTATGAGGACTGGGAGGATTTGACTGGGGTGAATGGTGAAGGGATAAGTTAATTAGGGTGTAGAACACAGGGTTTAGGATTTCTGTGCAGGGGGGTCTAAAGAAATAAGATGGAGGAATTGGGGCATGTCCTGTTCTTCTTCTTCTTCTTCTTGGCCTCCATCTTCTGTGGTGATGGTGGCACTTTGGGATTGGTCTTTACTAGAAGTGCACCGGTTAATAAGGGTAGAAGGTATTGGGGAAAAATTATAAATATTGTATACGTAACTTCGGGTATAAAGATAAGTGACCGCCCCGGGGGCTCACAGTGTGCTCATGGCTGGCTTGCTGTGCAGACCTCTGTCGGGCTGAAAGAAAATCTTTTAGATAAACAATTAATAAACACCGAGACTGAAACAAGATCAGAAGTCTCTCCTTGTCCTTTGAAGCGCGGGCTGTCCAAGGCCACCCTGGGCCTTTCCAGGCCACCTAAACAGCCGAGAAACCGACAAGTGGCGTCCCTGAGCTATCTCCGGTCATAAATCAGCCGGGATGAAACAGAAACAGGAAACCAAGCACCTAGGCCCAATCCCAACCCCAACCCTAAAGCCAATCCCATGTCTAGCCTTAACCCCAATCCCATCGCTAATCCAAATCTCAGCCCCAACTCCAAGCCCAGCCCCAATTCCAGCCCCTTCCTAAATCCTCAGCCCCAAACCAAATCCCAGGTTCAGCCCTTCTGGGGGTTTGGGGGTGTCTCTGTCCCTCTGAGCCCGATGATGTTTGGGTGGGGTCACAGCAGGGCTGAGAGGGACAGAGACCCCCCCGGCCTCCCCAGGTGTAAGAAGGTCGGAGAGCCCCCCCAGCCCTGAGCACCCTCAGCGGTGAGAGGGACACAGAGCCCCTGGTCCCCAGCCCTGCACAGGCATTGCCTGAGGCCAGAGGGATGGAGACCCCCCGAGCATCCCCCAGGGTGAGGGGACAGAGACCCCCGAGCATCCCCTGGGCTGAGAGGGACAGAGACTGCCCCAGACATCCCCTAGCACAGGGTATGAGAGGGAGGGAGAACCCCCAAGCATTCCCTGGGTGAAAATGATGGAGACCCCCTGGGGAATGCCCTGGGGTTACAGGGACAGGAAAAACACCCCCAAACCCCTCCCAAGCATCCCCCAGGACGAGAGGCAAAGAGACCCCTTGAGCATCCTCTGGGCACTGGACAAAATAACTTGGCAGAAATCAAACTTGACTCTGCATAAATCACTTTGATGAATATATCCTCTTCCCACAAGTAACTTGTGATGAAAGCACAAACAAATCCCAAACATGAATAAACTGACAATCCAAGCAGTGAGGTGGCAATTCCAATATTCATTGCTTCCTTCACAGCTCCAGCTCAGCTGCTGGCAGGTTCCGATAAAAGGAAAGTGGAAATTTGGCCCAATACAGATTATGAAAAGGAAGGGAAAGCTCTGTGATGCTGTCACAAAGGAGACAGGGATATGGAGAAAAATGATTGTCACATTTGGTAAAGCCCCCAAGCCATGGAATTCAGGACTTATTTGGAAATTTAGCTACTTGAGCTGGGCTTCTTGTGAGACTTTCAGCCGCCTTGTGTTCCTCATCATGGGGTGGATGAACCTTGTCAGTCTCACTGGTAACATTTGCTCCGTTTCCTCCAGTGATTTTAGCAACTTTATAAGGAAAGACAGCAAATTATTTTCTTTGCACTGGCCACCCATAAAAGCCAATTGCGTCATCATTTCTCCCATAAAGAAATAAAGATTTTATAAGCTCCATAAGCTCCCCAGGAGGAAGGAGGGACTGTGTCCAAGTTTGCAAGAGTTCTTCCAGAAAGAACAACAACCTCCTCAGTGGAGGGAACCATGCTGTTGTCAAAGGTGCTTGGGGTCAGAGAACAGTGCCTAAACTCACTGTGCCAAAATAATATGGCAATATGGTCATGAAAATTGTTAGAGAGACGTCTCTGCCCCAATTAAGGTGCTAACGCGACCAAATCCAAAATGGATTTTATTGAAGAGTAAATGTGAGGTAGAGAGATGGAAAGAAAGAGAAAAGAGGAGAGAGCAAGGGAGTGACAAGGGACAGAGACCTCCCCTGGGGCAGGGCCAAGTGTGACATTGTCCCCTGTGTGTGTGTGTGGCCTTCCCAGGGTGGGGGTTTTACAGCTAAGCCAGTTTGGGTAAGGGGGGTGGTGTTCACCCCCTGAGCAGGGATTACCGCACTGTTTCAGGTTGCCATGCAAGATGTAACCAAATGCATGTTTTCAATCCCCACCTTCATCAACTGGTATAAACAGGTGGGGCAGTGTTCTTTATCTCTTCCATGACTCAGCCCTGATAACACCCTCCAGGGGAGATATCTTCTGTGAATGGGCCATTGTGTGTCACTGTAGGACTGATAAAATTCCATCATCCCATTGTGGGATGCTCCGCCCAGGGGGAGGAGTCAAGCATTCCTACCTGGATATAAGCTGAGACTTGCCACACCAGGAGCAGCTTGCCTACTGGATTGCCAGAGGACAAGAGCTCCATAACCACCACTGGACCTCCAAAGGAATACCATGCCCTTCTTCATGATCACTGCTTCAACAGAATCACCTTCATCACTCCAACAGGACTGCAGTCACCATTTAATGGAACTGCTGCCATCACCCTGACCAACAGGGTGTCAGGTTATATCCTGACTCTGTTGATTTAAGGCAATGTTTCTATATCATTGCCTTGATCTTAGTTTTCTTTTAAATTGTCATTCTGGTTAAGACCCTCCCCAGATTTGCCTTAAAACCAGTACAAAAAACTCAATGTACTCATTCCTTGTTTTCCTCCCAAAAGAGAATTCCCCAGTCCCAAACCCTTGATTGGATGGAGAAGGAGGCTGGGAGGAATAGGAAGGATCCCCGGGACACCCAGGCAGATGAGGAGGAAGTCAGTGCCCCTTTTCCCCTCTCTCCTGCTCCATCTCCCAGCCCAGGATGGCCCCCCAGCTTCCGGAAAACCCTGCTGCCAACGCTGTCCTGCCGGGGATGCACTGGGGGGATCTCCTTCCCCTTCCCTCTGGCACGGAGCCAAATGCCATCCTCTCCTTGTCTTTCCTGCCCCAGACAAGAAGCTGAGGATTGGAACCAGGGAGGATAAATCCCCACAGCAGAACCTCATGGAAGAGGCCATTATGAGTGACTCAGGGGCACAGGATTCCAACGGGGAGGAAAATCCCCAGAGATTCCACAGGAAGAGGAGCTCCAACCCAGCCCAGTGTGCTCTGAGGAGGAAAGACTCTCCCTTAGCCAAGAAGGTGGACAGAGCTTCAGACAGAGCTCAGAGCTCGTGGTCCATGAGCAGCTTCATGATGGGGAGAAGCCCCACAAGTGCTTGCAGTGTGGGAAGATCTTCAGGCAGAGCAGCACCCTGATCAGCCACCAGATGATCCACACCGGGGAATGGGCCTACGAGTGTGGGGAATGTGGGAAGGGCTTCAGCTACAGGTCAGAACTCATCAGGCACCGGTGCATCCACACTGGGGAGAGGCCCTACGAGTGTCCCCAGTGTGAGAAAAGCTTCACCAGTAGCTGTCACTTGACCAGACACCAACGGAGCCACCAGTAAGGGAAGCCCTGCAAATGCCACAAATGCAGGTACAGCTTCATGCACCACTCCAGCTTCATCCCCCATGGGAGAACCCACATTGGGAAGAACCCTGGTGATCCATGTTCCCCATGATCCATGCTGGGAAGACACCTGTCCCTTTCCCTGCCCCTACCAGTGTCATGATGTGGCATGGAAAAACATGAGGGTCTTGCCATGGCTGTGTTATTACATTCACTCCCACCTCAGAGAATTTCCAGGTGCAGAACAGGGACACTCTCTCTCTCTCCCTGAGAAGAAGGGTGTCCTTTCCAAACAGGGGAAATTGTGGCCAGGAAGACCCAGTGAGTTGTGTTTTAGTTTTCCCAGGAAACTGTTTCATTTATCCCTTCTGTTATCAATATTGTTTCAGTTCTGTTTGTCCCTTAACTTGTTCCTGTTCCTAATAAATTGTTCTTATCCCAGGCCAGGATCTTTGCCTTTTGTGCTTTCCATGGGAGGCGGGAGGGCAGCGAGGGCAGCGTGGTTTTAGCGGTAGCAGGAAACTGGGGAATCCCATTCCTGAACCCTGGCCCATGGTAACTGAGCATCCCAGCTGGTCCCAGCCCTGGTGGCCATGGCAACAGCCTTGGGAGCGGGTCCCTGGCTGGGGCTGTGGGAACCTCTTCCCTCTGGTGCCCAGGGACAGGAGTGGAGGGAACGGCTGCAGCTGAATTGGGGGCAGGCTCAGGTTGGATGTCAGGGAAAGGTTTTTGCCCAGAGGCTGCTGGGGCCCTGCCCAGGCTCCCCAGGGAAGGGTCCCAGCTCCAGGGCTCTCTGAGCTTCAGCAGTGTTAGGACAGCGCTGCCAGGCCCAGGCTGGCATTGTTGGGGTGTCCTGTGCAGGGCCAGCAGTTGGACTGGAGGATCCTGATGGGTCCCTCCCAGCTCAGCCAATTCTGTGGTTCTGGGATCCCATGAGCCTGGGGATGGGGCTGCCAGTGGTTGCCATGGCAACGGGCTGTGTCTGCAGGCCTGAGCTGGTGTCCATGGCAACCACCCCTGGCATGGGGTCTCCATGGAGCTGCCAAGGAAATGGACCATAGCAACAGGGGCCTGGTGATGGTTGCCATGGAAACTGAACATAGCAACAGAGGGCTGGTGATGGTTGCTATGGAAACTGCGCATAGCAACAGGGGTCTGGTGATGGTTGCCATGGAAACTGACCATAGCAACAGGGGTCTGGTGATGGTTGCCATGGAAACTGACCATAGCAACAGAGGGCTGGGAATGGTTGCCATGGAAACATCCCATAGCAACAGGGGTCTGGTGATGGTTGCCATGGAAATTGACCATAGCAACAGGGGGCTGGGGACGGTCGCCACGAAAACTGCCCATAGCAACAGGGGGCTGGTGATTGTTTCCTGCTTAGGATCAGATTTGTCACAGGCCCTCAGAGGGGTTCCTTTGGGACCTTCCAAGAGTCTCCAGGCTGTTCCAGAGCTGGAATGTCACAGGCAGAGACAGGGGCTCCATGGAGACCTCCCAGGGCTTTCTGGGGATGGTGAAGAGCCCTGTGGTCAGAGGCAGTCTCAGCCATTCCATGGTGACATCCCAGGGGACCTTGTGCTGCAAAGGCACCGATCTGTCAGAGGCACTCACAGGGGCTCCACGGTGACATCCCAGGAGTCCCCAGGCTGCCAAAGGGCCAGGATGTCCCAGACACTCACAGGGTTCCTGTCATGGGCAGATATATTTATATAAATATATTTTCTCTGTTATGGTAATGATTAGACAAAATTTCCTTAATCAGAAATATTCATGCCAGGATGCAAGAGACGTAAAATATATTATACAGAGCACTAGGAAATTATTTCAAAGCAACTGTATTAAGGAAAATCTGTAATTAAGCAGAGATTTATGTCACTCCCCCAGACCAATGACCATGGGCAATTCCCTTTGGCTCAGCCTGGAGCAGTGACCTTCAGGGTGTCCCCACCACTGGGAGGAATCCCCACACCCCTCAAGAAGGGAAATGTCAGGAGATGCTGCCATTAAAATTTGGGATGGGGCTTTTCTCATCTGAGGTGCTGCCCTGTCAGTCAGATGTGCCCAGCCTGGGCCAGCTCAGCAGTTCTGCAGAAGCTCTCAGTGGTGTCACTTGGTTGTTCCTTTCTCTGGGGATTTTTCCAGCTCTGCCACAGCTTCAGCTCCCTCTGAGGATGTTGAACTTTGAGATGGAGGAGTCAGGCTGGTTTCAGCATTATTCACCCCCAAAGCAGTGTGACTCCCCTCCTTCATTGCTTACTGGGGGCTTTGCAAACAGGACCTTGCTGGAGTTGTTGGAGCCCATTGCAGGCAGAGCCTCCTGCTCCAGCAGGAACTGCCTTTCCTGTGCCATGAGCAGGGCCGGTCCCACTGCAGGAAAAGCCCCAGGCCAGCCCCAGCACAGGGAAGGGCTCGGGCACAAAGGCAGAGTGCCGTGCTGGGAGCTGTGCCAGGGAGAGCCTGAGGCACCAAAGGCACCTTGGCAGCAGCAGCTGCTTGCAGGCCATGGCCAGAAGCCTCCCTTGGCAGCCCGACCTGGTGGCCACCACTGCAGAGCTGCTGCCTCAGGGCTCATTCCTGGCTGGGCTCTGAAAAGCCACTTCTGCCCCAGGAGCCTGACTGGGAAGCCATTGGCCCCAGCACCTTGGGGACAAGATATTAATGACAAAACTCTTCATGCCAGCAGAGCCAAGGCAGGGGCGGAGCAAAGGGCAGAGCCAGGCCCAGGGGACAGGGCTGCCATGGTGATGGCTGTGAGGTCACTGCCCCTGCAGCAGCCTGGCTGCCCTCAGCAGACATTCTGGCCAGAAGCCTTGTGAGGGCACCCAGCAAATCAGAGAACCCACAATGCAGGAATTCTGTCACTGGGGATGAGCGGGTTTCAATGGGAGAGGTTGCACAAAGCTCCTGCTCTTGGACAATTCCAGGGATGGGGAATCCACTTCTCTGGAAAAACAGCTGCAGTTTCCTGCCACTTTCTTAATTGTAAAATATTTCCTCCTTCTAACAAATGTTATTTTGTCCCCATTCAGTTTAAAGATACTGACCCATTTTCTGTCACGGTAGGATTTAGGAGAAAATAACTTCGAATGCTATTTTTCCCTTTTCACAGACCTTGGAGAGGACTCAAAAATCTCCCAGAATGGGGTTTGGAGGCCTCATCACAAAACCAGCAGGGAGAGTCTGCGGCCTCTGTGGTCAGTGGTGTAGAGACTGAGGACTGAAAGGGAATAGCCTGGGAGGGATGGATGGGTGGTTTCAGAGAGGCTGGAGCTTTTCTTCATAGTAGGAATAAGACTGAAGAAGACCTAATAGCACCAAGTGCAGCTTGGGAGGTCCAGACTGAACACCAGCAGAAAGGAATTTCCTTGTCAGAGCAGGGCTGTGGTGCAGCACGTCCCCAGCAGGAGCCTGGAGCAGCCCAAGGCTCTGTGTGGGCAGGCAGAGGCAGGCAGGAGGCAGAGCTGTCAGCAAAGGAAGGGCCCAGCCAGGTGGGGCAGCCGGGGATACCGACAGCCTGCAGGGACAGAGGCGAAGGTTTGCTCAGCAGCAGAGACACCTTTCCCTTGCTTGTCCCCTGCTGTCATCACTGCCACCAGTGTTCTTCTCTACCTGGAACCTGGGGACATTTTCTCAGTCCTGTCTCTCAGATGGATCTATTTAAAGTATGAGAAACTTCAGTGTTTCACCCTCTTTTTGAGTCCCTGAGAAGGTTTTTTGAGCACACTTTGAGGGACTGAGTCTGATGCAAAGAGCACCAAAGCCCCAGAGGCTCATTAAAGTCCCTGTGCTGTGTCTGTGCTGCTGAGCTGGGCCGGGCTCCTGGCCCAGAGGCAGCTCCTGGCAAGGGCAGCACTGCAGAGAGACAGCTCTGGCCAGGAGCAGCTCCTGTGCACAGCCCAGCAGGGCTGGGGCACTGCCAGGGCCCCTCAGGGACACCAGCAGGGCACAGACAGAGCTCACAGGGGCACAGCACTGGCAGGGGCTGTGGAATGGCCCTGAGGGGGCTGTGTCACAGCAGCACCTCTGTGGCTGTGTCACAGAGGCTCAGAGCAGCTGGGATGTCAGCAAGGGGCTGTGTGACAGCACAGATTGGGCTGTGACATCACAGAGTTTGTTGTGTGAGGTCACTGAGCAGCTACAGCGTCATAGAGGGCACTTTGTGACATCACAGAACAGGCTGTGAGATCATGGCATGGCTGCATGATGTCATAGAGCTGGCAGTGAGGTCAAAGTATGTGCTGTGACCTTACAGAGTGTCAGTATGACATCACAGAGAGGGTTTTGTGACATCACTGAGGTGGGTTGATACATCACAGAGCTGGCTGTGACATCATAGAGTAGGGTGTGAGGCCATAGAGCAGATCCTGACATCATAGAAGGTGGCTCTGTGTCATCAGGGAGTGGGCTGTGACAACACTGGGTGGCTGTGTAACATCACAGTGCAGGCTGTGACATCACAGGAGAGATTGTGTAATCATAGAGTGACTTTCTGACATCACAGAGACTTCTGTGACATCACAGAGCAGTTGTATCACATCATACCGTGGTGTCTCAGAGTTGGCTCTGGGATATCACAGGGGCACTGTGACATCACAGGGGCGGTGTGACATCACAGGGGCAGTGTGACATCACGGGGGCAGTGTGACATCACAGGGGCAGTGTGACATCACGGGGGTAGTGTGACATCACGGGGGTAGTGTGACATCACAGGGGCAGTGTGACATCACAGGGGCTGTGTGAGGTCCCTGGGGAGGTCACTCTGCCCCAGCCCCCCTCACAGTTCCCCCCAGAGCAGTCCAACCCTGCTCATGCACAGCAGGGTCCCCTGTCCCCCCGGGTCCCCCCGCCCCTGGCCCCGCAGCCTCCCCCAGAGGATGTTCCACGAGATCGACCCCAGAGCCTGACACTGGGACGGGGGGCCGGGGCCCTGGGGTGGAATAGAGGGACAGGGACCCCCCGGCAGCGTCCCCGTGTCCCCCAGGGCCAGAGCCTGGGCCAGGGCTCCTTCACCCTGTTACCAACGAGGCCTTGAGAGCGCTGAAAAAATCCCCAGCAAGGGAGCAGCAAAAACCAGACTGAATATTAAGGAACAGCAGCACAAAGTTCCTTGGCAAGAGTCACTCTGCTGGTGACTGGACACTTCAGGCACAACAATGAAACAAAGCAACAACAAAACCAAACAGAATCCAAACAATCAAACCAGAAATTTACTGAGAACTGGGGCTTTCATTCCTAAGGAAAAGAACTGTCCTTCTTATCTAGGTGCCCATGGCCAGAATTGGGATTTCACCTCCAGTATTCCCTATTGTGACAGAGTGGAGGAGTTTCTTGGCTCAAGACATTTCCTGTGTGGGGAGTGTTGCAGTGTGTTGCAATTTCCTGTTTTAAACTTCCCAGCCCCTTCCCAGGTGTGGCAATATCTCTCTTCCCCTTCCCCCTCGCCCCCTGCGGGGCTGTCAATCAGTCTTAACATTCCAGCAAGGCCATCGTGTGGTTGGTGAGGTTCAAAAGATGCCCCTGTGCCCAGAGGTCATTGGTCTGTCTGGGTGTCATCGTTGCCTGAGACCCTGCCCCTCCCCCCTGGTTGGTGGCTCACCTGTCCCTTCCCTCCCCCTCCCCCCGGAGCTTAAAAAGTCACTCAGGCCATGCGGTCGGGATTCTGTTGGAGCTGTTACCTAAGATTCAGACGTCTGTGACCATGGAATAAACTCTTGATATTAACCCTCCGGCAGAATCTGTCTCCTTTTCCTCCTCACCTTAGCCTGAAGCCTTCTCACCTGAGGCAAACTGAGTTTCTACAAGCCAGGACTTGTTTCGGTGCTCAGCTGCACCATCCAGCCAGCCAAAAGTGTCTCTGAGGTGAAACACCACAATGTGCCGCCTTTGGCCCAGGAGCAGGGGTCAGAGGAGCCCAGGCACAATCTACCTGGTAATATTGGGATCATATTCCAATAGGGGAGGAAGGGGCAGGTCCAGACCTCCCCTGCCCTGGAACCCCAGCCCTGCCCTGCCCTGGAACCCCAATCCCCCCAGAGCCTCTATCCCAGCCCAGCAGTGGCTGCCAGTCCCTGGCACAGCACAGGCAATGCTCCACAGCCACCTCTGCAGCCCCAGCCCAGCTCCTGAGGGACCAAATGACCCCAAGGCCCACCTGAGGGAAGGGCCCAGGGAAACCAAGGGGTATTGAAGGCTGACCACAAGGCAAGCACACATCTTGACCCTACCTCCTCTTGGAATTTCCATCTGAACGCTACTGGAATCCAGGAGTTGGTACCTCTGTGTATGCTCCTCTGTATCCTTTTTGCCTCTCTCTCTTTCTGTCCTTTTCTTCTATTTTGTTCCTTTTGAAAATTTGAGAATTGTAAAATTCAAATAGCTCAGAGTTTGTGAAGTTGAAAGGGCCAAGTCATTGCTTTAAGAAGTGTTCTGTGTTGATTGAATGTCATATTAAATATTTTGCCAAAAATTCTCTGATTTTCTAAAGTTACCAGTAAAGACTGTTTTGTTCTTTTGAGCTCCTGAGGATCTCTTGTTGGTATTTCTCCAGGAAGTCCAATTCAGAATACAGAAACAATTGTAATTCCTTTTAAATATCTCCTTGGCAGAGTTTTCTACTGGATGGAATTCAAGGCTTTTGTGCCCTGCTTGGCCCAGCCCAGGCAGGGCTTTCCCAGCCACATTCCACACTCCATTTCCCAGCTGGAGCCACTGGTGCCTCTGAGTTGTGCTGTCCCAGCCCCAGGGACGCTCTCCTTGTCTGCCCATTCCCCCACGGTCTCTGGGCAGGGATGGCCTCAGTGGGGGCTGCTGACATCCTCAGCACCTTGGAGGCTGCTGCTGAATTTTCCTGCTCCAGAGGCTTGTTCAGCCTTCAGCTCTTCAGTGCAGGAATTCAGTGTCCCAGGGCTCGTTAACATTCAGAACAGCTAAACAAGCTAAGCTTCTGGGAATAATTTGATTTCATTAATAATTTGTTCAAATCAAATGTGTGGTTAATTAGTCAGATTTCAGAAGCCAATTCAATGTGAATACCCTGAATTTAAAAAAACAGCAAGAAAATATTTTTTAGGTCCTGTAATTTTTTTTTTACTAGTAATTCATTGAAATGTGCAATCTCCAATTGACATTGAATCCAAGTACCTCCTCATGCAGTTTGACTGGGTATGAAAATCAGGACCTTTCATGGCTGACAATCAATCAGACTCTGTCCCTACCCCCACCCCACCATTTTCCCCATCCAAGGCTGGCACTCAGAGCAGCCTTGTGCAAATCTGAGCTCCCTCCAGCCCACACTGGACCTAGCCAACAGACCACAGCTGAACAGGATATAACTTAGTAAAAATTACTATATTAAAATAACAATCACACAATTACAAACTCTTCCCTGAACTATGTGCAATGTCCCAGCATGTCTGATGAGTCCACTGTTCACAACTGATTTGCACACTAAAATTAATTTTTGACTATTGTGGTTCTGTGATAGATATAAACACAATTAAGTTCTTGTATCAGGATTCTTGTCCTGGACTGAGGACAGAACAGCTCAAACAATTCCTGATTTGCAAATCTATCAGTGGTGGATGGAGAAGGGAGGTCAGGCTGCTCTTGGTGTTGAGGAAATGCTGAAAGCAGCCTGACTCATTTCATCTGCTCATGCCCTGGCTGATCTCCCCTCTTTCCCCTTCCACCCATTGGCTTTTGTCTCCCCCCAGCCCCCTGTGAAGAGCCTGGCTCTGTGTTCTCCATCCCCTCCTCGCTGGCACTGCCAGGCTGGGATGAGGAGCCCCTCAGCCTTCCCTGCTCTGGGCTGGACCAGCCCAGCTCCCTCAGCCTCTGCTCACAGCCCAAGGGCTCCAGCCCCACCTTGGAGGCCCTTCCCAGACCCTGCTCCAGCTGCCAGACATCTTTCCTGCCCTGGGGAACCCAACCCAGGCCCCAGTGACCTGGATAATCCCCGTCCTTGCTGTCCTGGTCACACAGCCCTGGCCCCTTGTCCCCTGTCGGGCTCTGGGGTGGATCCTGTGGAACATCCTTTGGTGGAGGCTGTGGCTCCAGGTGGGCTGGGGGGATCCCGGGGGACAGGGACCCCGCTGGGCATGGACAGCATTGGAATTGTTGGGAGAAACTGTGAGGGGGAGCTGGGGCAGAGTGACCAACCCAGTGACCTGACACAGCCCTGCTGGGATGTCACACAGCCCCTCTGGGATGTCACACAGCCCCTCTGCGAGGTCACAGCCTCCTCTGTGATGTCACAGCCCATTCTCCAATGTCACACAGCTGGTCTATGATGTCACACCAGAGTCTGTGATGTCATTGTCTGCACTGTGATGTCAGACCTCTGCCCTGTGATGTCAGAGCTGGATCTCTGATGTCACAGAGGTAGACTATGATGCCATGGCTGCTCGATGACCTCACATAACCCACTCTGTGATGTCATAGCCCACTCTGTGACCACATGGTACCAGATGATAAATTGTCTTCACCAGGTGAGCTCACACCTGGAGCTTGTTCTCCACAACCCCAGGCCTGTGGAAACCACACAATGCCCATTGTGTGAGAAGGGGAACTGGAAGTTCAGCAGCCTCAGTGTCCTGCCAGCTCAGCCAGGCCCACTGGAACATTGGGATCCACGACCACCAGGGACCACCAGGGAGACCCCCAGTACAGGAGAATGCCTGGGTAAAGGGGAGGGGAAATATATTAATGATTTCAGGGAAATGATTATCATATGTATTTTTAGTCCAGGACAATCAATGAATATGTATGCAAAATACAGAATATAAACAGAAACTTTCCTGTACTCAGCATGCACAGCTTTGGGAGGAGCTCTCCCCCATGCATCCAGCTGAATAAAGAATGCTGCTTCTTAATGCTACATTGGGGTTAAGGAATTTTCTGTTTTACTAAATTTTTGGTAACACTCCCACTGCCAAGGAAAGCTCTGTCTGCTGCTATTCACAAACAGAGAAGGGCTGGTGGCAGATGTGTGGCTCAGAGTCTGCCTGGGGCACAGTGACCATGAAATAATGAAGTGTTCAATGTTCTGTGAAAGAGGGAGGGGCAGCAACAAAAATTCTGCACTGGAAATAGGAAGGGCAGACTTTAGCCTGTTTAGGCTGCAGATTTGGGGAATACCAAATCAGGTACTGATTGCTTTCAGGGAAACAGCCCTTAACAACAAAGGGATCCAGGAAGGATGGACACATTTCAAGAAAGTAATCATAAGGGGGAAGAAGCAGCCTGTCCCAGTGTGGCAGAAGATGAGCTAGTGAGGAAAATGACTGGCCTGGCTGGCCATGGAGCTTTTCTGGAGACTCAGGGGTGGAAAAAGGACCAGCAACTCAGGAAGTCTTTAAGGGTGTTGCTGGGTCATACAGAAAGAAAAGCTGAGAGTTGAAAACTCTAATAAAACTTAACCTGGAGGGTTCAGCAAAAAGAATAAAAATGTTTTCATAAAAAAAATAACAGCAAAAAGGAGGAGTAGGAGAACCTCTACTCTTTATTGGTTGCAGTAAAGAATATAGTAACAAAAGATAAGGAAAAGGCTGAGCTACTTTACCCCTAGTTTGTTTCAATTTTCAATATTAGGAAAGGATATCCTCAGGACAAGTGTTCTCCTGAGCTGGTAGATGGGCACAGGGAGCAGAACAGCCCCTGGAATCCAGGAGGAAGCAGTGGGTGACCTGCTGAGCCACTCAGATGCTCACAGGTGAATGGGATCAGACAGGATCCATCCTAGGGCAATGAGGGAGCTGTAGATGAGCTCCCCAGGCTGCACTCCATCATTTACCATCAGTGCTGGCTCAGCAGGGAGGGCCCAGAGGACTGGAGGTGCCAGTGTGAGCCCATCCCCAAGAAGGGCTGGAAGGAGGATCTGGGGACCTCCAGGCCTGTCAGCCTGACCTGGGTGCCCAGCAAGGTTATGGAACAGATCACCCTGAGTGCCATCACAGGGCACCCACAGGATGGCACTCACAGGCACTCCCAGCTGATGGGAACAAACTTTATGACTGAGTGCAGAGGCCAAGACAAACCTGGGTGGTTTCCTGCCATCCCCCAGCCCTTGCTGGCCCCAGAGCTGATGGCATTTGTGCTCCCTCAGGTTCATGTCCCCACACCAACAGCATGGGGGTGCTCCCCCTGCTCTGTGCAATGCAAACAGGGGCTGCTGAGCCAGTGCTGCTGTGTCTGTGCCTGCAAGGATGGGGCACCTGTGTGAGCTGGGGGAGAGGCCAGGGCTGCAGAGGGGGGATGTTGTTGGCAGGTCCATGGGGACGCTCTGGGACACTGCCCTGGGCTGTGCAGCGCAGTGGGGATGGATCAGCCCCTGCTCTGCTGCTCCTTCCCGTCTGCCCCAGGGCCCTTGCAGAGCACCAGCTGTTGCTGCCCTCAGCTGCATGGCAACCCTGGGACAAAGTGGTGCCAGGGCTGTTCCAGGTACAATTGCAGTGACACTCGTTGGTGCCACCAGGTGCCATGGCAACGGCCACAGGGACCCGGTCCTTGGTTTGGTGCCATGGCAACCAATGCCCGGCCCCGTTGTGATGGTTGGTGGCCATGGGAAGCTGCCCTGGCCCCTGGCTCAGGGCTGGTGTCAATGCCCAGAGCCAGAGGGGATCCCTTGCTGGGGGCTGTGCCATGGCCACCTGCCCTGTGCCGCGCTGGCCGCTCTGGCACCAGGAACCAGCAGCCACCGGCACTGCCAGGGCCAAAGGCCAGGTCAGCCAGACAGAAAGGGGCAGGGCTGGGCACTGTTTCCATGGCAACCAGCACTGGGGGGACACCTGGGTCACCTGGCCTGGCAGTTGCCATGGAAACCCCTGGCAGGGACTGAGGGCACAGCCCCTGGCACTGAGACACTGCTGGGCCGGGTGCTGAGCACAGGGCTGAGCACGCAGAGATGGTTTTGTTCTTGCCGAGCTGCAGCACAGCCAAGGCCTGTCCTGCCCCTCGTCCAGCCACGCTGGGGAGGGGCTGGGGCTGCGGGGGAGCTGGGCAGGGGACACAGCCAGGACAGGGGACCCCAACTGACCCCGGGCATAGCCCAGACCAGAGCACATCATGCTCAGGGTGTGAAGGGGGAAATTTTGGAGGGAGGGCTTTTGCCTTGCCAGGTAACACTTAGGCAAGAGGGGGCCCTGTGTCCCCAGTGGGCAGGGTCACTACCAAAGACACAGACACCAACTGAAGGAATTGTGTCATTTATATCATGCACAGTTGCAAAGAATTACAAAAGGATAAGCTCAGCAATCCATCATAACTCATCATTACATTTTGATGACCAATCCCTTGGTGAAACACTGGAGGTGTTTGTGACAGACAAAGATTCTGGCTGACTATCAAGGTACACCTTACAGACATCAGGAGTACTTTAGTGACACCGTTCTTCATTCTTTTTTCTCAATCCCATTGGAGTTAGGAACAAGAATTCTGTTGTGCCTGGAGCTGGCACTTTTTTAATTCCAGAATAATGCCCCCAGGCCCTTTGCTGTTCAGCTTTCCCATGCTGTCTGTGGCTAACAAGGCCTGGGGGGCCCTTTCCCCTCTGGCTGGAAGGGGCCGGGTCCCAGTGCCTGAGAGACACCCAGGCTCCTGGATGGAATTCCTGTGCAAGTCCCTCAGTGTCACAGCAGCCTTCCCATGGAGCCCCGTGGATCAGAGCATTTTCCACAGGGGCCCATGGGGCAAACAAGGAGATCTGGTCTGGCAGGATGTGTAAAACAGTATCCTGGCAGATCTACTTGTTCTCACACAGAATCCTTGGCTGCAGGGACACATTCCCATTGTTCCTGCCCAGGTTCCAGGACTCAGAGTTGTCTTTCCTAGGAGCTGCTCCTTCAGCTGCCTCAGAAGGGCCTTTTGGCCTCTGGACCCACAATCTGGCTCCATTATCAGGTCTGCTGCATCCAAACCCTTTATCTCCACAAACGGTGGTGACTGGAGGTGGATCTCCTTTTTTCAAAATTGTTCTTAATATTGCAAGATCAATAATTGTGCTACCCTGTAATGGGGTTGAATAATCCAATCCTGGTCACTATAGCTTAACAGAATTACTGTAATTTCTCCGTAATATTCTGCATCAATTCCTCCTGCCATGACAGGAACACTTTGCAAGGCCAAGCTCCAAGGGAGCAGTTACCAAAGCAAAGTGTCCTGGAGGAATCTGAATTCCTGTTTCAGTACTGATAGCTCTCATTTGTTTTGAATTTCTCCTAATGAATTCCAATGCATGAAGGCCCAGCCCTGCAGCCTCTGGGCTGGCCCTGCCAGGGGCCCTCACAGCCAGAACAATTTCCCAGGCAGCCCAAGTCTCACTGCCCATGGTTGGATTTGCAAACTGGGGGCAGCCGTGCACAGCCAGGGGGTTTCCATTTCCCCAGTGGGCCATTGTGAAGGGCATGGAACACATCTGGGAGATGGGTTCTCCATGGGCAAAGGTTCCCATCTCCTCATTTTCCCAACTGCTCTTTTAACTACCCCTTCACCCGTGCAACCAATCCTGCAGCTTGTGCATAATCTGGTACATGAAAAACCCTGCAGGCTTAATCACTGTATTTTTCATAGGAACAGACAAAGCACTCTGCATCACAGTATCAGCAAACGCTGCAAAAATAGCCAATTTCCTCCCTTCCTCCTTTTTCATTGTATACAATCTCACAAAGTTGGCAACTGACATTAAGGTCCTGGCCAATCCTGTTCTGTAGGGTATTTAGTGTTACATCCTTGAGCAGCCAAAGATACCAAATTAGTATTGTCAGCACTATTTCACATTATTCTTATTTTATATGTACATATTGTTATAGAAATATAGATATAGATATGTAGATATAGACACATATATATATAAATCCATAAATATAAACATGAAGGTCTTATTATCCTATAAATATGTATATACTTATTTATTATATTATTATTTTACTTGCACAGGTGCATATGAGCTCAAGATTAAAACCTTCTTCTGTTGCTCCATGTGGGAGCATTCCAACAATAATTGTTCCTTCTGAAGGTGCTGTGTCCAATGGACTCTTAACAAATTCATCTTTGTCTGCCTAAACCCACAAGGTCTTTTCCTTTTCCATTTGCAATTTTTGGGTGCATTTGAAGCCATCCAGGGGTGCAGCTTCTTTTACCCGACTGCCCCATTGCCCACACAGGGCTCCAACCTCAGCCCACTCCAGAGCCAGGGAACTCCAGGGAAGGGCTTCCCAGCTGGGAATTTCTGATGGGACTGATTCCTCACATTTACATTGAACAAGTGACATTTTGTTGGGATCTGGCCAGACTGTGCCAGTTTTGTTTTACCAGTGGGCAAAGTCAGCACCAAAGACACTGACTCCAACTGAAGGAATCAGTGTCATTCACTGCAGCTCCAAGCAGCAAAGAATCACAAAAGGAGCAGCTCAGCAATGCACCCAACCATCCCCACCAAAGATTGCCTGCAGTGATTAAGAAAGATCCAGCAGCATTTACCCTCAGCCTTTACCATCCCCCAGACCCACACAGCAGCTGGGGAAGCTGTCACAGCCAAGGGCTGCAGAGCCACTCCTGGGCACTGGGAATTCCTGCAGGTGCCTCCAGCCCCAGGTGAGGCTCCAACCCCGCTGGGAGAGGGCCCAGCTCTGACAGTGCTGAATGAACAAACTGACAGCACTGCTAGTGTGGCAACATCTGCTTTCATCCTCCTCTTGGGTCCCTCCCAAAGCCTGGCCAGGGCTCAAGGAGGAACCAAGGGAGCTGACTTTGATCCTTCAGCCCCAAACAAGGCCAGATGTCAGAATTCATGGCCTTGTCTGGCTTCTAAATACACAAAGGTCAATACATGTTTCACTAATGAGTGGCTACATCTATCTCAGTGCTAAAAACCATGCACATTTCATTAGGGAGCAGATACAAAGATAACCTTTGGTTGGAAGGTTCATCCAGAGGCCACCTTTGGCTCAGGGCCTGCTGTCCAGGCCTCATTCAGGGCTGGTGTCCAGGCCTTGGCACTTCAGGGACGTGGTTTACTGCTGGGCTTTGCACTGCTAGGTGAGCGGCTGCACTGGGCGAGCTCAGAGGGCTTTTCCAACAGAAAGGATTCTGTGATTCCATGATTCTATCCACTGCATTCAGCTGGGGCTATTTTAGCAGCATTCCTTTGCTCCAAAAGTTCCCTCTTGCCCAGCTCCTGTGGCCTGAGGCTTCAGGTCCTTCAGCTCCTGGTGCTGAGCTGCTCATGCTGAACGAGTCGGCTTGGAGAGAACACAGTCCATGCAATTCCTTCTGGGACACGGAGAGGGGAGGCTGTGCAAGCAGGAGCATTGTTTGCTGTGGCCTCCTCTCTGCCCTTCACGCCTTTCAGCGCTTTGAACCAGCCAAGAGTTTTCTCCAAGAGTGCAATGGAGCAGCTGCTCCTGCTCCCGGGCCTGGCTCTCTCCAGTCTCTGCCCTTGCCTGGTTCTGTCCCTCGTGCTGTGCCCTCTGTTCCCCCAGGGCTCGCTGGCTGCTGCCCAGGACTGTGGCACTGGCACAGATCCAGTGCTCCAGAGCCTCCTTTCTGTGCCCTTGCAGCTGCCTGGGCACAGCAGCCTTTTCCATCTGGAAGCTCCCCATGCACAGGGAGTGCCCAGCTCCGTTCCTTGCACAGCCTCCAGGAGCCCAGGGCTGCCATCTCCAGTCCCTGCTGGCACTGGGGGCTCCCAGGTGCCTCAGGCTGCTGTGACACCGCTGCACACGGGAGGGAAGAGGGGCAGGGGCTGTGCTCCAAGTCAGCTCCGTCTGCTGCTGCTGCTGCTGCTGCTGCTGCTGTGGGGTCATTTGTGCAGGCCTGGCCCAGAGTCAGGGATCAGATCCTGCCAGTCTCTTCCAGCCCTGGCTGCTCAGAGTTTGGGCCTTGGAGCCTCAGGTGGCCCAAGGCAGCTGGTGCTGGTCCCTCTGTGTGCCCGTGTTCAGCAGTGCTGCTCCATCAGTCTGTGCCCAGCAACGGGGAAAAGCCTCAGCCCTGCAGGGCCAGGAGCTGCCGGGCTCTGCCTGAGCAGCTCAGCCAGCAGGAAGGGAGCTGCTCCACATGGAAACCAGGAGCAAAGGACATTCCTTTTGTAGGACATGTTTTCTATTTAGAGGGAAAAAAAAGGAAAAAGGAAAAAAATAGGTAAATTGTAAAAGATAAGAATAAAATCCAAGTGTTAGTGAAAAAGCATAACACAATATTAGTGAAAAAACCAAAACATAAATGCAAAGATAAATTCTTTGCATTAAGAGGTAAATGATCTTTTTAAAAAGAGAACTCAGTTCTTTACATTGTAAATGTGCTGATGGCATGGATCCATCTTACTGACCTCAGCAGCCTCTTAAAAGATTTTGGGCTTTGTTCCCAACACTGGTATTTGAAATTGTGCTCGAAGCAAGAGGAAATTGCTTTGTGCCATTCCAGCTCCAAGCAGGACTGGGAATGGAAACTCTGTCAAAGCCCAAATCCTTTAGAAGATGACCTTCCTTCTCACCCTGCGAATGAGCTGCACATTCCCTTTGAAACTGCCAGGAGTTTCTTAGAGTCACAAAGTCCCACTTACGGCTTTTTGCTCTGGTTTGGAAGTGCAGAAGGGCAATTCTCCATCCACCAACTCCAGACTGCACTGCCTCAGGAGCACGGCCCACTCGCCAGCTTTGGCCCACTCGTGGCACTTCTAGAGGAGGAACAAAGTGCAATTGCACAATTCTAGCCAATAAAGAAGGAAGAATGGAACAGACAAAACACCCTGTGCAGATCCAGGCGTTCAGCCGGGACTGTGGAGAGTTTGGGTCCTTGCCAGTTGGATGTGTGTCCCCAGCTGCAATCTCTGGGCCCTGCAGCAGAGTCTCACTCACCTGCCAAAGCAGAAAGCTCAGGCGCTGTGCTCACAATGGGCTCGTCTGATGCAAAGCTGTCAGAGCAATGTGAGGGCAGAGCCAGCCCAGCTGGGCCCAGGGCTGAGCCCATCAGAGCCCTGGCAGAGCCCAGAGCAGCCTCAGCACCCGCAGAGCCCAGCTGCAAGGAGAGAAAGCAGAAACCGCCCGTCAGCTGAGGGCTCCTGTGCCCTTGTGCCAAGGCCTGCGGTGCCCAGGCCATGCTGGCTGTGCCCAGAGCTGTGCCCAGAGCTGCCCATCCCTGCTGCCTTTGGCACAGAGCAGGAGGGCAGCACATGTGCCCAGCCTGCAGCCAGCCAGGGCATATCCAGCCCTCAGCAGCTGCCCAGAGCAGCATGCTCCTGTGCTCGCTGCCAGCTCCCAAAAGCTCTGATCCCACCCTGCCAAGCACACAGGGACCCACCTCACACCACCCACGGCTGCAAGAAAAGCTGCTCCCAAACCATGGCCTCAGCCTTCTCCAAGGGCATGGCCCATCCATGCCACAGCTGCTCCCAAGCACTTCCCTATCCACACTGGACCACCTCGAATGCTTCCTCTGGAATAACAAACAACACATTATTGAAAAGAGTTTAGAGACAAAAAGGGAAAACAAGAAAAACAGTAAAAACTTTTATCTCTGTCAGGGCCTTGAGGAAGGCCCAACCCCTACATGGTAGGGAAAAACCCAGCCATGGCTGTGAGAAACCCACACTTTCTCTCTTCCCCCCTGCACTGCCCCCCAAAATCACTGTGACCCCAAAGCAAACAAGGGCAGTGGAGCAGCCCAGCCGTTCCTTGCCAGCACAGCAAAGCAGCTGTGCACAGGTTCTGGAGTGCACCTCTGCTCCCACCATGGGGTTGGTTTGTGTCGGGCTGGCTGCCCCAGCCCCAGCCCCAGCCTGGGGCACGGTGGGTGCTGGGGGCTGTTGGCAGAGCCAGGAGCCCACTCCCATTTCGTACCCACACCAGCCCATCCTCCCAGCCCTGCCAAAAGCAGCTGGGCAGCGACTGAAGAATGAGCTGCATCTGCCCCAGCAAAGGCGGAGCCTTTGGTTCCCCGCCACGCAGGTCATGCCCACATCTGGCAGAATTTCCCCAGATGGGGACTCATCTGCAAATTCCCTGTGGAGTTTGGCTTTGAAGAAGGTGCCAGAATCAAAGTGCATCACCTTCAGCCTCCCGTGGCCAGGCTGAGGAAGAGCTTGTCATCCCTGATGTCACCCTCGGTGTCTCCAGCAGCAGCAGCAGCAGCAGCAGCAGCATCCCCACCTGGTACAGCTTCTCCAGGGGCTCCTTCTCCTTCCCTGGGGGCAGACCAGGCTCTCAGGGCTCAGCCCAGGGCCCCAGCTGTCAGGGAACCGGGACAAGCAAAACCAGCTGGGATGGCGGCCACCAGTGCTGGGCAGAGCAGCTCAGCTCCAGCACAAGGGCTGTGTGTTCCCATCCCATGACCCCGGTGCAGTGACACTGGCAGCACAAAAAGCTCTGGGTTCCTTTGCTTCTCATTGCCAAGGCATATGTGGAGCTGGAACTTACCAGGGCTCTGGATCAAAGTGTGCCTGTGGCTCTCTCCCTTCTTCTATGGCAGAGGAATATCCCACATCCAAGGATCACAGAACAGGTCTTCCAGTGCGGGTCTGTCCAAGGAGTTCACAGATAAACACCACCTGATCAGATCTTTGCACTCTGGGGAGAGAAAGCAGAAAGTGGCGGTCAGCCAGAGAAGGCTCCTGTCTGATTTAGCCCACTATTCCCGTGCCCAGGCCATGCTGATTGTGCTCAGAGCTGGGCCTAAACTTTGCCATCAATTCCCTGTTTTGGAGGAGAGCAGGACATGTGCCACCTCCTCAGCAGCTGCCAGAGTGGGATGCCCACGACCCCGCTGCTGGCTCCCAGCACTGGCATTCCCCCCGTGCCCAGAGAAGAGGATCCACCTTGGGAGAGCCGTTGTGGCAGCGGGAGCTGGCCCCAGCTGAGGTTCTGGCCCCTCCTGAAAGGGTGCTCCCCGCAGACCATCTGGTGCAGCAGGATGCCCAGGGACCAGATGGTAGCTGGCTCGCCATGGTACCAGCCAAAGTCGTTCCATTCCGGAGGGCTGTAGGACAGTGTTCCTATGGAATACAGATGGAATTCATCAGGGGGATGCTGCTGCTCCCAGAGCCTGGCCCCAGCATCCCTGGGTGTACGGGGGCTGTATCAGGGGCACACAGGGTGACCACTGCCCTCTCACCAGCATCTGGGACTTGTGCACAAAGTTAGGGTTGGAAAAGAAGCCTCTGGTGCTGGTAGAGGGCAGCCCTGGCTAGGCCCGACCATGACATGCAAAGGAAAAACCCACTCCATGCTGGGGAAAAAACATGCCCTTATCCTCCCTGCCTGCATTGCCCCAAAAATATTATGAAGCCAAGGCAAACAGGGCGAGTGGAGCAGCCCAAGCCCTTCCTCTCGTCTGCACACCAAAGTGGCTGGGGCACAGGTTCCAGCCCCCCTCTCTGCTACCCCCACCCACGGGGGTTTTGGTCGGACTGGCTGCCCCAGCCCAGCCCCAGTCCTGGGCAGAGTGGCTGGCAAAGGCTGCCAGCAGGGCTGGAAGATGGCTGCCCACCCAGCCCCGCTCTAAAGCAACTCAGCTGAAGATTCAGTGCCCTGACTGGCAGCAAAAGGGAGAATCCCCGCTGCCACAGCCAGCTTGGGCTGAGAGATGTTGGGCCATGAGATGTTAGCAGCGGGAGCACAGCCCTGTGTAGCCTCACCTGCAAAGTGAGTGTAGACTGTGTCCTGCAGGTAGGTGCCACAGCCAAAGTCAATCAGTTTGGCCTGCCCGGTGTCCAGGTCAACCAGGATGTTCTCTGGCTTGATGTCCCTGTGCAGGACCCCGCAGCTGGTGCAGTGCCGCACGGCCTCCAGCACCTGGCGGAACAGCTCCCACGCCTCCTCCTCGGGCAGGAATCGCCGTGCCCGAATGAAACGCTGCAGGTCCTGACACTGCTCTGGCCGCTCCAGCACCATCACGATGCAGTTGGGGAGCTCGAGCCACTCCAGCAGCTGGACCACACCGGGGAAGCCAGTGGACACCTTGGCCAGCAGCACGACCTCCAGGGGTGCGCTGGTGCCGTCGGGCTGCGGGAGGAGCACGATGCTGTCAGTGGGGCCGATGCCGTGCCAGGCCTGGGGAAGCCCTCAGCCAGCCCGGGGTGCTCTGCGCCCTGTGCTGGCCCCACGCCCGCTCTCCCTCGGGGCGTTCTGGCGGCTCCCACCGTGCCGGGCCCCGGCTCATCCCCGGCCGGCAGCCCCGGCTGCTGGCCCCGCTCACTCACCAGCTCGCCCCAGTGCCGGACGCGGTTCCGTGGCACCCTTTTGATGGCCACCTGCAAGCCAAGGGCAGCAGCGGGGTGAGCTCGCCGCCCGCACTGCGAGCCCCATCCTCCGCCCTCCGCCCTCCTCCTCCTCCATCCCCTCCTCCTGCGCCCGCCGCCGGCCCCGCCGCTCACCGGGGCGCCGTCCGAGATCCTCGTGGCCGCGAAGACTCTGCCGAAGCCGCCGCGCCCCAGCAGCGATCCCAGCCGGTACCGCTCCAGCAGGGCCTCCTGCGCCGTCCCTACGGGCGGGACGCGGCTGTCAGCGCTCGGCCCGGGGCCAGCAACGACCCCCGAGCACCCCTCACCCGCCCCGGGCCGGCCATGCCCAGGCGTTCGCTCCCGGGAACGCGGCACGGGAGGCTCGGGGCCGGCGGCCGCGCTGCTGAGCGGCGGAGCTCGGGCCGGGGAAGCCGCAGCGGAGGCGGCGGGAGCGGCCGCGCCGCGTGTGTGCTCCGCGGGCCCCGGGAGGAGCCGGGGCCGGGGCCGGGGCCAGGGTGGGGGTAGGGGTCGGGACCGGACCCTGCGTCGGGTCTGGGGCCGGGCTCGGGCCAGGCGGAGGGAAAGGGCGGCGGTGCCGCCCCGGCCCCTGGCACTGATGCCCGCCCAGCAGCGCCACCGCCAGCACGGCCAGAGCCGGGCGGAGGCGAGACCGCGGCGGGACGGCCGGGGCCGGGCACGGGGCAGCCCCGCCCGGAGCCGGGGGCGGGCCGGGGGCATGGCCCAGCCCTGCAGGGGAGAGGGAGGCGGGGAGAGGAGAGGGACGCCGGGCAAGGGACCCTGAGAGAAGGGTGCCCGACAGCGGGAAAGGGAGAGAGAGAGAAAGAAAGAGAGAAGAGAAAGAAAGAGAGTATTCAAAATATCTCTTTGCTGCCGCCGCTGCTTCTGCTGCCGCCGCTTCTGCTGCCGCCGCTGCCGCCGCTGCAACTGAGGCACCGGGGCCGTTCGTCCCCGTGTCCGTTCCCCGCTCGCCCCACGAGCCCCACGTTCGAGCCCCGCGCGCCCCGGGGACAGCCCCTCCGTCTGTCCAAACACGGGAACTTTGCAGCGCTGAGCCCGGATGCAGAGCCCTGACTCCTGCACGCTGGCACAGCGATACCCTCGCTTGCTGCTGTGCATTGTCCTTGCTGAGCGTCAAACACTGTCGGGCCACCTTCCCTTGGGGTAGGATTCGTACCTGACCCCAGCACTGCACTGACACTTCCAGTGTTGCTTTCCTGTAAAAACAGGGGAAGGAAAACTGTGTGTGGCTCATGGTATTTTAGTGTCTAAAAATCACTAAGTCACCAATCTTAGAGGCGAGGTGCATCTGGAATTACTGGGATGCAACATAGAAAAGGGGAGCATAGAAATAAATAGAGGAAAACATCTTGGATTGTTTCTTTCATTTTCATTTCACTTCTGGAAAGCTGTTTCAGTTTTCCAGGAATCTTCTCCTGTCTGTTCTTCCCAAGAATCCCTCAGGGAGAACAAGGTCAAGCTTCTGTCACAAGATTTGCCACCGGGAAATTACGCCACTGGTGCAATTTTCATGATGACTGTTTGTGCTGGCTTAGGGCAAATTTTGGGAGGAAATCTCCAAAAGGGGTCCGTCTAGAAAGCCAGTTCAAATGGCCCCTCCCCCTACTAGTTCAGGAAAAGACTTCCCTCGAGAAAATTGAAAAAACCCCAGTTTATCTAACAAGTAAAGTATTCACAAGCATGAAAAATGAATAATATTAAATAAAACCTCTGACAGTGGTGGAGATGGCAAATTCAGAAAGTCCTTTTTGTGGGTTGTAGTTGGCTCACTCGGTCTCTTCTAAGTCCCTCTGGCGCTGGAATGCAGCGTCCCAGAGCTTGGTGGGCCACAGGTGTGAGCTGCTGCCGGTGTTTGTCTGGGTTTTCAGTCCAGAGCAGGTTTAAACAGTTCCAAGAAAAAGGAAAGCCACAGTCCAAGGAACTTCTCTTCCTAAGCAAGCTAAAACCAAATTGCTAGACCTGGGCTGTGAAGGCATCGGGAAATTTCCAAATCTGGGCGCTGGCGGTCCCAGCAAACACATGAGCTGGATGATGCTGGTGCCAGAACCTGCAGATTTCCAAATTTTGGCTTTCTGTGCCAGCAAATCCCCGTACTTGGGCTGTGCCGGCACCAGGAAGTTTTCAGATCTGGGCGCTGGCACTGCCAGCCAACACCAGATCTGGGTGGTGTCATTGCCAACGACAGAAATCTGCCAGATTTGGGCTCTGCTGGCACTGAGAAATCTCCAAATCTGGGTTCTGGTGCAGGAAACACAAGATGTGGGGGTGGTGCCAGACCCAGTAGCAGGAAGCTGCCACAGGTTTTGGGTTTCTGTGCCAGCAAATTGCTGCACTTGGGCTGTGCCAGAATAGGGAAATTTCCAGATCTGGGCACTGGCAGTGCCAGCAAACAGTCCATTTCAGGCTCCAGGCTCCAGGAAGGACTGGGTCTGGATGCCTTCCTCTTTTCTTTCCTTCTTTCCTTCCATCTTTCTTGGGATCCTGCTGCCAACAAACTCCAGATTGGGCAGTGCTGGCAAGGGGAAATTGCCAGGTTTTAGCTTTCTTTGCCTGCAAATTCTGGATATGGGTGGTGCCAGAAGAGGGAAATTGCCAGATGTGGGCACTGCCAGATCTTGGTGTGGAATGTGCCGGCACTGAGAAATTTCCAGATGCTTATTTTCTCTGCCAGCAAATTGCTGGAATTAGGCTGTGCAGGCATCTGAAACATTCCCGATCTGGGTACTGGCGGTGTCAGCAAACCCGAGATCGGGTTGCTGTAGGTACCAGGTCCTTGCTTGGTTTTGACTGTCTTTGCCAGCAAGTTGCTGCACTTGGGCTGTGCCAGAATAGGGAAATATCAAGATCTGGGAACTGGCAGTGCCAGCAAACACCACATTTCAGGAAGGAATGGATCTGGACCTATTCCCTCCCTGCATCCCTCCCTCAACAAGGTGCCAGAGGGGCTGGAGAGCAGCCAGGCAGAAAGGAACCTGAAGGGAGTGATGGACAGCAGGCTGGACATGAGGCAGCAGTGTGCCCAGGTGGCCAAGGAGGCCAATGGCTCCTGGCCTGGATCAGGAATGGTGTGGCCAGCAGGAGCAGGGCAGGGATTCTTCCCCTGTGCTGGGCACTGCTTGGGCAGCACCTCAAGTGCTGTTTGTAGTTCTGGTGCCCCCAATTTAGGAAGGACATGGAAGGGCTGGAGCGTGTCCAGAGAAGGGTAACAAGGCTGGGGAGGGGTCCAGAGCACAAGAGCTGTGGGGAGTGGCTGAGAGAGCTGGGGTTGTTTATCCTGGAGGAGAGGAGGCTCAGGGGAGACAAGGTGGTGTCAGGGCACAGTTTGGACTTGATGATCTCCATGGCCTGTTCCACCCTTGCTGATTCTGGGATTCTCTGAAACCACCCTTGGAGCAGTCTCAGGATGAGCCCTGGGCCTCCTCTTCAGCAGCTCCAGCAGCCCAGGTCCCTCAGCTTCTCCTGCCAGCCCCAAAGCCCATCCTGTCAGTCCTGCAGAGCCTCTGCAGCTCCTCCTCACTGCCCAGAACAGGGAGCCCCAGAGCCAGACACAGCAGCCCAGATGTGCCCCCCTGGCCTGTGGTGCCGCTGGCAAGGGAGCAGTACCAGGCACTGCAGGAGCCTGCAGACAATTGATCTGAAGGCCAAAGCTCCTTAGCTCCTTCTGAAAGAGCAGGAACAGTTCCTCATTCCAGCGTGGTGGAATGCTGGGCACCACAGCTCCAGGTGAGGACTGGACACAAGTTTGCTCCCACTGAGTGCTGAGATGGGTTCTGCAGGAGCTCTGGGCTCCTGTGCTTGCCAGGCACAATGAGGAGAGAAGGAGCCAAGTGCACTGATGTGGAAATGGATATCTAGAAAGCTTTTAGGGCCTAATAGAAGGCCCACAGAGTATGAATCTGTATATAAACCTTGAGACAAGAAATGCTAACTTAAAAATGCCATGGAATAGGACAGATATTGTTGAGAGATAAATGGAGCTGGAAAAAAGTTCCAAAAGATGGCCTTGCAAATTGGATTTTGGAAAAACAGAGCTATGAAAGATGCATTGTAGTGGGACCCACGAGGGGCAGTTTTAATAATTGGCTTTAAGGCATTCAAAACTTGGCATGGCAAAAGGCTGATAGACCAAAAAAACTAATTATAATGTATTGTAATTAGGAAATAGTTGGCTTCTGATTGTGATGGTGTGAATTATAACATCTGTATTGTCTCACCCTTCTCATAAGACTGAAAATGGAATAAAAGTTTTTAAAACACCTCTCAGTGTCCCCATCTCTAGGTCAAGAAAAGAGTATTATCCAACACACTGATACACCTTTGCCTCGAGCATAATCCAGCCTGGACCAAACACACTGCAAGGTTTCCCCTGTGGCCCATGTCTCGAAACATCAGGTCTGCTGTTTGACAGCTCAGGTTGGTTTGGTGTCAAGGAGTTCCCTCAGAAATACTGGGTTTGTCCTCCTCTGTGCCTTCCCCTCAGCAGCCTTGGGGATGCTCCTGTGTGAAGCCATCTGTCTCACACAGTCTCAGACAACTTCAAACAGGATATTGTGCAATAAGTTGTCTGCTCTAAAGGGTTCCAACAACCCCTTTCCAGCAATAGGAAATTATTACTGATAGATGAAAGTGGAAAACCCCCAACAGTTTATTATCAAACAGAATCCCCCCATGACACGCGTTAGAAGAAGGCGCCGGGGTCTCTCTCGGAAGAACAGGAGCTGTCACGGAGCAGTTCCAGCAGCTGATGGAAGCTCGGGGGCTCGTCCGGCATCGGCTTTCTCCCGTGGCAGAGCTCCATGGGGCGGGCAGGGCAGTGAAGCGGCTGGGCTGGAGCCCCTCGCTGCCTTTTCTCCCCGGCGTGGCTCAGCTCACAGACTCTCGGGCTGGGAGCGGGGCCGCTCCGCTCCTGCCGGCACCGTGTCCCTGGCCTTGGACAAACAGTTTCCTGCCAGGAGAGCCCTGCACACTGCTCCACAGATCTTTCATACAGGCCCAAACCAACTCCAAACACTCTGTCTGCAGCAGCTTTTCACAAAGGGCTGCAGCAATCCAGGACAGCTGCAGGTGAGTGTTGGAAGGCTCTTGTCTTGTTCCTGACAGCAGAATTCTTGATGATCTTGTGCAATTTTCTTCAGATGTAACATGAGAGCTGAGGTTTTTTTGTTAAAATACTTTATGATGAGTAAAAAGCCGTGGGTGCGTGAGGTACATGACTGATGTGTGAAAGCATGAGCATATCCTCCAAAGTGGCCAGTCTAATTGTCCATTTTATTACACTTGTATTTATTCCACACTAATAAGGAAAACCGAGCTCTGCTTGGAGGTAAAACAGGCATGGGATACACTACAGTCCCTCACAGGCTCAGCAGGGATGGCAGTGACACAGCAGGCAGTGTGCCTCATTGTGAACCACTACAGAGCTGCATCCCAATCTGGTTTAAGTGGCGTGGTATTATTAAGAGCTCCTTTTCTGCATGAGATACAAAAAGGAAATACCAAATGATCTTCATGCAAGCATGCAGTAAAGAACTGCTCCTGCTGTCCTAACAGAGCATTTGCTTTGGCAATTACACTCTTCCCATTCATCTTTTGATGCAGACACCTCAGGTTTTCCCCCACACCCTTGCAAGGCTGTCAGCGGCTGTTTCCCATTTCCTGTTCTTCCCTAGAGATGGTGCAGTGTCTGCTTTGAAACAAAGAGCCCTGAGATCTGGACAGCTTGAAGGAGCATGAAATGCTAATTAAGTGCTCATATTGGTAACACCCATGTCTGCACTGCCCAGTGCTTTGCAGCAGCAGCAGCAGGACCATGCATCATTCCTGCTGGTTGATGTTCATGTTTCTGATGTGCAAGAGCAATGACTTTGAGGAGGGACAAAAATGCCCCTCTTCAAACAGTGGGTGTGCAAGGAGATGTGAAGTTTCACAGCCTTTTCTAGGATATTTCAGAAAGATCTAAGAGAATATTGTGGCATGGGGTAGGTCCCTAATTTTGTCTCCAGAGGAATCCCCAAAGGGCACATTCACTCTGCTGCTGATGGCAACCCCAGAAGCTCATGGACCAGTTTTCCCTGCTACGTGCCACCCTGCCTGGGCTTTACTAGGCTGGGACTAGACCCAGAGCCAAGCAAACACATGCAGCCAGGTGACATTGTGTAACATCTGAGGCTGGCAACCATGAGGACTTTGCTGTCAAAAGGTTACAGTTTGCACTGGGCCCAGAATTGTTTTTCCCTAAGGCAAAGCAAATTGAAATGTGACATTTCAAAGCTTCAAATGACTATGAAAGGAAACTGCAGAATCATTTCTGGAAGGGCAGCATTGTCAATGATCATGCAGCCCACCAACATCTGGAGCTGAATCCAGAATTGCTTCTTCCAGCTGTGCAGCAATTCATTCCACTGGCAAGCACTGGTCCACGGGAACAAATGATCCCCTAGCTCTGGACTGAATGGCAGCCAGGCTGCAGTGCAGATCTGAGGAACCCTTGTCACTTGTTATTGGCCTCACAGTGCACTCATCCTTCTGCAAACAAGGGACAAACAACACAGCTGGAGTGCTCTCCCGGGTAAATATACATACAGGTGACTTTGCCAAAGCAGTGCATCATTTCCCAGTGAAATACATTACCTCTTCTTACCTATGGAATTGTGATTGAAGACACCTGTGAGCCAGATCTGTGGGAGACTGCAAAGGAGCAAAGCTTTGGGATTTGGGCACACTTCTCTTGGTTTCTTTACTCAGGCCGTTGGTGAGCACAGAACACACCTAGGTAGAAAACCTTTGACTAGAAAGGATCTTCTGGATCCATTGTCCCCCAAACATGTCAATGTGTGGCCCTGTTGCAATGACAAGTTGAAAACAGCAGCACAAATGACACAAAGAAACCATGGCCAAAGAGGAAGAGGAGAGGCCCAATGAGGAAAGGATGTGGTGAGACACTGGCACATGGAGTGAGCTGCACTCCCATAATCTCTAGGCTAGCAGGTCATGGTCTCACATTCTCCTCCTGGTTTATTTAAATGTTATTTATTTATTTTTGTTTTTCATCATCAAAATAAAATATATACGATTAAAAATATGTCATCAAAACTTAAAGACAGAATCAAAAGACATTAATTCAAAACTACATCTAAAGATCAGAACGTATGTACAGCTGTAACTATCAAGCCTAACACATCAATCCTATTCTTCAAACACTCTTCACAGAGGCGGCAGCTTCTTCCTGAGCTTGGAGGACAGAGAGCTCTTCTGGACGGGAGGCGAGGACTTTGTGGGTGAGGGAACATGGGAAGTGTCCGGAGAAAACTTCTCGGTTGGACTGTAACCAGCCAGATCTGCAAAATGGAGACACAAAGTTTAACAGAGAGGCAAACTTTAACAGAGGCCACCATGTAAACCTAAAGCATCTGAAGCTCCGTATTTCCTGGGACACATTTCCTGGAAATGTCCAAACAGGTGCACAGGGAAACATGCTCCTGCTGGCAGACACTGAGGCAGGCCAGGGCAAACCCTGAGCCACTTGCCCAGAGCTGGCACAGGCACAGCCTGGCCTCTGGGCTGCCCTGGGACAGCAGGGAGCCCAGAGCCCTGTGCTCCCCAGGAATGGCTCAGCTGCACATGCACCCTCCTGCTCCTCTGCCTGCCCCACAGCTCAGCAGCCCCACAGCTCCAGGGGCACTGGCAGCAGCACAGCTCATTGCAGGGGCACGTGCAGGGCACAGCTGTTCCCTGGCAATGTGCACAGCCTCTCTGGGCTGCCACAAGGCCCTTCCTGCCAGCAGAGACTGGCCAAGCTCCCCCCTCACCTCTGTGTGAGGCTGAGCCATGATTGCCTTCACCTTGTCATTAATCTGGAGTTGCTTCAGGGCCCCCATGCCATGAGTAGGAAATGTGATGGAGAGAGCAGGGGCAGATGCACACCACAGAGACCTGCAGCAGGATTGAGGCTATTTTCACCCATGTATCCCCAAATCTGCAGAACTTTGGAAAACAACAAATGCAGGGAAAACACGTTGTGGGCTATGAAGTTGCAGAATATCCAGCAATGCAGCCTATTTCTTCTGTGGGGCTTGGCAATGGATCCATCTGAATGTTTTAGCCTATTGCAAAGCTGAGGAAAGGGTGGCAGGCAGTTTAGCCAGGCTGTCCTGTTCTAGAGAGTGTCTCTTGGGAACTATCAGGCCCAGCACCAACATTTAAGGCAGCATTTGCTTCAACTGTCCCATGGCAGTCAGCCTGTGAAGGTGCCTGTAAAGTGATTCATCATCTCAAGGCTAACATGAAACATCACTTTGAATAGAAAGTAGAGCTCTAAGGCCATGACAGTCATACAAGACTCCTTTGGCAGGAGCTGTACCTGCTGTGCAGGCTGTGCCACACCCAGCAGATTGTCCCCCATGTGCTCCATGAGGGCAAGGATGCTCTTCGTTTCCCAAGTTAGTGGCATCATGAGGAGACGTGGTTTTCCCAGGGCCTCTGTGGTTAGCACTGTGAAATACAAAACACTGCTCACAGCTGCAATTGCAATTGTCCCTCTGCCCACAAAAGCACAAGGCTCTATCCTTGGCCTTTGCAGGCACTTTCCCTTCCCCATCAGTCACCACATCTAGGAAAATCTGACAGGCTGGGAGAATTCCAGGAAGCAGCAGGAAGCTGAGTCAGAGGAGCTTTAGTTTGGATATCAGGAAAAAGGGTTTTTCACCCAGAGGGTGGCTGGGCACTGGAACAGGCTCCCCAGGGCAGTGGTCACAGCACCAAGCCTGACAGAGTTGAAGAAGCATTTGGACAACAATCCCAGGCACTTGGTGTGACCCTTGGGCTGTTCTGGGCAAGGGCAGGAGATGGACTCGATGGTCCTGATGGGCCCCTTCCAACTCCCCATATTCTACACTTCTGTGATTCTGAGAACTAACAGGCTGCAGGAGGGCAGAAATAGGTGACAAGGGGAAAGAAGTGAGGTTGGTTGGAGAATCAAGTCACTGAGTTCACAGAAGATGCAGGATACAGGACCCTTCCCTTCCACCATTCCCATTCTCTGTCTCATCCCTTCTCCCTCCCACACACACGAAGGTGAAGAACATCACTAAAAGAAGAAGAACCTACTTGGCTCCCATGTCCATGAGAGCAGTCATTGCTCATGCAGGAGTCACATTCTCCACCATGATCCCCAGGCTCTGACTGACTGCTTTCTGAACAAATACTGGGGAGCTGGACACCATCTGGAGAAGGAGCTGAGCAACCTCATCCACCTCAGAGTCCATGTCCTTCTTCAAGGTCACAGAGAGCTCTCCCAGAGTGACAATGGCAGAGCAGGACACCTTGGAACCGAGGTTGGTCACCTGTGGAAGCCATGAGGGGAAACATAAGAATCACCTTGGAAAGAAAACCAGTTGCCTTCAACAGACGTCCCAGGAAATGACAACACATCCCACTGTGTCCAGAGGAGCATACAAGGACAGGAAGAGCAGGAGAGCACAAGCACAGAAAGGCACTTACTCTGGCACCAATTTCTGGCTTCAGACCTGCTTAGTGCAGGCATAAATAAAAATTTCATTAAGTGTTCTACTTAACCCTTCTAAAATGTCCACAGCTTTGATTTTAAGCCCTTTTACTAGAAAATAAATAAAGAGCTGCTTTCAAATCATGAAGGCAAAAGTCATAAAGATAAAAGAGTCAGGTGCTCCTCTTCAAAAAAGCAACACCAGCAGCTGAAGCACTATGCCAGGATACAGAAAACACAGGCTCAGGTCTACAGAATAATTTGCAGTGTTGAATTACAGCTTGGGCAGAGACTGGGACTCTGGCAAATAACATCATTAGTGTCTCAGTTTCTGCATTTGCACATTGCATTATGAAGGCACCACACTCAAAGATGAGTGTCAGATACCCGACCTGCCAGTAAATACAGCTGCATGTGCCCACAGATCCTACAGACAGCTGACAGACATTAGAAATATCAGGTCTAAAACCAGAAATGAAGGCAGACCCTGAGCACACATGGAGATGAGCAAGCACATACCTACTCTACACACCGTGTATGAAGTATGGGGGACAATTCAGAACAATGTCCTCACCTCACTGGTAACTGCCAAGCAAACCTCACCAAGTCTACAAAGCAGGACCTCTGAATGGGACCCAGCCAGGTGTTGGATGGTGAAGAGTCCCTTCTCCTTCAGCTCCCGGAAAGGCAGAAGATTGATTTTTCTCTCCACCAAGGCAGCACCCTCTGAAATGGCCAGGCTGGCAGCTCAGTTGAACAATGGGAGGTGCTTTTCTCGGAGTGCTTAATGAAATCGTGGAATGCGTTGCCCCAGGATGCTGTGGCTGTCAAAAGCATTCACAAACCCAAGAGGCAAAGAGAGGGGTTTTAGAGTGGCCATTTGAGAAGACAGCCTTTCTGAAATCTCTGGCACATGAGGCCCCTCTGTCACTGCTTCCTAGAAGCTGTGAGACCGAGCCATGCTGCTGTTTGTTGTCACCTCCCTGTACCTGTCCCTGGGACACAGTGCCACCGGGCTGTTATTGGGGCATTTTCCTTTTTTGCCAGCCCCAGCAGGCATTCAGCAGGGAGAGTCTGCACTGCCACTCTGGAGCTGAGTTTCCACTCTATGATCTCGGCCTCTCTGTCTCCCCCTCCACTCCCCCTCACACATTCCCCAAAAAAGCAGCAGGATGTCTGCTGGGACCACCTCAGCCTGCAGGAAGGCCAAGTGGGTCCTGGCCTTTCCTGACCCACAGCACAGCTTTCTTTCATCCCAGCATGGAAATATAAAAACTGTATTATCATATCACACAGAGGGCCAGCAGCTTTTTATTTTGGCTGCAAGTGTCCACAGAGCATTGGGGAAGAGGAGTAAAAGAGTGTTTTGCAACAAGCAACCCGGCTACTCAGGCAGGATGGTAGGAAAAGTGTCTGGGAGCTGCTTTTTAGGACTTTGGTTGTTCTGCTGAAGCTTCTGACAGAGCTGGTGGGCAGATCCCAGAGCTGTGGAGAATTCCTGGGAAATTTGTCCTTGGATATGCCTACGAATGCTCTCCCAGCCATGAACTGCCATCTGTGTCCTGTCCATATGTTACTGCCTTGACTGTTGAGTGTCTGAGGTGCCTCTTGAGGCTGCTATGGACCTCCTTCACCAAGGAATGGATTGTGATACAACATCCCTTTCTGCTCATGTTTGGGCACTGACAGAGCCTGGACCACTGTGCCTCGAGCTTGGGCTCTGGCCAAGCAAGATTGCAAATGAGAGCAGCTCATGGTCCTCAGCTCTTCCCTGCTGCTGTGACACACAGACATGGCCATGGGGACAGAACAGAGCTGCCTGTGGAGAGCATTATTAATAATTGGTTAGCTGAGAAAGGCCACACTGATATAATGCCACTGGTTAAGCTGAAGGAGGAAAGTCAGCAGTCAGCAAGCTGAAAGGAAGAGTCAGCAGTGACCTTGCTGCAACATGAGGATAGGGAGTTGAGATTAGTCCTGAATACATCCTAAGAATATGTAGAAAGTATCAAAAGTAGAACCATAGGAATGTAGAAGTAGGCGTAGGTGCTGATATGTAAGCTGACCAATCCTGAGCTCAACTTTTGCAATATGTATGAAGCTCATTATTAACTGTATTTAACCCGCCGTACTGATCAATAAAATCGAGCCTGTGATGATCAAACTGATGTCCTGGTTCCCTTCCGTCGACAAATGGTGGAGAATGCGGGCATAACCGAATCTCTGCCCTTTTTCTCGGATTAAAAGAAAAAGGGATTACGCCACGGTCCGGAAGTTGGGTTTGGGTCCCAGCAGCCGGGACGGTGCCGGAATTTGAAGCACCCTTAAGGATCACAACGGTGAATCAAGCCAATACGTGTCCGCCGGAGCCTGGAGAGCTGCAACAGCGCGCGCTGATTAATAGGTATGGATAGGCAAGCGGCATATGATTTATTTACCGCCTATTTAGAGCGGCGTGGGATAAAAGGGATAGATTTAAAAAAGGAGTTACCAGGGTTATTAGCTTATGGCCATGCTAAGGGTATCTTTTCTAATCCTCATACAGTTCATGAGTTATCAGAGTGGAGAAAGTTTGGGGAAATATTGTGGGATACAGTACTAGACGATGATAAGTCAGCAAAGAAATTCGGGAAGTTATGGCGGGTGGTGTATAACACGTTACTTCAGCAGGTCTCTGAGAGAAAGGCAGCAGAAAGGGCAACAGAAGCTCATAAGAGGAATATAGGGTATGGTCGTGAAGATGATCCCCTGGCACCTTCTGTAACTAAGGTACTTATGCCTAAGAGTCCCCAGCAAAGTGGTGTGGAGGATTTCTCTATAGGCGCAGTGGAACCGTCTGCACCTTTCCTGTCAAAGGGGGAGGGCGAGTCGGATGGTGGGGGTAAGAGCAAGCCAGCTTTGCCTCTGCCACCAGCTTCAGGCGGGTCGGATGGTGGGGGTGGGAGCAAGCCAGCTTCGCCTCCGCCGCCAGCCTTGCCTCCGCCGCTACCCCTCAGTGAGCCGGCTCCGGTTACAGCTTCGGTGGGGGAAGGGCCCATTTCCCCGCCAGAGCCGGCTACAGCGGGGGGGCGGATTGCCCCCCGCAGGCTGGCTCCGTGTGAGCCGGCTCCGGTTTCACTGTCAGCTCCAGCGGGGGAGGGGGGGCTCCCGCTTCCCCCGCACGAGCCAGCCTCTGCTTCACTGCCCCCCCCGTGCGAAACCTCGGTGTCTGCACCGAAGCACCAGCAGCATAGCACCCTTAAAGGGCCAGATCCCATCCCAGGGGCACACCGTGATCCATGGGGGGAGATGGCTAAACAGAGGAGGGAAGCTTGGGCTGCTTTGGCGAAAGAAGTGATGCAAATGGGGGATGGTGAGGCGGTGGAAATAGCTTCTAGTCTTGCATGTCCAGTTACATACACACCACAGTATGATGCACAGGGGAACCTTAAGCATAATATAGCAGAATATACTCCCTTAGATTGGAAGCTGTTAACTCAGCTACGTTCTACGGTTAGTCAGTTTGGAGTAAAAAGTGAACCTGTTAAGCAAATGTTAGATTATCTTTTTAATACTCAGGTTTTATGTCCTAATGATTTAAGAGGAATAGTTCGGTAGATATTCATTCAGCATCAGCAGTTATTGTTTAATGCACATGACCCATTACATGGATTAACAGTAAAGGAGCTGATGGGCTTAGAGGCATTTTTACGTACAGAGGCACAGATGATATTGGGAGCTGATAAACTTACAGAGTCTATGAGGTTGGTGCGTGCTGCAATAGATATGGTTAAAGAGTCAGGAGGGTTACCGGCTTATATGGGTATTAAGCAAGGAAGGGAAGAATCATTTGGAAATTTTATCGATAGAACAGCTACTGCTATAGATCAGGCTGGTGTTGCAGGGCGCTATTGAAGTAGGTGTGCTTTGCAAAATAGCAATCCAGCAACCCAAAGAGTGTTAGCTACTTTAGGGGCAAACTGGACTATTGAGGAAGCATTAGAGTGAATGGCATTAATGCCAACAGCTTCACAGGCATTTATAGCAGAAGCCTTAAAGGAATTAGGATTAGGGTTGCAAAAGCATAGTGTACTCAAAATCAGGTGTTAGCTGCTCTTGCTCCTCTCCAAAGCGGCTCACTGGCAGTCACGTAAAGAGGCTGGAGACCATTCATCAAGTGCTACCGATGCGGCAATGAGGGACAGACACAAGTTGCCGCCGTGACATCGGAGACACCAGCAGCTGCCGTGACATCGCTGCTACCTCCTGTCTGCAACCCGCAACAACTGGGAGCCTCGGCTTGGACTTATCAGCAGCAGTAGACGTCACACTAATGACGAACCGGCCTGAGAGGATACCCACTGGAGTAAAGGGTCCTCTTATATTAAATGGACAAACATGTGGAGCATTATTGCTGGGACGTTCCTCTATAACTATGTTGGGATTATTTGTTTTGCCTGGTGTTATCGATGCGGACTTTACAGGGGAAATACAAATTATGGCTTACACCCTTTATCCTCCGATTAAAATTACAAAGGGACAACGCATTGCACAATTGGTACCACTGGCACAAATGACATCAGGAATACAATCATTTACTGGGCAAGCACGGGATGAAAAAGGTTTTGGCTCTACTGGTGTTACCCTTTTAACTGTGGATTTACAAAATAGACCAAAACAAAAGGTTGAAATTACCTATGGGCATCAAAGCATAACCCTGTATGGATTATTGGATACAGGAGCAGATACTAGCATCATTTCTCCAGAAGCCTGGCCACAACATTGGCCTCTATTTCCTTCATCAAACATGCTCACAGGAGTGGGAGGATTTACATTGGCAAGTAGATCGCCGTCTTTGTCTGTGTGCATTGAGAATCAACAAATATCTGCTGTGTTTTCAATTGTTCAGCTGCCTCCTACAGTTTCCTGTTTAATTGGAAGGGACATTTTAACACAATTGGGAGTGGTGTTAACTAATCAGCACCCTTTGGGGTAATTGCCATTGCTTGGACTTTCCCCATTCCACTCACCTGGAAAACGGATACACCGGTGATGGTTAAGCAATGGCCATTAAAAGGGGAGAGTCTTATGCATGCCCATGAATTGGTACAGGAACAATATACAAAGGGACACCTGCGACTGTCCACAAGCCCTTGGAATACACCTATTTTTGTAATCAAAAAGAAATCAGGGAAATATCGTTTGATACATGATTTGAGGGCTGTAAATGACCAAATGGAACCAATGGGGGCCTTACAGCCTGGTCTTCCAAATCCAGCTATGATTCCAGAACACTGGCCACTTTTAATTATTGACCTAAAGGATTGTTTTTTCACTATTGGCCTGCATCCTGATGACATGAAGAGATTTGCTTTTACTTTACCAGCAATAAATCGTGGGGAACTAGATAAAAGATTTGAATGGACATCTCTTCCGCAGGGCATGCGCAACTCTCCCACTTTATGTCAGCTTTATGTTGATGCAGCATTACAGCCACTACGTCGTAAATGGCCAGCAACTATAATATATCATTACATGGACGATATTTTGTTTGCACAGCAACAGCCATTCTCCTCTTTACAGATTAACACCATTAAAAATACTCTTGCTGCATATTCACTTGTTATTGCTGCAGAGAAAATTCAGACTACAAAGCCCTGGAAATATTTGGGATGGACTTTGACGGATCAAATAGTGATACCACAAAAATTGGAATTACAATTGGACATTAAAACTCTACATGATGCACAGAAGTTGCTGGGAGACTTACAGTGGCTGAAGCCTATTGTGGGAATACCAAATCATTTATTAGAAGCCCTACGGCCTTTGTTAAAAGGCGTGGGCCCTACTACTCCTGTACAGCTGACAAAGGAGCATCATCTTGCCTTGCAGCAAATTAGTAACTGTGTACAGCAAGGGTATGTGTCTCGTCGACAACTCGGCCACCCCATTGACCTTACTATTTGGAATAGCCCTTGCCACTTGCTTGGTGTTCTCTCTCAGTTGCAAAAGAAAACGGGGGAGATACGGGTGTTGGAATGGTTGTCACCACCACTACAGCACAAGAAAACAATATCTTCAAAAATTGAACAATTGGCTGCATTAATCAAAAAGGGGCGTCTCAGAATTCTTGAAGTGGATGGTAGAGAACCTGCTACTATTAGATTGCCTATGGAAAAAGAAACCTTGGACTGGTACTTGATTAATTCGAAGAATTTACAAGAAGCATTATTGATGTCACCTGCTAAAGTAGAGACTAGTAAATTAGTGCCTAGAGTTTTGCAATGGATGACAGAATGGAACTGGATTACTCGACCTTTAAGAGAAGAAAACCCCATAGAAGGAGCTATTACAGTTTTTACAGATGCAGGAAAGAAATCAAGGCGTGCTGCTGTTACCTGGCAAGAAAAGGGACAATGGAAGCATCAACTCCTCACAGCAGACCCTGCAGATACCTTACAAACTTTGGAATTGTTAGCAGTAGTATGGGCGGTGTCCAACTTACAGGAGCCTTTAAATGTGGTCACAGACTCTATGTATGTTGAAGGAGTGGTCAAACAAATAGAGGAAGCAGCAATTAAGGAAGTGAACAATAAACGATTGTATGAGTTACTGATACAGTTAAGGAAAGCTTTACGGGAAAGAGCAAACGGTACCCTTAAGCAGTATATTGAAAAACATCAAGATTTGACAGATCCACAAGCATGTTTGGCTAAGGTTTTGTATGTGATTAATCATTTATGCATTTTTGGGGAAGATGATACCCCCCCTGCAATGAAACATCATCCAAGGTCAGGTCAGGAAAATACTAAGGAAACAGAGGTCTGGGTTAAGTATAAGAACCCAAGTACAGGATTATGGGAAAAACCTGCAAAAGTATTATATTGGGGTCAGGGGTATCTTTGTGTTTCCTCACCTACAGGGCCTTTGTGGGTGCCTGCTAAGTGGACTAAACCTGTTTTTGATGCAGCCTCTGGTGGATCGCCTTACGGAGGAGGACAAGGAGCGACTGGGGAAGAAATTGCTTCTAGTCCTACAACCACTACTGTTGCAATTGAAGGGGTACTTGTAAGTGGTGGACAGAGCACTGACACGTCACTACCGGACGGTCCAGGAGTTGATTGGTTTCATTGACTCATTATCAACTTTTCACTTAACAGATCCAGCGAAACTTCATTGCCTTGACTGTCACAATCCACATTGTGCTGCCTGGATAGCTCTACGTTGTGGGGGTTGTAAAAGAACTTTTTGGATAGAACAATCATAATTACGGGATTTGTGGTGTCATACTTGTGAACACGAGCATACGTGGGGAAAAAGCTGGCAAGATGAATTAAGGAGACAAACGGGGCAAAACGCATATATAGCTTTAAATCTTTATGAGTCTCCTGAACAGAAGGTTCTTGCTTATTATCGATGGGAAATACAATGTATTGTAAATAGAATTAAGGTTCAAAGTAAATCACGTATAGTTTCTATAAGGTGTAGGAAATTAGTGCCTTTAACACAGCATTCAGTTGTAGGACCCTTCCAAGGGGATCCTGATAGAGCATTAGATTGCTGCATTGATAAGTTGCAAAAATTAAGTTTGAAAGTGGCAGGACCAGTGAAATTAGGAGCAGCAAGATTGAAGACAGATAAGAAAAAGAAGGCAAAAAAGGGAACGGTCTCATTTGAATAGGGGTATCAGTGATTGCTAATTGATTTTCTATGATTAGAACAATTTTACAGTTGTGGGACCCTCAGGAGGATATAGTTGTTGAGGAGGATAACGAACAAGAACTACGATTACGAAATAAGATACACCTTGTGTTAAAGAAAGACCTTGAGCTGTTAGCCTCATATAGTAAAAAGGCTGAAGAGGCTTTGTGATCACCACCATTGAATTGGTTGCATTGGGTTGAAGATACACAATTTTATACTGGTCCTTACTTACATTCGCTTCCTTGTTATGTTTGCAAAAAGGATAAAGATAAATGCTATGCATGGGTAGCTTTGCATTGTGCAGATTGTAATCAGGTTTATTGGTATTCACAGAAGTCATTGGGATATTTATGGTGTACATCTTGTTTTGGAAAGTGGATTCGAAATCATATCTGGGTTAGAGCTCTTGAACAAAGTACTGGCCTGCCAGGATGGACAGGATTACAGCTCTTTGAGAGTGCAGAACAAGTGGTTATAGCATATCTTAGGTGGAAGTTACAGGAAAACCTTAGAATATTTGAAATTACTAGAGCCTCACGCATCATAGCAGCTCGCTGCAAAGCTGATTTGCCTTCAAACTTACCTCGTGCTATACTTGTGAGCAAGGATGCTGATTTAGAATTAGATCAGTATATTCAAAAATTGACTCAGCCTTACAATAGACAATCTAGCAAACCAGAGAAAAGACAGCGAAGAAAGGAAAAACAACGTAAGCAGAAGGAAGAAAAGGAGAAGCAGAGCAAGCAGAAAAAAAAATGAGGTTTGTTTTTGTAATACTGCTCAATGCTGTAGCAAGTGAAGCAGTAGGAGTAACACACTTTAGTCAACCAAGGGAAAATTTATGGGTAACACTGGCTAATCAAACTAACCAATCATCACTTTGTCTTAGTCTTGGAGGAGTCACTAACCCATTTCGAACATGCCTGGTGGGACTTCCGGTGTGGTCTCCTGGAGAATTTTGCAGTTTGATAAACAATCAAACCTTATGTATGTCTAACATGTCAAACATCACATTGCCGGTGCAACAAGGGTATACTGCAGGTCAGAGTGATGGCTATCGTCAATGCTTACTAATCCAATCACTTAACACCTCTTTGCATTCTCCTCCTGAAGAATTGGATCTTTTTGGAAGTACAAATGCCAGCATATCTAACACTACAGCTGGTGGATGGTTTAGCTTCAAACTTTTGGGTGCTCAGAATTTAAACCAACCTAAAGAAACATGGGCCACCCTAGATTCATCCCTGAATGTGAGTGAATTCTCTCCACAGCATTACAGTCAATGTAACGGCACAAATATCACAGCACCAATGAAGTTACCCACAGGAATATTTTTGATTTGTGGAGACAGGGCATGGAATGGTATACCAGCTAAACCACAGGGTGGACCCTGTTTTTTGGGAAAATTGTCATTGTTTCATCCTAATGTGTCCTTGCTAATGCAGCTGAGTCAAAATTCAAACAGGAGAAAACGTAGCATACATGACTTAGACTGCAGCAAGATAGGAGATCCACGGTTTTGGGGCACATTCAAACAGGTGGTGGTTTCAACTATCTTACCAGGAGGATCTGCCAATAAAGCCATGAATTTAGCAAAACAATTAGGATGCTGGGCAAAGAATGAGCTGAACAAGACATCACAAATTCTAGACATGCTAACTGCAGATGTGCAAAGTGTTAACCATGCTGTTTTGCAAAATAGAGCTGCTGTAGATTTTTTGCTCTTAGCACAAGGGCATGGATGTGAAGAGTTCGAGGGAATGTGTTGCATGAATCTGTCTGATCATTCGGTGTCCATTCACACTAAGATAAAAGAATTACAACAGGGACTTCACAGACTTAAGGAAGAAGACGGTTTTGGAATTGACGGATGACTTAAAGGCTTGGGACTTGGACCGTGGCTGAGGAACCTTGTGATCTATGCTATAGGACTGCTGGGTGTAATTTTACTGTTTTTGCTTATTTTGCCTTGTATCTTTAACTGTATTCAAAACATGGTCAGCCGTACAATAGCAAAAACATGGCAAACTAATCTCCTTGCACAAGAAGAAAATGGGGGAAATGTGGAGAGCATTATTAATAATTGGTTAGCTGAGAAAGGCCACACTGATATAATGCCACTGGTTAAGCTGAAGGAGGAAAGTCAGCAGTCAGCAAGCTGAAAGGAAGAGTCAGCAGCGACCTTGCTGCAACATGAGGATAGGGAGTTGAGATTAGTCCTGAATACATCCTAAGAATATGTAGAAAGTATCAAAAGTAGAACCATAGGAATGTAGAAGTAGGCGTAGGTGCTGATATGTAAGCTGACCAATCCTGAGCTCAACTTTTGCAATATGTATGAAGCTCATTATTAACTGTATTTAACCCGCCGTACTGATCAATAAAATCGAGCCTGTGATGATCAAACTGATGTCCTGGTTCCCTTCCGTCGACAGCTGCCCCATCTGCCAGGACACTAAGAAGGATGTGAATTTTTCTCTGCCCTGTCACCACCAGTTCTGCCTGGGCTGCATCCTGCAGTGGGCAAAGAGAAATCCAGCGTGCCAACTCTGCAGAAGAATGATAGAAGCTGTCATGTTTTCTGAGTAGGATGAACAGGACTACATACAATTTGCCACCAGCTCCCCCAAACAATTGCTAGAGTCCAGCAGGGAGAGAGCCTGGCCACCTTGCTGAAAGCAGCCCCCCAGACCCTGTGATGGCTGCTCCATCTTCCCCACAGGGAACACTGTCCCCAGCTGAGCAGGGGCTGCAGGACCAGAGCCTGTGGGTGGCCTCCTGCCCAAGGAGCGGGCCGAATTTTTCAAATAACAATGTCATCTACTGGACCAAAGGTGGCTCTGGCTGCAGCAGAAGCTGGAGGGAATATGCCAGCACCAGAGATGGCTGGTTAAGGAATTCATAGAGCAGCATCCTGCACGCCCTCTGTGCCTATGGTCAAGTTGCCAAAACCTTGGTGCCAGTACTGCAGCTTCTCCTCTGTCTGAATTGCTGCTAGCATAGTCCAGGGTAAAGAAGCAAAAAGGACTTTTGCATAATCTCCACAGATGTTTTATTCAGCTGTGCAGGGAGATGTTCAGGTCCCAGCACCCACACACAGAGGGTCTCACTTTGTCTCCACAGGGGCCTGGGGGCTGACCCTGATCTCAGGGCAGTACAAAGATAAGGGGGCCGATCAGGGAATAGGGAAGGTGTGGCTCAGGAGCACAGGAACAGACATAGGAACAGGGGAAGGAGCCAATGGGGTCTAACAGCTTTTTGGGGGAAGCTTCTTGTGTCTCCCTAGACCAGGGAATGCCCCCCCAGGGTCTCCAAAGTTCACCATGTTTTATATTATTAGGAAAGCTTCTCTGAAGGATCAACTGAATCAACACAAAATGACAAAAACCATCAAAAGCGCTCATAGGAAAATTGTTCAAAATGCAAACAATTCTGAGCTCCCAAAGTGCCAACAGATTTCTTGGAGTGTCTTAGATCTGGCAGGAGGGATGCAGGGTTTTCTTAGCACAGTTTATCAGGAAACTGAGTCATACATACTGAACCTCTGCTCCATGGCCTCCTCACTGCCATCATGCAGCAAGGAGGCCCAGAGGCTGCTGTGCTCTGGGCCTGTCAGGGATGAACACAGCGGCTCTGTGGCCAGTGCCAGCTCCAGCAGCTCACAAGAGGAGACTCCTTCCAGAAGCTCTGCTGGCTCCAGTGTGGCAAACCAACAGAGCCCACTGGAAGCCACCCTGCATTGCAGCCACCCCCAGCTGCGCCCATCATCGCTGCAGAGCAGGAGCTGCCCCAGAGGAGCCGCGGCAGGAGCTCATGGCAGTGGCAGGTCCCTGTGCCCAGGGCAGAGCCACAGAACCTCTGGGGCTCCTGGCTGGGACAGGGGCTGCTCACCCTGGTGTCCCACCGAGAGGAGGGATCCTGGGCCCCAAACTCTGCCCAGCCCTGCAAAAGGCCACCCCGCCAGCAGTGCTAGCAAGGTTCCTGCAGCCATTCAGTCAAATCAGAGGAACAAATTTCTCTTCAGCTGACACAGTCTCTGCACACAGCTTCCTCCCCCTTCTCCTGGTGCCTTTCCCTGACTCCAACAAGAGCTGCAGGAAATGCTGTGTGAGCCATGATGATGGAAGAGCTACTGATAAAAACACTGGGGTGATGCATTCAGAGGAGTCATGAATGGAAGACTGACCAACATTCCAGCCAATGGTATGCAAAAAGATTCCATTCTTTAAATAATTGACTGCAATAAATTAGTAAAAAGAAAGATACAGAAACAAAATAAATCTCCCACAGCTGCTGACTTTCCTCAGGCTCCATGGTCTATGTATTGCTAGACTTACTTCATCTAGGCAGAATATTAACTGCCCTGACTTGCTGGAGACTGACCACAAGGTCTCATCTGTGGTGAGCAGTCACTAAAATTAGCTCAGCAGAGGCATCTTCAGCTGTCCAAGTGTAGCAGAAATACATATTCTCTGCTTCATGGCTGTGTGGCAACAGCTGCTGGTGTGGATTTGTCAGCGTTGCTTCATGGATTACTCCTGGGAAGGAATTGTGTGCACAGGCACAGTATGATGGCTTCGATCTGCTCTAATTACTCCAATTGGATGATGGCCAGAACTTTTAGGCAAAAAGCATCATGACAGAATAACTTACAATATTCTCCAAACTACTCTTGTGGCTTTGATTTTCTTACTGATTAGGTTCAGTGTCTGGCCTCAAGAAATCAGTCCAGAGAGAACAGGCAAAGCTCAGCTTGCAAGTTAGAGTGCAAGTTTTTAATCTGCTGGTTTTGCAGCATGTACAAACAACTCTTCAACATATTTGCAAATAAATCTCTTAGTTCTTGCTATACCTATCCAGAACCTGACTCTCTCCTCGTTTTATTTTGATTTGAGAACCAAGCATTATTTTTTTTCTTGACAGGAAAGTAAGAACCAACTGCAAATACAGACTACAAGTGTGAATCTATACTGCAGGAACTGAGCTGTAGCTTGAAATTAAAGGCAAGAAGTGATGCTATGGTAAATGTGAACATTTAGTGCTGGCATAGGAGCCTTCTGCAATGCTCCACCAACTCATGGTTCACATTGCTACAAACTCTCATTCTGATGTTACAAAGAGTGTTGAAGAGCTGGCTGTAAGTAAAAAAATAGCCAGAATGTTAATTTTTGTTAATATGGCAGACAATGACTATCTAATAATTCAGAGCTCATGGAAGTGAGTATTCAGATTTCCACTTAGTATGTGCTGGCAGTTTTAATTTGAAATCAACAGGTTTCTCCAAATCAAGTTATCCATAGGAATTAATTTGCTCTATGATCTACCTTAAAATGCCTCATTGTCTGATAAGTTTAGTAGAAATTTGCAAAGTCAACAGTCCACAGATTTTCATTTCTTGTTTAGTGGCTATTCTGCAGGAAAGCTTTTACAGACTAATCAGTTTGGATGTAATTAAAATGCCAGTACATTTCATCCAGCCATTTTGGTATTAGAACAAAACCGTATGACTGCACAGCCTTTTAAAAAATATTTTAAAATAAATTTTCAAATCAACAGTCTGAGTAGGACTCAGAATAAAAACTCTACCAAACTTCAACTCCATTGGAAGATTCCCTTGTCACCCTGTGAATCAGCTCTACATTCAGAAGATTAAAAGTCCTAATGATGGTGGTTTTGGTATGGTTAGGAATTGGGGAAGGGTCTTCTTCCTTCTCAGCTCCATGCTGCAGTGCCTTTGGGATGTGGCCTGCTGGCCATTGTTTGTGCAGCCCTGGTGTTTCTCCATGAGGCAGAAAGTGCAATTGCATTTCCAGCCCAGAGCCCATGAGGAGTGGGGCGTGCAGAGCTGTGCCAGACCCAGGCCAGCAGCTGTGCCGCCAGAGGGTTTTGGTTCCTGCCCAGTGCAGCTGGTGCATCTCTGCCGTGAGTGCCTCCCTTGCCAGGTGCCCATGGACAGCAGGTGCAGGGTTCTGCACGGGGCATGGAGCAGGGTGGGGATGTCTGCTGGCAACAGAGTGCAGCGGAGAGCAAACAGTCCAGGATGGTCCTGGAGTGTGTGACAGAGAACTCCTGACACAGCTGGTGACTGAGCCAGTGAGGGAAGGCACTGCTGGGCCTGCTGTTTGTGAGGAGAGAAGGGCTGCTGGGTGACAGGAGGGTTGGAGGCGGCCTTGGGCTCAGGGATCACAAAATGCTTGTGTTTGATTCCCAGAGAAGGAATGAGAGATGTTGGGGAAGTGTTGACCTGCAACAAATTGTGAATGTGTTCATCTTTAACAGGCAGTGCTTAGTCATACCTTCCCTCACGCCAGTGGTTAATGTGTGCAAGTGGATGTCTTAGCCTTGAGAATAAAGACAGTGGGCCTGCTGAGGAGGTAGCTGCAATGCATTCAAGGAGAAGAAGGCTCTTAACCATGGAAGGAGAATTTGAGGAACGGGATGTTCACCCCATGACCACCAGAGACCCTCAAGAGACCCCTACTCTAAATGTCAGTAATTTTGGGGAAGTGATTTAAACATGTCAAACACTTTGTGAGAATGTTTAGCCTGTGAGTTTGAGCAAAGTAATGAATAAAAGTAATGAAAGAAATGTCTTGGTTGCATGGATACTAACATGTGGTTGTGCATGTTTCAGGGAAGTGATTCCTCATGAACCCAGCACTGAAATAAAGTAATACCTCTTTTCTCACACTGAGCTGGCAGTGTGTATTGGGCCGTGCTTGGTAACTTTAATTTTGGTCATTTCTATTGAAGCATAAAGAATGGTTGAAATGAAATCTTTTCCAGCTGTTTCCCTTTGGTTTACCTGTTTGAGGGTTAAAATTCTGTGCTGCAGGTGTGCTGGGTGTGTGCAGAGCAGTGCAGCCCCAGAAACCCCTTGGCTTGCCCACAGGTTGTCATGCCTTGTTGCCAGGTGTGCCCAGCTGTGGCAGGAGAAGGAGCCCGCAGCGCAGTGGGCACCGTGCCCTGCCCAGCCGGGGCTCTCTGGCACAGAGCAGCAGCAGCGCCAGCACCGTTCAACCCACTTCTGCCTTGGCTTCCCCTGGCACACAGAAGCCTCTGGAAATCAGCAGCACCAGTGGCGTTCCCAGCTTGGAGCAGCTGCTGCTGGCGGGCAGATGCTGCCAGTTTGACTGCTGCCAAAGGGGAAGAAAGGCAGAGATGTACCCGCACCGGAGCCCTGGGCATGTCCAATAAAGGAGCAAATATGTGGGGAGATTTGTTAGGAAACATTTCAGCTGTGATGCCAACAGTGGCTTCTCTCCTGGTTCTGTGTGTTCTGGACGAGTAATGCAATGGTTGGCTCTGACAATTAAGAAGCAGATGTTATGTGGATGTTCAAATGAGTAGTGATGGTATTGTAATATATCCTCCCATAGTCCTCTTTCCCGTCCCCCTTGTAACAGCCTGGGTAGTCAGGACATTTGGGGAGGGCTGGCTTGTGACCAGCAGGCAGGGTGTAACAACACCTGACCTCCAGTCAAAATACAAGAAAGTAATCTCCACCAATGGACAGGACAGAAAGAGTTGACTGACAAAACTTATAGAGGGCCTAAGGGTATAAAAGGCAGAGCATCCTTTTTGTAGATGAGAACGTGGCTGCTAGTCACAGAGACTCCCAATGCTGCAATTTTTCCTTATTCAGTCCTTTGTTAAGGTTTACTAAGCCTTTAAAATGTTAAAAGTGAGAGTCATTTCTCACATGTACAATGCTGTGGGCCATTGTCTTGGTCTGGTTTCCTTTGCTTGGGTCCCATCTGAGTGCTCAGCTGGGGTAGAGGCTGTAGGTGCTTGAGGCACTCTTGGAGTTCCCCTTGGATCCCCTGAACCATGAGGGGAATTTGTGCTTCTTTGTGACAGAGAAGAACTTCCCTGGCTCTTTTGTGTTTGCTGTACGGAAGGTTGGTTATTGCTTTGCATAAATTCACAGACTAACATGCTTTGTGATGCTTTTCTTTGTCATACTTTGCTTTGTGATGTCACGGCATGGTTGCCACATCGTTGTGGTGACATCAGAAGGTTGCCTTGGTGCACAGAAGGCCTGAGTGTCAGAGCAGCCTTGCTCACATCAGGAGAACCCTCCTGGCTGAAGCATTGGTCAGTGGGTAGTTGCACTCTGAGAGGCCATTTGTTTTTCTAGTGTTGGAGAAGACTGGCACAGCTCTGGGAATATGATCCACCATCTGGCCACAGCAGCTTTTGCTGCTTATGGTGTTTGTTTTTCCGCGTATTACGTTACACACTTTGCACGTAAGTAGAGTTTTCCATTCTACTTAGGTTAGGGTGTATCCTAACCTGGCTTTTGTATGTCTTCCTCCTGGTGGCTGAGTTTCTGATTTTGAAAGGGAAAGAGCATTAGGATGCCAGTGGTGTGGTAAAGCTCCTGTCATGACATTCAGCTAAAAAGGGGGTGTCTGTAGCCACAGGGGCAGCATTTGCAGGGGAACTTGCAGGGCTTCTGTTCCCTCCAGGGGAGAGTCTGTGGCAGCAGAGTCTGTCATTTCCTCAGGTTGCTGGGACAAGCAAGACACCTTTGAAAATGTAGACTGGCAGAGCTTCTTGGAAGGCCTTCTAAAACTCTGCAGCTGTTCCCAGAATTCAGAGAAAGCTTATTTATTTTAAAATTTTGTCATGAAAGGATTTGACTGTCTAACTTGACCTTTTTCAAAGTGCTAAAATAGTGATTCCCTTTGCAAGGAAATGCAAACTCCAAAGCAGTGAGTGTCTGCCACAGCTCAGAGGGATTTTAGGGAAGCTTTTCTGAGCAACTGTTTCAAGCAAGTTAATGAGAACCGGTGCATGCAACTGATTAAAAAAAAGAAAAGAACCTCAAGGAGAGGATTTCAGAAGCTGTTTTATGTCTTTGGTAGAACAGGAGCACTGAGTGTTAAAGAACAATTTGCATTTTCTTGGTCATATTTGTATTCATTTAGTGGCAAAACAGGCTGAAGTGTAGGCACAAGCAAGAATATTGTCCTGATCCCTTGCTAGCTGTGTGAATGAAATGTGTCTGCTGGAGGGATGTTGTAAAACGGGAAATCATCTCTGTTTGGGTTGACTTGTTCTGTGGGATTCAGCAGCCCAGGCAGTTTTCTGACAGCATCTGGTTCATTTTCCCTTCCCACTACAGGTCACTTGAAGCGTGTATTCAGCAGTGCTGAAGATCCTGAGGTGAGTGAGAAAGGAACATTTCAAGTTCCTGGTGTTAAGGAATTGTAGAACATGATGTGAGCTGGGCCAGTAGCAGTAGAGTATAGAGGGCCAGCTGGGAAGGCCAAAAGAAAATCCATTTTCATGCCTGAAGAAAAATAGCAATGTACGAAATGGTTTTTTTAAATTTCTATATCAGAGCTTTGAAGAACTACAAACCTAGTTTTGAAGAGAGAACCTTGCTTGCAGACAGCAGAAAGGGTAGAATATTTACATAGGAGCAATTTCCTGTACAGTTGAATTAGACCATTTTAATTTAGTCTGAGTCCCTTAGAATTCTGTTCCTCTCAAACTTTATGATATCTACTTAGAGGATATCGTTGTAGAACAGGAAGGCCATCTTGCAATGGTGCCTGCAGTATCTGAAGCGCAATGGGCACCTTTGTGGCTGGGGAGCTGCGTGGGCCCAAAGGACGCAGGGCTGGCGGCCGTGAGCAGCTGAAGATGAGGCAGCGTGGGGCCAGGGGGCCCAGAAGGCCAAGGGCACGGTGGCTGTGCCAGCAGCAGTGGGGCAGCAGGAGCAGGGCAGGGAGCGTGGCCTGTGCTGGGCAGCGCTGCGGCCACAGCTGGAGTGCTGTGTGCAGCTGCGGGCCCTGGGAAGCAGAAAGTCATGGAGGGGCTGCAGTGTGGGCACAGAGGGACAGGGGAGCTGGGCAAGGGGGTGCAGCACAAGGCCAGGGAGGAGGTGCTGAGGGAGCTTTAGCCTGTACAGTGGGGGCTCATGAGGGACCTTCAGGCAGACTTTCATTGATCCCTGCCTTAAATCCATAGAGCCAATGCTCAGCACAAGGGCTGTTTCCCTGCCAAACATCCCTTCACTGCATCCAAGTGCTTTAGACACTGGAGTGGGTAACACTTTCATATTTTGTTTGTTCATTTGTTTGTTTGTTTGCTAGAAGGGGAAGCCTTGTGTAATTTCTCCTTCTCCAGGGAGCTTTTTCTCAGTCTTTTCTGCCCTTTTCCAGCACTGGCAGAAACGCATCACTTTCAGGTTTACAGCTCCCGTCTCTTTTGGCAGCCCAGGGAATCAGTGTGTGTTGTGTTTGGGAATTGAGCAGGAAATCAATGCCCTTGCATTCCAGCTGGTGCTCAGAGATTAGAGGAGCTGGGAGGGGCTGGGCTGCATTTCTGATTCCAGCCACTTTAGCACCATCAGTGTGGTCGAGTCCAAGAGAAGAACTTGCCCGAGCACAGATGCACAAAGAGTGCAGTTCCCAGTGCAATGCTCTGGGTCTGGTTGCATTCCATAAGGATCCACACGCTCCAGATTCCCCAAGAGTGTGGGTTACTGAAGCAACATGAGAGCAAGTTCAGGATGGTTGCTGGTTGGGGCACTGCTACCGAGTGTGATGTGTGTAGCGACAGAAAGGACAGTATTGATTCAGGGTGACTCCCACGTGGTGAATAATGTGCTTTGACTCTATGATTTAGAAGGTTAAACAAAAGCTATCTTAACTATGTTATATTACACTAGTACTATATTAAAACTATACTATAGAGATACTATACTAAAAAGCTACTAAAGAAAAACTCGTGACTGTCTCCAGACAGTCACAACACAGATTTTATCTTATTAGCTAATCAAGCTAAACAACTATCACTAAAATCCACTTAACAAATCACTTTCAGTAAACAATCACTATAACACATTCTACATGTACTAAACAACAAGAACAGCCAGTAGAGATAATTGTTTTCTCTTCTTCTCACTACCATCCTTTAAAAAAAACCTAGGAGAGAGAGAGGAACTATATCTCTCTGTATTCAAAGAATGTAAATGCCCCAGCACAGTAAAGAGAGATTAAAAAAGTGAGATCTGTCTATCTGTCTGTCTATTGAATCTTCCTGGCTCAGCTCCAAACCAGTGGAAGATGCAAAGGTCAGCTAAAGGCATCCCTTCAGATCCCTTCAGGAGAGGAGTAGAGACAAGTTCCATTGACTGATCCTGAGCAAGCAGAGATGTTTCCCCCTCCAGAGATGGTTGTTTTTTCGCCTCATGTTTTCCTCCTCCAGCCTCTTGTGCCCTGAAGCCTTCTTTTTATCCTTTAAATTTTTGCATGTCCTGAGGGAGTGGAACTATCCCATGCTGTATCTGGGGTCTGGTGACTTTGCTCATACATGACACATGGTTTGCATTACATGACACATGGTTTCCTACGCTGGCATCCCCAGGGCTGTGTAAGTGCATTCGTTAATGGGGCCTTATGAGAAACTCTGTTAGTGCTGGTCAGAATTCTCTGTTGACAAAAGAGGGAAAAGAAACACCTTGGTCCTCCTCCATATAATGAGGTGGCCATAGGGGTTCTCTGACTTCCATCAGAGATCTTTGCATGCATCCTTATCTCCTGAATGACCCGGTTTTCTAACGAGAGTGTGGATGTCAGGAGGGAGGAATGCTGGTGCAGGCCTGAAGAGAAGGTGAACTCCAGAAGTGTCTCTCACAAGGAGTGAGCTCACCCAGGAAGCCCCTGCAGAGCCAGGATGGAGCTGTGGGACAGGGCGGGGTGTCAGTCACTACTGAAAGACAAACAGGACACGGCAGAAGCAGAGGGAGGCCCTCACCAGACCCTTGAGAAATGCCACCCCTTCCCTGTCAACTGCCTGAGAGGCTGTTGGAGCTTCAGTCCCAGATGGCCCCTGATTGTAGGGCCAGGGTCACTGTGGAATCTGTGCCTCCCCTCGGGCAGAGAACGACCCGGGAGAGCAGCAGCACAGTGCTTTGGGAACGTGTGAGCCCAGCAGCCTTTGAGTCTTGGCCCACAAAGGGCGTATGGGAAGCTGAAACCCATCTTCTCTTGTTTTCTGTGCAGGTGCTTCTAGAGAAAGAGCAGGAGCACACTGCCTCATCTGAGCTGCCATGCCAGACTCAGGGAGAGCTGTTCCCTGCCCGAGAGCAGGAAGAGCAGCTCAGGCAGCAGGTGGAAGAGCCACAGGAGAATGGCCAGGTAAGCCTGACTGGCCAGGTGACATAGGGAAGGGCAGGAAGAGGGGAGCAAACCAGAGCTCTTGGGACTGAGGAGGCCAGGAGTCCCACAGGCACTGGAAGCACAGAGCCTTGGAATCTGCAGAGATCAGCCCTGGGACAGGATGGTTACAGTGGAAACAGAGCTGAGTGGAAAAGCAGAAAGAAGGGGCTGAATAAATGTGATTTTGAGGCTAAAAGAGGGAAAAGCTGAGCTTGATGGCAGCTCTCAGTCACTTGCTCTGCTTTTGTGTGCACAGAACATCAAGGCAGAGCCACAAGCAGAGCTGCCTGAAGCTCAGAGTGCCATCATGGCAGTGAAGAGGAGGAATGAAGACATTCAAGAGGAGAAGAATCTCCCTATGCAGAGGGGCAATCAACAAAAACAGGTGAATGAAGGAATGGCAGCCACTCCACTCATGAAAGAGAGTCCTTTCCGTTGTTGTTTACAGAAAATTGACGAACAGATGGAGGCACAGCTGCAAGAAACTGAGACTAGGATAAAGGCAAGGAAGAAGAGGCTAGATGAAAAAATTAAAATCATCAAAGAGAAAATGAATCACCTCCTTCAGGAGCAAAAGGCTCTTGAAAAGCGAGTGAAATAGCAATAGGCACTGCAGTCACCCAAGGGTTGGTTTCTGCCTGCCCTGCCTTTCCAGTGCAGAGCAGCAGCAGCGGGTGGGTGATGCCTCTGAGTGCCATCCTGATGAGGCCTCTGTCAGAGCTGCTCTCAGGGACACTTCCTGCTCTGCTGGATCTCAGCTGATGCTCTAGGCAGTGGCATTGCTCCTCTGGCCATTTAGCCAGCAGTCACCCGAATGAACTCCTGCTGGCTTCTTCCAGGTGACCTTGTTTCTTGAGGTGTTTTTGCTGGTGAACATGGTCACTCACATAGATTTGGAATATGAGCTATACAAGCTGTCTGTATCCCTTTGAAATCTGCTCCTGTACTTTCCTTTCTTCCCAGTCGATGACTCCTGGCTGACAGGGACAAGCTGTAGTCTCTGACTGCTTTGTTCTGTTTGACTTGAGGTGGAAGTGTCGCCATCCTACCTGGCAGCCTGCAGAGAGTTCCAGCAAATGACGGGCAACCAAGAGCCCCGAGGCTGGCATGAGGCTCAGGAACTGACCCATCCAGAGATGCTGCAGGATAAGCACGTCCCGAGGAAGGTGCAGAAAAAGAGAATTTCATGGCAGGAGGTAGAACATTAGAATGAGGAGCTGCAAATGTATCTGCAGACCTAGGAGGGGGAAAGGAGTCTTTGGGAGAAGTGGAGGAGTCATTGCTGCAGTCATCCTTTAGAACAAGAAACTGGCTATGAACTCGAGTAAAAGCAGCCTTTTGTTTTGACCATTTGGTTTCACAAGTGGACATCCAAAGCAATCCAGTTGAGGAGCTCTGCATGTGGCTGACAGCAGCTTCCTAAGGGCTTGCATTTCAAATGGCATTCTCTGTTGCATTTCAGGGCAACCTCTGCCACACCTTCCTGACATCAATTCATTTCTTGTCTCAGATCTACACCGACTCTGACACTGAAGCTGCTGCAGAAGCAGCAGTGCCGTCCCAAGGAGCCTTTGCTCTGAAGCTGAAGAAGTGGAGCCTGAGCCCTTGGTTCATCTCCCGTGCTGACCCAGCTGCTGCTCAGCAACAGGAGATGGCGGGTGACTCCCTGGAGCAGCAGAGTACGTCTGGTATCTTTCTTATCTGAGGGACAGTGAGTTGTGTGCACATGTCAGCATAGATGTACCAAAGGGTTCTGCTCAGTTTAGTGTCACAGAAGTGCTGGCATTGCTCCGAGGCAGCAAGAGAGAGCTCTGGGTGTTCCTGCTGCCTCTGAGGGCAGCTTAGACTGGCTGAAGTTTGCCTGGGCTTCCCTCTCTGCCAAAGGCAGAAGCAGGGATTGTTCCTGGATCAGCAGAAGGCTGTGACTGCTTGAGTCCCAGCCACTGGCAGAAGCCCTGCTGAGATCAGTCTCTAGGAGAACACATCAAGCCCTTTGTGATTCTGCAGCACAACTCAATGAATCTGCTTCTTGCCTTGAACAGCTGCCAGTGCTGTGCTCTCAGATAAGATCTGGTAGGGTTGAGAACACCGCCCAGTGGATTCTGTGTCTACCATCACCTGTTGGGACAAAAAGGGCACTGATCTGCGCCTCGGCGTGGCTGATCTCAAAGCCCATCCTGTCGTGTCCTGAATGGGGGCAACAGCTTGTCTGGGGCTCAGGCTGACTCTGGCTTCTTCCCATCAGTGCCTGTCAGTGCTCATGCTTGGGCTTTGCCAGCCTTGTTGTGGTCGCTGCCCTGCCCCTGAGGGCTGTGGGAATGCAGAGGCTGGAGCCTTCCTTAGCTGGGAGGGTCCCGTTGCTGCCCGGCTGCTGCAGCACGGAGCTGCCTGAGGCAGCAGCCCCTTCTCTGGGCCGGCTTCTGCCTCGCGAGGCCTGGACTCACCAGAGGGTCAGCATCTCCTCTGGGCAGCTCTCTGTGTCACAGGGACGCCTGAGGAGCACTGCTGTCCTCTGTGCCCGTGCCCGCCGTGCCGGGTTGGGAAGATGGGGACGTGCGCGGTGCCGAGAGGGCGAGTGCAATGGGAGCGACTGAGCCGCGCTGTCAGGGAGAAGAGAAGCGGCACGGTTCTTCACGCGGGGCACGGGCAAGGGCGTCTTTGAGCTCAGCCTGCTCATAAAGGGTGAGGGTCCTGATGCTGAAAGCCCCGTGGGGATTGGTTCTAGCATGAGCTGTTCTGGTTTACAAACGCAGAGTCATTCTTCTGGCAAACTGCTGCAAGGTGGAAAAGATGGGAACACTTGGCAATATTCCTCCTGTTCTGGACTTGACATCTGTTCAGAGGAATTGATTCTAAATGTCCAGGTGCATTTAATCTTAGCAAGTAGGAAACCTTTTCTAAATCTCACAGTGTTTATTCCCAAGAAAACAAAGGCACTGTTAGTTCCAGCTCTCCTTAATGTTTCTAGATGACAAACTTACTTGCCTAGGTAGGTATTCTCTTCTGGTCTCAGTCTCCTGTGAATGTATCTCCCTGTGCTTCCCTGTGTGCCTGCTGTCAAGAGGTCTCTCAATTCAAAGGATGCTGGAAATCAGTCTCTGTGTCAGCTACTTGTGCTGTGGGCCTGCTGTTCTTTTCTTGGTGTTCCAGTTCCTGTTCCTGTTGTTGTTAGCCAGCTGTCCACTAAGGGAGGCTCAGAGCCCCAGACAGTGGGGCTGCCTTTTGTATCTCCTAGAAGGTGGGATCTCTGCTTTAAAGTGAACATCTTGCATTTTGTTTCCCTCAGGGAGAATGGTGAAGATGGAAAGTCCTATTCTAAAATACACTGAACTGGAAAATATTGGCAGTGGGTGAGTCCAAGCAATGTTAATGGTACAAAACTATGCATCAGGTGTTTTGCTGGTGGAATAGGTATCAAGTGTGAAGTCAGACAAACTGCAAATGTGTTCAGGCACTGGGCTTAGATTGTCAGTGCTGATCAGAATTTCTAGGTGTGCTCAGAAGGCATTGTCAAAGACATCTTCATGCTTCCAGTGTCCTGCAGGCATTTACAGCAGAGATCTCCTGTGTGGGCTGGCTTTCACTGCAAGATCTAAATGGCTTCTCCTTTCTCTGCTTCTGTTTTTTTTCTAGGAGTTTTGGAGACGTTTATAGAGCGCTCAACACTGCCACAGGAGGAGAGGTAAATATCAACAGCCCCTGCAGACTCTGCTGCACTTGAGGGCTTTCCCCTCTGGTGTGTGCTGTGGCTGGAGCTTTGGGCAGAGCTGTGCTGAAAAGGCACAAGAAGCACAGACTGGTGCCAGCCCACAAAACACATTTGGGACTTTGTCCTCCTCAGCTGCCGGAAGGAAGGCACGGAGGGCAGTGGTTCCTTTCAGAGAAGGACACGCTCGCTCTCCATTGCTAAAACAAAGGTGGTGCCTTTGAGCACCTCACTGCTCTTTGGGGCTACAGCTTCAGAGTTCTGAATTCTCATTTCTGGCTGCCAGCAAATCCATCTGAAAGTTACTGGCAGATCCTTAGCCACCTGCAGTGCTGCACTTGGGAACTGCACATAGGGAGAGATCTGCAAGGCGTCCCTGAAAGCCCTAAGCCCTGCCCATATCACAAGATGTATCCACAGAGTATTAACGCATGGATTACTTCTTCTGAATCCCAAACCAAGCAGCAGAGAGTGTGGTCAGAGCTTTGTGCGTGATAACTGAGACACCGCTGTTACCAAGTGGTCAAGGCAAAATGTCAGTGCCCCCATGTGTCCTGTAACTGGCTCCCAAGGGAGCAGAGAAATGGGCTGTTGGAATGTCAGTTCCTGATTACTGCACTGCCTGATCACAAGGCAGTTTGGCACAGCTCAGCTGTGTCATTGCAAAATCACTCGCTCCATGTGCCTTGTGGTCTTGTGCCACCAACAAGTTACTGATTTTCAATGTCATTTTAGGTGGCCATCAAGAAAATACAGCTTCAAGGACTGAGGAAGAAGGAACTAAAAGTCAACGAACTCATGGTCATGAAGTTGAATAGAAATCCCAACCTGGTCAACTGTTTAGACAGGTGAGTTGTGCTTTTGTCCCATGAATGTTTGTTTACATATTGCAAACATGCAAGGTAAAATCCCCCTTTGGTCACTGGTGGAAAATAGAGCTGTAATTATTGGCTAATTATTATTGCTCTTTTCATCTCCAGTGGATGGGAAGAGATTGCATTTTGTCTGCATGAGTCTTCGCTGGCACATGGTATTTGAAAATTGTTCAAAAACCCGGATGATTTGTGTCTTACTAAATCAATGATCTCTATATTCACAGCCACCACTTTGTTTTAGAGCTTGATTTTTTTCAAGTGTCTTCTTATGTCCAGGTAAACTAACAAGGATTTCCCTTGGATTGTTGCCACTGGTTTTCATTGCTATGCATGCCAGGAAGATTAGGTGCTTTTTTCCAGAAAAACCATGCATGACAGGTTTTTTATCTGGGCTGTTTCTAAACTGCACATTTTGCTTACTGCCCATCTAAGACATCTCCTTTTTTGCAGCTGTGCCTTTCTCCTTGAGACTGCACAGATGGCAAACAATGCACAGCCAAGAGGAAATGTCTATTCCTTTATTTTGTCTTTGTCTCAAAGAGACCTGAAAAGAAGAATCAACCCTTCTTTTCCAAACAGCAACCTAGCCATGTACATTCATCTCCATGCCCTTGTTTCCTTCTTTCAGCTACCTTGTGGGTGAGGAATTGTCCCTGGTTATGGAGTACATGGATGGAGGCACTCTGAGCAATGTCATCAGCCAGACCTACCTGTCAGAAGATGAGATGGCAGCCATCAGTCGGGAGGTCAGCAATCCCATCTGTGTTTCCAGGGGCTTGGGCAGGATTGTCTGGGAAACAGGGGCTCAGAGCTGGAGTGATTTCCTGTGCCAAGCTTTGTTTCTGTGTTGCTGCTATTCTATGGGCAAGTAAAAGCATCTCAAGTGAAAGGCCTGCCAGTGCCCCTTCACTCCCTGTACTCAGTGCCAGTACTCTTATCTCCTGCTGTAGTATTCTCACTCTGTCTCTTGTATTTGTATTTGTATTTTTATTTGCTGTTCTCCACCTTGCCTCTCTAAATGTTTGCCTGGAGTCTGTCTTCACTGCATTCCTTGCCAGTAAAAGCAAAGGAGCTGGTGGCAGGATATGAAATGACCAGCAAAGAAAAAAGACTCATTTCTCACAGTCCTCAGCTGAAAAGGATAGTAGTGCAGCCAAAATGCTCTTTGCTTCCGGGAAGTGACTGGTGTGATACTTACACGCCTGTGCTGAGGCCAGCAAGAAAATCTTTTCCATGCAGCCTCCCACCCAAAAGTGATCCACTAAACACCAAAGGGAGAGACTTTTCCTTTCAAAACCCCTCCTTTGTCCTCTGCATGGAAAAAGCGCGTCCACTGCAGCAGGAGTCATCCTGGCTGGTTGGCAGGGCACAGCCTACAACAGCAGGTGCTGTTGCTCTTTCAAAAGCTGACGTGCCTTTCCTCAGAAAGGTCCTGCTCTGCAAGTGTTGGAGCAGCAAGCTCTTCCTCTCAGTGGCCATTACTGTTCTGCCATTGCTCCCCATTCCCCTGGAGAGGGAATCTTTTAGATTCTTTGTTTCCTTTCTTTTGTGATGAAATCACATCACTCATTTTTGCCCTCCTCTTTCTGTTTTCTCTCTCAGTGCCTGCAAGGACTGCAATTTCTTCATTCAAACCACATCATCCACCAAGATGTGAAAAGCAGCAACATCCTTCTCAGAACTGACGGTTCTGTCAAGCTGGGTCAGTATATTCTTGGTCAGGTGCAGTGTTCCAGGGATGTGGGTGTGGGGCTGCTTGGAGTGACTGCCAGCTCCCCAGAAATGGTGCTGGTGGCAGTGCAGGGACCCCTGCTGCGAGCTGAGGGCACAGTTGCAATGTGCACAGAGGTATAAGGAACCACAAGCAGTCAAGAGTGGCCTTGCTCTGTGTGTGTCCCTTCCAGACAGAGGGAGCTACAATCTAAAGCTTCAGGGGAAAGAAGTCCACTGCTGTGAGCAGCGTTAAGAAACCTGGGATTTTTTGGAAAGCCCCAAGGAAATCGAGCATGGACAGTTCTCCAGGAGATCCAACAGCACATTGTTAGCCTGAGAGTGGGGAATTCAGTTGCTTGGTTTCCAAATTGGAGCTGGCTTTCATGGTTTGTTGTTTTCTCCACAGCTGATTTTGGTCTCTTTGCTCAGCTCAGCCCTGAGCAGGGCAGACGGAGCTCCGTGGCTGGCTCTGCTGGGTGGCTGGCGCCTGAAGTGGTGACAGGCCAACCATGTGGCCCCAAAGTGGACATATGGTCTTTGGGAATCGTGGGCATCGAAATGGTGGAACGAGAAGTTCCTTCCTGGAATGCAACTCCTGTCTTGGTAAGGTGCAAATACTCACTGATCCCACTGTCTTTCTCACCTGTCCCATGTTCTGTGTGCCATAGGACAAAATCCCATTGCCATCTGCTGGCACCACTTCCACCAAGGTCCCCTTCTAAAAATGCCCCTGCAGCGCAGCAGCATCTGCTGTAGCTTTGGTTGTATCAGAAAGGGAAGTGGCAGTTCAGAAACCTAACCAGTTCAGAAACCTGTCATTTTGGCCTCCAGCCATGCCTGACATTTCCCACTTGTTTTTTGAACAATGTTGGAACTCTGTTTCTGAAGGACAAGAATTTTTCAGTGGACAAGGTAGACATGCGATAAATATCCCGAGAAATAGAGGTTAGACCTTTCCAGTTTAAATTTCATAGAAAACATAGGAAAAAAGGAAAAAGAAAACTAAACAAAAAAGGAAAAGAGAAAAAAACCTACTACCAAAGCAATGCCCAAGCAGTTCTGCTTGCTTTTTCATTTTTTAAACACAGCTCTTCTCTTCCATTCTGCAGCATCTTTTCCAAATCCTGTGGTTGTTGAAACTTTCAGGCTTTCAAGTCATCTGTACATTGTTCAGTCACGTGTGTGGGTGGCCTGGATAAGTGTAGGATGTGTTTATCTCCGACTGCAGTTAGAATTGTTTGCCAAACCCTTGGCTGTTTCTTGGTACTTTAACAAGTTGATGAGCTCGCAGACAGGTGCCTGGGCAGGGATCCAGCGTGGGCAGTTGACACCGGTGCTGTGTTTCTTTAGCACAGGAGCAGGGCCATCCCTGGTCTGCACAGTTGTAATGACAGGGAGGGCTCCAGCTCCCCACCATGGCCAGTGGCTGAGCTCAGCTGAGAGTCAGGATAAAACCCTCTTTGTCACCTCTGGTGATGTGGGAAAAGGACAGAAAGCCGCATCAATTATTTGTACACAAGGGGAGTGCATTGCCATTTCTGGCTTTGAAATTCTCCTTTGGGTTAAAGAGGATAATAGCAAAGTCTCTTTGGTCACCATCTATTTCAGCGCCATGAGCACAGAGTTATCATGACAGTGGTGGGCATTTTTATGGAGACTCCAAGGCCTCTTGCCACTGTTATTTTTGTCTATTTGAGATGGATTCTGCAAGTTGAGGTTTGAATAGTTCCAAGTTGGTGTCTTATGTTTCTAAATACCATCTTGCAAAAGCAGAATGAGCTCTCTCCCTCTGACTTGTCAGCGTGTTAGAGCTTGGTTCCACATGAACCACACTGGATAATGATCAGTCGATGTCTTGCCAATCTACACTGTAATTCCTTGGCCTGAGGAGTATCAGAAAGACCTGCTGAGCTCCATGGACACTGTCAGCTGCATGGAAGTGAGCATCCTTGGCCTTGCTGAAGAAACTGGAGCTCAGCTTAGGTTAGATGCTCTTGAGCAGGAGAAAGGCTGGAATCGTCAGGTGTTTCCAGAGGCCTGCGTGCCCAGAGGGACTGAGTTCTGGGGAGCAGCTGGATGTTTCTGCACATCATGGAAGGGGACTGACAGACAGCTCAAGCCTCACCACAGGCAAACACTCCCCAGCTCTTCTCAGGAAACATTTGCTTTGGGTTTCAAGTTGTTCCCACTTATCTGGCTGCGAAGATGCCCCTAAAACCACAAGGCAAGCCTCTCAGAACTGGTGTTACATTTCCAGAAATGAAGAAAAGAAGCCCAAACACAAGAAAGTTGCTAAGGCACTGGTTTTTAGAGAGGAACTTAACCCCCTGTGCAGTTTCTTCTCACTGGGAAACGTGCCTGAAACCTGGGCATGAGGGTGTAAAGGCCACAGAGTCTCTTCTGCTTCTTGTGCAGTGCTGCTGAAACACTCAGTGACCGTGTTTCTCTCCTAGCCCAAGCCACATTCTGCCCGTCACCAAGCCAGAGCCTGGTGATGTGGAGAGCCTGTCAGAACCCCCCATTTGTTTCCTGGCACTTTCTGGGATGGGCCTAGCATTCATGCATTGACTTGAGTAGCCAATTGAGCAGAGGGTGACCGTAGGGATGGAACCTCTCCTTCTTATTTGACCATGAAAGGTTTTTCTTTTCCATGTAAGGAAAGCAGAAGTTTTCAGACTGCTGAGAGTTAGAGTTGCAGGTGGCTCCTGTATGTCCAAGCAGGTGTTTTCATGCCAGTACATTTGTGCATGCATCTTAATGTGTCTGTGTTGAAGATGAGATTCCCAATGTTTGTTTCGTTACCTGAGGAATACCTGGTGCATTTCCTTTCTTTCCTTCCAATTCCCATTGTTTTCAAGAACAAAGCAAAAAGCTTGATTCATTTTGTTTTATGGCAGCTGTGCTTAAGGGACCAAGAAGCACTGCAGAAATACTTTTCGTATACTAACCCTTGGATAGAGTAGAGTTAGTATAGCAAAGTCCTTCTTCCAAAAAGCCTCTCAAGTTGGTATGAATCCTCAGGGAAGGAAATGTGATTGTGGTGATGTAGTTCCCACTAACTAGGTCAGTCAACGAAATCAGCTGCCAAGGCAAGATCTGTGGGATGTTGGAGAGGCTGTGGTGCATCGGGGTTTGGGGTTTTGGTTGGTAAAGAAAAGTCATCTCCGGATCTCTGCCAGGGCAGAAACTGCCACTGCAGAGTGGAGCTTAATCAATGGGATCTGGGAAAGCAGTGACAGATGGGAAAGAAGCAGGTGGAGCCTGGTGTCTCCTTTTTCCCCAGCCCCAACTCCTGATAGCCACAGGAGGAAGACAAAAGCTGAAGCAGCCCAACCTGTTTTCATCCTGCCTGCGTGACTTCCTGAGCTGCTGCCTGCAGAGAGACGAGGCGTGGCGCTGGTCTGCCAAGGAGCTCCTGCAGGTAAAATGTGAAGGGGCTGCAGGTGAAACAGGCTCTGAGGGATGGGCTCCTCCTCCACTCAAGCCCAAGGCATCAGATGAGCCCCCTTCCTCCTCACCTCCACTCTTGCTGCTCTTCAAATGAAAATGGTGAGGAATCCTAGACTGGGCTGGGCTGGCAGGGTCCTGTAAAGGTCCTCTGGTGCAAGTGTCCTGCAATGAGCAGGGACATCTTTAAATAGAGATCAGGTTGCTCAGAGCCCTTTGCCACCGGAGCTGGAATGGTTGCAGGGATGGGGCTCCTACAAGCTCTTGGGGCAAGCTGTGCCAGGGTCACACCATGCTCCGAGTAAACAAGTTCTGATTAGATCCTATTTGTGTTTAAAAATATTCACCCCCATCCTATTGTGTCTGGCCCTGTTAAAAAAGGTGTCGCCCACTTTCTTCAAAGCCACTCTGAAGTCTTGGAAAGTGGCAATAAAGTCTCCCTGGGGCCCGTTCTTCACAAAACTGAATAACTCCAGCTCCCTCTGCATTTCCTGAGTCACAGAGGTCCTCTGGCTGTTTCTGTCACCTTCTTTTGTAATTTGGTGGGGTGTTCAGTTTTATCTAATGGCAAAAGAATTGAAGTAGAGCAATGCAGGATTCAGAGACATGAAATGGTGGTGAAGGAACCCAAGGAAGCCAGTCCCAGCCTAGGGGTCAGAGATTTGGCTGTGGGCAGGAGGGGCTGTGGGGGGCTCACTGTGAGCCTCTGAGGGGCCCTGGTTTGTGCCCCCCAGCCCACCCTCAGAGGTTTCTGCCATGCAAACAGGGACAGCTGGGAGGGACTTGGCCCAGCCCCATCTGCTGCCTGGCACGCTCAAGCAGACGGGAACTGTGCCAGGGTTACTGGCAGGTTGTGTGGCAGAGAGGGAACTGCAGGGCCCAGTGCCACTGGGCTGGCCCTGCTAGGAAGGAAGGTGCCATCCAGCACACGAGGGGCAGGGCATGGAATGGTAGACACTGCTCTGTCTCCCTGTGGAAATCAGCACAGTGCCTGTCTTTCAAAGAGAGGGACCAGTGTGAGGCTTTGGAGTTTCCTGAAAAGTTGAAACTCCAAGGACAAAGAAAGCACAATTTCTAGAGCACTGGCAAGGCAAAAATCTCAGCAAGATGAAGACACCTGGATAAATGGATGAGTGGGATTCTGGACCAGGTTTGCCTGTGATGGCAAATTCCTGCACATAAAGTTGGAGGTGTAGATGGTCCCATTGGTCCTCCTCCTGTATCCTTCTAGGAGCCAGAGGAATCCTGTGAAGCACTGATCTTGGAATGTCATGGTCCATTGTTTTTTGTTGATTTGTTTTTTTTCCCTTTGGGCAGCATCCATTTGTAACATTTGCTGAGCCTGCGTCCAGCCTGGTGCCACTGATTGTTTCAGTGAAGAAGAGGAGGGAGACAAGAACGTGACAATCACATCAGGACCATTTATTCCTCAACCAGTTTAGAGTAGGATTGTAGGTTAGGATTAGGATTAGGATTAGGATTAGGATTAGGATTAGGATTAGGATTAGGATTAGGATTAGGATTAGGATTAGGATTTGGGATAGGTTTAGGGTTAGGGTTAGAGTAGGATTGTCTAATAGGACTGCAGAGTAGGATTGGAAATGAATAAAGTTTCTGAAACCACACCTCACCTTGAAGATTCCCTTCCTTCTCACTCTGCGAATAAGCTCAAAAATTCCTTCTGAATTGTCTGTTGTTTCTTAAAGGTGGAAAGTGACACAGTGTCTTTGGCATGGTGTGAAAGTGGGGAAGGATGTTCTTCATTCATCCTCTCCAGACCACACTGCCTTTGGAATATGGACCACTGGTCTGTTTTTGGCCAGCTTTGGTACTTCTATTTGAGGCAGAAAGGGCAATGGCATTTGAAAGCAAAACCAAAGGAAGAATGAGGCATCCCAAACACCCTGTGCAGATGCAGGCCTTCAGCTGTGACTGGAGAGCATTTGGGCTCCTGCCACTTGGATTTGGATCCCTAAATGCAATAATCTCTTTGGCTGGAGGAGAGCCTTGCTCAAGTGAGAAAGCAGAAAGATCAGAGAGGGTGCTCGGGAAGGTCTCCTGTGGTGCAGAGCTGTCAGCGCCTGTGAGGTGAGAGCGGGCCCAGCCTTGCCCGGGCTGGAGCCCCAGCAGAGCCCCGGCAGAGGCAGGCTGGAAGGAGGCCCTTGGAGCTGCAAGAGGCAGCAGCCAGGCCCTGGGTGCCTCTTGCTGGGAGCGGGCGAATCCTCCACTCTCAGAGCCCAGGTGGCAGCTGGCTGCTGCCGAGGGGAAGCGCAGCCATGCTGGGCACAGCCCAGCCTGGAGGCATTGGCCGTCTGGAGTGTGCCCAGGAGCAGAGAAAGGCCAAGGGCAGCCACGGGCCGCTGGGCTGGCTGAGGATTCCTCCTCTTCTGCCGGCTGCCCTGCAACTCCTGGCAAAGGCCAGCAGTGTGTGCAGCACTCTGGGCACCGGGGCAGGGAGCCGGGCTGCTCGGCAGGCTGGAGCACAGGGCAGCTCCTTCAGGCCCAGCACTTGTGCCAGGGAAGCGAGGCCAGCGTGAGGCAGGGACAGCTTGGCAGGGCCCATCTGCAGGAGCCAGCGCCTCACACAGCTCTGGGAGGAAGTGCCTGCAATCCTGCAGTTCTACACTGAGCCAGAGCAAAGGTGTGAGATGCAGAGTGTTTGGCAGAAATATTCAGGCCCACCAGGCCAGCCTGCTTTGTGCTCTGTGGTGCACAGCAAGCGCTGTGCAATGCAGCTCTGAGCTGCTGGGAGAGAGGCAGTCGGGGATGGGCCTGAGGTGAGTCAAGGGGTTAGCTGAAAGTGTAATGAGGACAATTGAAAAGTGCAGATGGGTCGAGGGCCCAGCTGGGAATAGAATTGGGATAGTAGAAGATTGCATATTTTAGTTAAGATTTTAAAATGAGGTAAGAAGCTAAGTTAGTAATACAGCTAGCAGAAATCATGTGCCTTAGGTAAAGAGTACCAAATATATTAGGAACATAAAGCTAGGCGTGACAGGGATAGAGGAAGCAATTGTGAAGAAGCAGAGACCATAGAAAGACCTTGCCTTAAGAATAATTGAACAGTTAGGAGAGGCTTGGACCATGAGCAGCAGGTCAAAAGGCCTTGCCAACTGGCCATGGGAGGAGAGTTCACCATGAGGAAGACTTCTTTCTTCCTCCCATACAACCACTCCCTCATTTCAAAATCCCACCAATCCAGTTAAGGGAATACAATTGCGCAGCTGTAATATATATTCAGCTGATAAAAATGTGAAGCAGGCAGGTAATAATTATGTATTATGGGTCCTTAGAAACCTAATGTAAAACCTTTTCTGTAGAAATAGAGAGCAGGAGTCTGCAACTCCTTGCACATGTCTTTGGAAACTAGTTCACATGTGACCACGGCTGCAATAAATACCCTTCTTTTCTACTATAATTTGTTGAAGAGTTGTCTGTCCATGCTTCAAGGGTTATGCTGGAGTAGTGAACTGATTTGGATGGGAGAAAAAGAGTTTCAGCAGGCAATTTTTGGAAGAGATGGAAGGCTCTTGTGACTGAAGGGAAAGCCATTTGGAATGGAGAAATGATCCCAAAGTCCATCCAATTGTATCTTTGTGTCTGAATTTAAATCAGAATGTTTATAGATAGCTTCATGCAATTTGTCTAAAAATTTATCAAAGTCTTCATTCTTCTTTGGTGAATTTGTGTAAAAGACATGGGGTGTAACTTATCTGGAAGTGCAAGGATAGCATTATATGCTAGTTGTTGGCTCATCTGTAAGACTTGATCAATGCTCCTAGCCTGGGCAGGGGCAGTAGCCCAGGGTCACTTGACAAGTAACTGTTGTGCTGTTAAACCATACAGAGGATCACCCTGCACTCTAGGTCTTGCTGCTTCTTGAGCACACTTTTCCTCCCAGCTTTTATGAAACATCACCTGCTGATGGGGTGGCATTCTAAGTCTTATTAGGGTATGCACATCAGCTGGAATTAATGTGATAGTTGTAAAAATATACTGCAGAAGTGACTGTGCACATTGGGATTTTCAAGCAAATTGTGAAATTGCAGCTCTCAATTTTTCTAAAATCTTCCAGTTGAAAGGTTCTCAAACTCTACTTGCAGCATTAGTTACTACAGGAAAAGCCTCTACATCATTGGAGAGAAAAGTCCCTTCTACAATAGCTTCTGTAATAACTCCCTTTCACTTTTGTTTATGAGCTGCTTCAATTTCAGGGTCACATTCCAACTCTAATTCCACATTCTTTACAGCATGACAAGGAGGATTTCGTTTAACCGGTAAGAACGCTGGCTCAGAGACAAACTGAGAGGGTGGTAACCACTTTCCTGGTTGTCTGTCTGAACCCACTGTCATTGACAAGTCCATTTTCTCAAAAGAATAGTCTCTTTTGGAGACAACTGAATCCTTTTGTTGAATTACCATTTTTTGCAAATTGTCCACTAAAGATTTTAAATCCTCTTCAATAGAAGCACTATTCATAATAACATCTCCTTCCTTATCCTTTTCCCTTACAGCATGTTTCGTTTCTGTGGTCAACAGCTGTTAAACTCTAAATACAACTGTCCTTTGGTCTGCAGGCTAACCCCCCCAAAGAGGCAGCAGCTTCCTTATTCCTGCTCTGAGCTGGAGGCGCAGTCGGTGTAATGCTCGATGCTGAGCTGAGGGGTTGTGGGCTGTGTGAGGGAATATCTAAGGTGGTAGAAAACAGTTGCTGAACTGAAGTTATGGAAATGTCTGAGGCTGTTCTGGCTCGGAGGCAAGGGCTCCGCAAGCCACAGCAGCAGCTTTCCTCTCTGCCTTTAAGGCTTGCAACACCTCTATGATAATTTTCCCCAAAATAGCATATTTAGACCCCTCTTTTGCCTCACTCCTGCCAGATGCAATGCTATCCCACAACATCCGCCCCACAGCTTCCCATGTCGAAATCTCAAAAGAAACTTGTGCTCCTGCTATGAGATTATGGTCCCAATCCCAGTGCAGTAGTCCCTTCAAATTGGAAGCATCATACTTTTGTTCTCTCTTAGAGAGGATATGTTGGAGGAGTTTCTGAACACCTTCCCTTTCATGTTCAGACCCCATCTCCTCCCCGGCCGCTCACCTTGATCAGAGTGAGATTCAAGTCATCTACGACCGGAGCTCCAGTAACCTTTCCCTCTCCCTGGGACAGTGAGGATACTTTCGACCAGCTTCTTCACTCCTCGAGCGTTGGCTCCGATCCTCTGCACATCAGCAAAATTGCCGACCTTGAATCCCTTTAGTGTTGTGACATTGGGCCTGCCTGCATTCTCACTAGAAATGTGCGGTGTGGAGGTTCAGGGACATCACACCATAACCAATATGATCCAGTGAAGCCAAATTTATTATCCCTAAAAAGACTATATTTATAATAAATCTCTACTGTCCATGCGTCTCTAGCTAATACATGATTGGTTAATCCTAGCTGCTCACGCATCTAAATTAGAATGCTGTTTGGATCACCTAATTTTTCATGTGTCTTGCTGTGGTCATCTGGCCCAACCATGGCTCACTTTCTTCTTTCTTTCCCAAGCTCACTGACAAACCTTCTGAGTCTTAACAACTCTTCTTCTTGTATCTTCTTCAAGGATGTACCGGCCCCATTTCTGAATATGTCCATTATTCATTGTTTGTGGATGTGTCCATTGTCCATTAGTACAAGCCGGCTGGATTGTGCATCGGCTGAATATGGCCATTGTCTAGCAAGAACTCCTCAATCTGCAAAAAACTCTCAACAGTCCCCCATACTCAGTCTGATGCTGCACATGGAGCCACTGCCCACAAGTGCCCGGCTGCGTCCATCTGGCCAATGGCTCGTGCCCACTCTGCCAAGGCAGGGCTCTGAGGGTGCAGGTCAGGCTGTCAAGTAGGACCATGACACAGTGGGTGCACAGTGGGACTGTGGGAAGGGCCTGGGCACAGCAAGGGCTGCAAGTGCCCAAGGCCAGGGGCTTCTCCATGCAGCTTCCAGTGGGCTCAGCCGCTGAAGGGTTGCTGGGTGTGGCCCTTTGTCACACAGGGCCCTTGATGATGTAGGACATGGTAGTGCCCAGAGACCATTGTGACATCAGAGAGCCCCACCGTGACTGAGGGTGTATATAAGGGGCGCAGAGCCCTGGGGTGCCCAGTCCCGTGACAGCTGCTCTCTTGGAAGGAAGCAGCTCCCGGGATCTGTCCGTGCTACAGGAGCTCCAAGATGGAAGAGAGCAAGACAAAGCTCAACTCCTTCCAGTCACCCAGCCCCCTGCCCAGCTGGGGGCAAGACCAGGCCCTCAGCGGGCACTTGGTGGAGGCAGTGGGTGCCTCAGCGTGGCCACGGTCAGACACTGAGGAGGAGGAGGAAGAGAAGAAACCTGAGAGAGATAACAAGTGGGGAGATGTTGGGGCCCGAGAGCTTGGCCTGAGGGAAGAGGCCACAAGCTATGAATTCTCCCAGTCGGTGCCAGCAATGGCAGCCAAGGAAGCGTCCCCATGCAGAGCAATGAGTGCCCATGAGTTGCAGCAGTGGAAGGTGGCTGTGAGGGTGCTGTGGGGAGATCGGGCACAGCAACAGCCCCGCCAGTGGCAACAAAGGGCAACAGTCCAGGAGCTGCCCCCAATGGAAAAGGAGGTGACTGAGCCAAAGCTGAGCCAGTGAGGGGAAGGAAGTGTGAACAGCCAGGAGAACCAGGCACATTCTCCTGCCCCCAGGGAGGAGGTGCCATCAGCAGGGACACAGAGCCCAGTTGCTCCTCCAGACAGCCCCTGCTGCCCTCCAGCCCCTCACCCAGTCCACTGGGAGTCCAAACCCCCAGGGAGCAGCTGGAAGAGGCAGAGCAGAGCTCAGTGCTGGCAGAGAAGGAGAGTGAGGAGGGCACCTCAGCTGGCAATGATGAAGACTGGGAATCCCACAGCCAGACTGAGCTGTCCCAAGACTGCCAAGGTGAGGCAGAGCCAGAGCTGTCCCAAGGAGAGTTCAGCAGCTCCCAAGACCTCTCCAGCTGGGAAGACTGCAGTGAACCAGAGCTCAGAGAACTCCGAGATGATTCCACGGAGGAAGAAAGCAGCAGCACAGACCTGCCACAGGACTGCTGTGAAGGTAACAGCATCTTCAGCTTCGGGCCCACTCCCTTGCTGTAGGAGGAGGAGGACAGTGACTGGGATGAAGTCAGCATCCACGAACTGTCCAAAGGAGAAGGCAGGGCCCAAAGGCTGGCAGATCTTGTGGCAGATGGGCTACCACTACCCATCCCTCAGGAGGTCTGGGTTGAGGAGCAGGCAGCGGAGTCCCTGTGTGCCTCACTTCCCTCCCTGTGCAGCGAAGGCTCCGTGGGCCAGCAGGGGCCCAAGGCAGGGCCACAGAGCCAGGGACCTGCCCTGCAGAGCCCTGGCGGCGCCTCAGCTGGCCAGCTGGGAGCGCAGGCCCACAGGCAGCAGCGCTGCCCCGAGCAAACGGCCCGGCCGCCTCAGGCGGGCACTGTGGGCGCTGCTCTGCTGGGCCTGCCTGGCGCGGCAGCTGCAGGAGCAGTGCCCATGGCCCTGCCCAGCCTGGGCCAGCCGATGGCGGCTACTCCCTGCGCGGGGCCCCAGGGAGCCACACGGGCAGCCTCGGCCTGGACATGGCCCCACAGCCTCAGCTGCCCCGGCCCGCCTGGAGCATCTCCCCAGCACCCACAGTCACTGCTGGGGCTGGCCCTAAACAGCACGCGTGGGACACGATTGGTGACAGAGCGCTCAGCAGGGAATCCCAGAGTCATCGAGGTGGGAAGAGACCCTGATGCTCACCTAGTGCCACGGCACCCTGGCAGCACCATCATCACCGCAAAACCACGTCCCCAAGGGCCACCTGGAAGCAAGGGACCGTTGGGACACTGTGGGGCCCCATGGAACCCAGGGAACATGGAACAGGTCTGGCTGGCTTGGCCTCCCAGGGGCCACGTGATGACAGCTCTGGCTGATCTTGGGAAGTCAAGGGCTGCCTCTCATCAGCTCCTGGAGCACTGGGGCTCGTGCTTTCCTTGCTATGGAAAAGAACTATCTCACTTTTCAGATGCCCATTGCCAAAATTGGTACTCTCCCTAAAAAATTTCCTCTATGCAAGGGTATCTTGCAAAACAAAACCTGCCAGCCCTGGCTGGCCTTGGCCTCTGGTGGTCACTTCTCATCTGCCCCTGAAACAGAGGGTCTCTGTTCCTTCATTCCTCTGGAAAAGAACCAGCCTTCTTGTCCAGGGACCATGGCCAAAATTAGAATTTGGCCTCCCAAATTCCATATATCCAAGGATTGCTCCCAGACAAAAGTAGCCAGGACAGACAGGTCAGGCTGGCCCTGTCCTCTGGTGATTTTTTTAGACTATGAACTGAATGTCTTCATTTGGAAACACCTTGGAGAGGGCCCAGAGGTGTCCCAAGGAGGGGTTTGGAGGCCTTGGGCACATGAGCACTGTATAGGGACAATGGAGCTCTGTGCTCAGTGGGTTGGAGACAGAGGACAGTGGAGCAGAGCCATGAGAGTGTTTAAAGAGCAACTTCAGGGATGGTGGATCCTTTTGATATAATGGAAAACACCCAGAGAGACGAAGAATTAATGCTAAGGGCAGCTGGGAAGGCCCAGACTGGCACCAGGAAAAAGGAATTTCCCTGACAGGGCAGGGCTGTGGTGCAGCACGTCCCCAGCAGGAGCCTGGAGCAGCCCAAGGCTCTGTGTGGGCAGGCAGAGGCAGGCAGGAGGCAGAGCTGTCAGCAAAGGAAGGGCCCAGCCAGGTGGGGCAGCCGGGGGATGCCGACAGCCTGCAGGAACAGAGGCGCAGGGCAGGGACACCGTGGGACAGCCTGGGCTGCACAGGGCACAGGGATGGGCAGCAGCTGCAAGACAGCCCTGCCAGAGCCAACTTGGGCAGCACTTTGGCCATGGCTGCTGGGCCTGGGCCTGAGGCCACGAGGGGACAAGTGACCCTTGCAGGCCTGGGGCCTCATTGCCTCCTTGTCCCTGCTCAGCAGCCTGGCAGGGGCCGCCCCATGCTCCTGCCTTTGCCATTTCACATCCCCACATGCCAGTGCCCATCCCGGGAAGAGCCCTGAGCAAGGAGGGAGGGACAGGATCTGCCTGGCCAGGGGCTGGGGCTCAGGCCTGGGCCCTTTGCATTCCTGAAAAACATCCAGGTGTGCTCAGAACAGAGACACGTTTCCCTTGCTTGTCCCCAGCTGTCATCACTGCCTCCAGTGTTCTGCTCTCCCTGGAACCTGGGAACACTTTCTCAGTCCTGTCTCTCAAAGGGATCTCTTTAAAGTACAAGAAACTTCAGTGCTTCAGTCTCACTTTGAGCTCTTGAGAAGTTCTTTGAGCACACTCTGAGGGACTGTGTCTGATGCAAAGAGCACCAAAGCCCCAGAGGGTCATTAAAGTCCCTGTGCTGTGTCTGTGCTGCTGAGCTGGGCCGGGCTCCTGGCCCAGAGGCAGCTCCTGGCAAGGGCAGCCCTGCAGAGAGACAGCTCTGGCCAGGAGCAGCTCCTGTGCACAGCCCAGCAGGGCTGGGGCACTGCCAGGGCCCCTCAGGGACACCAGCAGGGCACAGACAGAGCTCACAGGGGCTCAGCACTGGCAGGAGCTGTGGCATGTCCCAGAGGGGGCTGTCTCACAGCAGCACCTCTGGGACTATGTCATGGGGCAACAGAGCAGCTGGGATGTCAGCAAGGGGCTGTATGACAGCACTGAGGGAGGTGTGACATCACAGAGCTAGCTGTGACATCATAGAAGGCGGCTCTGTGACATCACAGTGTGGGTTGTGACATGGAGTATGATATCACAGAGCAGCTGTGTGATGTTACAGAGAAGGCTGTGACATCACAGGGTGACTGACATCACAAAGCTGCTCTCTGACATCACACAGCAGCTGAATGCCATCATATGGAGACTGTGTGTGACATAACAGAGTGGTTGTGTGACATCACAGGTAGCAGTGTGACATCACAGGAGGCTGTGTGATATCACAGGGGCTGTGTGAGGTCACTGGGGAGGTCGCTCTGCCCCAGCCCCTCTCACAGGTCCCCCCAGAGCAGTCCAACCCTGCTTGTGCACAGCGGGGTCCTCTGTCCCCACGGGTTCCCCCGGCCCCGCAGCCTCCCCCAGAGGATGTTCCACAAGACCGACCCCAGAGCCTGACACGGGGACGGGGGGCCGGGGCCCTGGGAGTGGCACTGGGGGACAGGGAACCCCCAGCAGCATCCCCGTGTCCCCCAGGGCCAGAGCCTGGGCCAGGGCTCCTTCACCCTGTTACCAACGAGGGGCTGAGAGTGCTGAAAATATCCCCAGCAAGGGATCATCAAAAAGCAGATTTAATATTAAGGGACAGCACCACAGAGTTCCTTGGCAAGAGTCACTCTGCTCCTGACTGGACACTTCAGGCACACCAAGGAAACAAAGCAACTACAAAACCAAACAAAATTCAGGCAACCAAACCAGAAATGAACCATGAAATGTCCATGTGTGTGTGCATGCATGTGTGTGTGGCTAAAGGACAGTGTGGGCAAGGAAAAAAGGAATGCAGCCAAAAAGCTAAACAGAGCCCAAACTTAACAGATCTTGACTGATACCTTAGACTTCAGCATTTAGCAAAAGAACAGCACTTGACAGTATTTAACCTTACTTATAACCTAGGACTTAATGATTTCACAGTTGAATAACACTTAACAATATTCAGCTTAGCTTATAACTTATACTAAACTTCATTACTTAGTAAAAGAACAACCCTTAGGAGCATTTAACATACCTTACAGCTTGTGACTCACCCTTACAGGCCTGAGTGGCTCAGCTATCAAAGGCACTCAAACCCCTCAGGGAGCAGCATTTCTGCCACATTTCCCCAGCACAGGCACTCCTGTGTGCACACAGACACAAAGAGTCAGTGCAAGGCACCTGTGAGCAATTCCCCTGAGGGCAGAGAATGCTCACTGGGGATCCTTTGGCATCTCTCCAGTGGGTCAAGGATTGAGCCTGGAGGAGTGGGGGAAGCAGCCCAGGCTCTGTGGTTGTTCAGGACCCCTGAGTGCAGCAAACGGGAGAGTTCCCAGCTGGGAGAGGCCCCACTCAGAGGGAGTGGCTGGCCCAGGAGAGCTCCAAGGGCTCCTTTTGGAGCGCTGTTTGCAGGGCCCCAAGAGAGGGGCTTCAGTCCCAGCAATGGTTCATCCTGGCCACACTTGACATCAACAGCTTTCTTTGGCAGTGTGAGAACAGGGATGTTGTGCCACTGAGGGAACACAAACACTTCCCAGGGCTGCTGCTAAGGAACCAGGAGCTGGTTGGGCAGCGGCAGTGCCTGGAGCAGACAGTGTTTGTGATGAGCTGCAGAGGAGCTGAGCCCAGGGGCTGTTGGCCAAGGCCCAGACCCAAGGAGCATTTCTCAGCTGGCAGGGTGGCCTGAGAAGGGGAAGGGGGAATGCAGCAGCACAGGGCCCATAGAACCAAGGGACCATTGTGACACTGTGGGGCCTGTGAGACCAAGGGACCACTGTGACACTGTGGGGCCTCATGGAATCATGGAGAGCACCGTGACATTGCTGGTCCTCATGGATCCAAGGGGATCGTGCTGACTCTGTGTGGCTCCATGGAATGTAGGGATCATTGTGATACAGCAAGACCCCATGGAGCCAAAGGTTCATTGAGACATTGCAAGTCCTTATGTAATCATGGAGAGGCCATTGTGACACTTCACAGCCTCATGGAACCCAGGGGCCATTGTGACACTGTGGGGCACCATGGAGCCAAGAAGATCATTGTTACACTGAGGGGACTCATGGAATCATGGAGATCATTGTGACACTATGAGGATCCATAAGCAAAGCATTGTGACACTGTGAGGCCTCATGGAACCAGTGAGACCATTGTGACCCTGGGGGTCACCACAAAACCAAGAGGACTATTTTGATACTATGGGGCCTGGTGAAACCAAGAGGCCTTTGTGACACTGCACGGCTGCATGGAGCCAAAGGTCTATTGTGACATTGCAGGACCTCCTGTCATCAATGGACCATTGTGAGACTGTGGAACCAAAATGAGACCATTGTGACACTGCAAAACTCCAGGGTCTAAAGCTCCATTGTGACATTGCAGGGCTCATGGAACAGAGGAGTCCTGAGACATTGTGGGGCCTGGGGAACCATGGAGACCATTGTGACACTGCAAGGCCTCATGGAATCATTGGGACAATTTTGAAACCTGGGAGCCACTGTGACACTGTGGGATCCCATCAAACAAGGGGTCCATTGTGACATTTCAGATCTTCTTGTAATCAAGGAGCCATTGTGGCAGTGTGGAGCCCCACAGAACCAAGGCACCATTGTGGCACTTCAGGGCCCCATAAAAACAAAGGAATACAGTGCAGGTCTGGCTGGTTTGACCGCCCAAGAGGTCAGGCTGACCTTGGCATGTTGAGGGTCTCATCCACTATTGAAACAGTGGTGCTCCGTGCTTTCCTTCCTATGGAAAAGATCTGACATGCTGCTCCAGGCACGTATGCCAGAATTGCAGTTTCACCTCCAAATTTCCTTATATCCAGGGATTGTTCCCATAGGAATATTGCCAGGAAAAGTCTGGCTGGCAGTGGTTTCATGAGGGTCACCTCTCATCTTGCAAAACATTTGGCAAGATTCTGTGCTTTCCTTCCTATGGAAAAGAGCTGTCCTTCTCGGCCAGGTGCCCATGACCAGAATAGGGATTTCACGTCCAACATTGCCTTACTGTGGCAGACTGGAGAAGATTTTTTGGCTTGAAACTTTTAGTGTGTGGGGGAGGAAGGGGCAGGTCCAGCCTTGCCCTGCCCTGGAACCCCAGCACTGCCCTGCCCTGTGACCCCAATGCCCCCAGAGCCTCTATCCCAGCCCAGCAGTGTCTGCCAGTCCCTGGCACAGCAGAGGCAATGCTCCACAGCCACCTCTGCAGCCCCAGCCCAGCTCCTGAGGGACCAAATGACCCCAAGACCCACCTGGGGGAAGGGCCCAGCAAGATCAAGGGGTATTTTAGGCTGATGACAAGGCAAGCACACATCTTGATCCCACCTCCTCTTGGAATTTCCATTTGAACAGTGCTGGAATCCAGGAGGTGGCAGCTGTCTGTGTGCTTCTCAGTATCTTTTTGGTCTTTCTCATTCTATGTCTTCTTCTTCTGTTTCTGTGCTCATGCAAATTTTGATTAACATTAAGTTAATCAGGCTTAGAGTGTGAAGTTGAATGGGCCAAGTCAATGCTTTTGAGAAGTGTTTTTTGTTGATCAAATATCTGCCATAGTTTGACATAGAAGAGTTTTAAAAAGTAATAAAAGTAAATTGATAAATAATTAACTGAAACTAAAACCCAGAACGCTCATCAATAAATTAATTAAAAAATCTCAAGGTTAGAAAAATCTTAAATTAACAAACTAAAAACCACTACACTGTCATAATAAATCTTTTGGCAAAGCTTGTCTGATTTTCTAAAGTTGTCAGTAAAGGCTGATTTGTTGTTTTAAGCTCCTGAGAATATCTTGTTGGTATTTCTCACGAGAGTCCATCTCAGAGTACACAAACAATTGTAATTTCTTTTAAATATCTCATTGAGAGAGTTGTTTTTTAGTGGATGGGAGCAGGGCTTGTCTGTCCTGCTTGGCACAGCCCAGGCAGGGCTTCCCCAGCCACATTCCACACTCCATTTTCCAGCTGGAGCCGCTGGTGCCTCTGAGTTGTGCTGCCCCAGCCCCAGGGACGCTCTCCTTGTCTGCCCATTCCCCCACGGTCTCTGGGCAGGGATGGCCTCAGTGGGGGCTGCTGACATCCTCAGCAACTTGGAGGCTGCGGTTGAATTTTCCTGCTCCAGAGCCTTGTTCAGCCTTCAGCTCTTCAGTGCAGGAATTCAGTGTCCCAAAGATCATTAACATTCAGAACACCTTAAGAACCCAAGCCTCTGGAGTTTGATTTAAGTGTTGATTTGATTTAAGTGTTCAAATGTTTGTGGTTAATTTGATAGATTTCAGTAGTGTGTTCTAAGTGAATGCCTTATATTTAAAAAGACAGTGAGAAAAGATTTTTAAGGTCCTGTTTGGGACATTTCCTGTTCACAAATCAGTCTGTGCAGTCTCTTATTGACAGTGAATCCAAGTAGTTCCTCATTCAGTTTGAATAGATATGAAAATCAAGACCCTTCATGGCTGACAATCAATCAGACTCTGTCCATACCCCCACCCCACCATTTCCCCCATCCCAGCCCTGGCACTCAGAGCAGCCTTGTGCAAATCTGAGCTCCCTCCAGCCCAGGCTGCACCTGCAGCTTTCAGCTCCTTGGCTCCAACTCCCACCTGCTTTCCTTGGAGAAGGAGCTGCCTGAGACACAGAGGGATGTTCATTTATTGTCAGCCAACAAAGCCAAGGCAAGCCACAGCTGCATCAAATGCAAAAGTCATTCCTCTGCTGGGTATTAAATCCACATTCTACAGCAGACAGCCTCAGAGCAATGGAAAACACCTTCTGTGCCCAGCACAGATCCCAAGGTCCCCCCAAACCCTTCCTGCCCTGATTCTGCCCAGATTTGCTCTTTGCACACACGAGTCACAGGCTGAAGTCAGGAGCTCCCTCCATGCCCAGGGGCAGGAAATGAGAGAAAGGAGATGAAGAGCTCTCCTGTGCAGAGCCAAGGTCCAAGGGCAGCCCCTGCAGTGGGAACCACAACTCAGCAGGTTTGTGTCCTTTGGTGTCAGGGACTGGTGACACTCAGAGGCACAGAAAGGTTTCTTGCAAACAAACACAAATTAAGTATTTGAACAGTTTAATAACCATCACAGCTCTTTCCTCAGCTCTCTGTGATGTCCCAGCGGTATCTGACATGTCCACCATCCCCAAGAGATTTCTGTACAGGAACAGTTTTAGACAAAGACATAAGGTAATTCTGTGATAGATAAAAACACAATTAAGATGATATTTATTATATATTTATTTGAACTTCAGAAATATTGAGCAATTTCATCCAGCTCAAAGCATGAAGCCAGTCATTGAGAGGCACTTGAATGACCAGAGAGCATCTAGAGGAGGAAAACAGAGAGCAGTAGAAGTACATAGATCCACCTGCTGTAAAGGAAGAGATGTGCTTAGACATGGCCATTTCAACAGAAGAGCTGAAAACACCTGAAGAAAAATGGAGAGGAAGTAATAGACAAAATATTGGTCACACCAGTAGAAGGCAAGATCAGTATTTTTCCTCCTGCCATCTGTACACCTCCAGGAAATTCCTGTTCCAGATGGGAAAACTGTGCCATTTCTTAACAGTACTTAAATGACCCAGATAATAAAGATTTGCTTGTATATTATGAAACTAACAGGTAATAAAAGCTGTGCCCCTATCCAGGCTGACATCAGTTATGTGCCCATGAACAGCCAGTACCACTTGTGCCCTGAGATGCCCAGCTGGGATTGGATCTCTCAGAGAGCACTTGAGGGAGAACAGAGCACCTTGTAAGTTGCAGGTCCCTGATGGCCCTGCAGGGCTCTTGACCCATCATCATCTGCTCTGCTCCAGTCTGAAACAGAGCCCAGCATGGTGTCGGGATCATCAGAGAGCTGAGGTGTGTGCTGGAATTCAATGCCCTCCCCATCCTGCAGCAGCCCTGCATTTCCCTCCTGCAGCCTTGGTCTCCAGCACAGCCATGGAGGCTCTTTGGGCTCAGGACTGTTCCTGCAGCCCCCAAGGGCAGCTGAGCTCTGCCTTTGGCACAGTCAGGCCTGGCCAGCGCAGGCCATGCTGTAGAAGTCCATCCGAAAATCCTTCATTTTTTGCCTCACAATTGTCATGAGAAAAGACTACTGAAGAGTTAAAAGTGCTGAGCCGGTTGGGAAAGAAAGTCTCCTGCTTATCTAGTGTGTTCACAAGTGATGTTTGCAGAACACGCCGTGATGTACTCGAAGGGGGCATGCTGCCCTTTTCTGGACAATTGAACTGGACTTTCTTCCAAACTCCTGACCTGGCTGGACTGAGCTCTGGGGTGGTTCCCCTCCGCTCCATAAGAAGACCCCTCTTGCCTGTCTTCAACCACCGTGACAGACCAACAGAGATGCGAATCCCCTCATCAAGGAACCAAGAACCCCTCTGGCACCCTATTGACACCCCCATGGCACCCCCCTGGCAACCTCCTCCCAGAGACTGGGAAGCATTCGGCCATGAAAACAATGGAATTTCAGTTACCTTCCCCCAACCAAGAACAGTATATATATTGGGGTTCGGCCTGACTGTCCTTTGAGATCTCCCCAAGACGTGTACCAGCGAGTTTCGGCGGCGGGACCCCGAAGACATCACGTTTTGGTAGCTATACCCCATTCCCTGACCTTCTTTCCTCCCTTTTTTCCTTGTTTTACCCTTCTCTTCCCCGGATCCCTTAACCAAATGCATATTTAGCTGTGGTTATAATCAATAAATTGCACCTTGTTGATTTGTTACTGCAAAACCCCTGTGCCTCTTGTTGGTTATTTTTGCACCCAAAAATCATTCGTCACCCGTTTATTTCGGGCGGACCTTCACATAATTGGCGTCACGGACAAGGATTCCAGCAGCCAGTGAGATTTTGCAGGTTTTGTGTAGTTTGTAACCTCTCACAAACTACACACGCCAAAGCCAAATCTCATGCTCGATTGAGCACACAGGCTCCGGAATTGACACAAAAGATTTTTCGGTGCAAAAGCAGGGGAAATTGTTACTGTCATTTCTGTTACTGATTTTACCGGCACGGACACTGACACTGATACTTCTCCTGATCCTGATATTGATGCTGTTACTGATATTGATACTGATACTGATACCGTTGTTGTTGTTGTTGTATTTGAATTGAATCTGAACCTGTTACTGTTGTTTTTGAGGTGAATTTGAACCTGTTAACTGTTTTTTACTGCTGTATTTTGTGTACCTGGACTGTCTAAAAGGGAAGGGGCAGACTTGAAGTAATTAAGCAGTGCCTTTTAGACAGATATTGTCCCTTCACCTACACAGGGAGCGAGGGGCGGCCCAGCGAAGGCTGAGTGGCTTTTTCCCTGTTCTAGGTTCTGGTCCCCTCACAAAGAAAACATTTGTGTGTGCCTGTGTTCATGTGAGTGCGTATCTGTACTGTCTGGGAAGGAAGAGACAAATTTGAAGCAACCTCACAGGGCCTCCCAGACTGATTCTGTCTCTTCAACTACCCAGGGAAGCAAGGGGACAGTGGAAAGGCTGTGTGATTTGTGTAACTTCAGTTAACTCCCTGGTGTAGCTTTGTTCCCCTCACAAAATGACTAAAAACTTCAGTGCAAAAGGTAAAGCTGAATTTTATGCTCTGCTTGCTAAATACAATGCCACACCTTCTCCGAGGGGAGAAGAATGGGCAAACTGCAATTGGCTTAACTTAGAAAATGTTATTGATAGAATATCTTCTTTGCAACATGAAACAAAATTTAAACTGGGCAAAAATAAAACCGTCCTCTGCTCAGTCTTGGGTGCCTGTCTCACAGCAGCCATAGAAACTCGCTTTAAGCAAAAAAGTGAGGAAAATGCTATCATAGACTCCCTCCAAAACCTAGTTGAAATTTTGCAAAAACAATTGGATGAAGAAAGAAATGTAAATAACTTGTTACGGACTGCCCTGAGAGAGGAACATGTTAAAAATTCACAGAACTCTGATTCCTCAAAAGAAACAGAGGAGAAAGAAACTCCTCACACTAGTCAAAATTGTTCTCAAACAGAATTAACCCTGATGAAAAATTGCGGGAAACACTGCTGTAACAACATAAAACCTCTAATTAAAACAGAATACAACTATATCAATAATGAAGATTTTAGCCCGCACAAAACCACTAAAGAAATCCCGTACACTGCTACTGAATTAACAAAACTTGCAAAGCAGTATGGGCTTCGCCCCCAAAAATCTGAAACAGAACACATTTGTCAAGTGTCTCTCACTGGGAGAGATCAGATTCTTTTGTCAGAACAAGAAGCTGGAGGGTGCTGGAGACATGGGGTGTTCCTAACAACAGCAGACAGACGCATCCCATGGTCCCCAAATCAGCACACAGCTCATTGGGCTGAGGGGCTTAACCCCTTGGAAAGGAGAGACCCTTTGGTTGGTATCCTTGACCAACTCCTGGAAAACATTCACAAATCTGGCTGCCTGCAATTGATTCATGAAAAGAAATTAATTCCTGGTTTTGAATCTCCAATCCAATCACCTGTAAAGCCTGAAATTATGACCTCTTTAACTCAAAGGCTTCCGGGAACACTTAAACCTACAGCAATTCTCCTTCAGAAAACCATAGTAGCTCTGTCTCCTATAGAAAGACCAGATAAACTTCTTAGTAACCAGAATGACCCTTTTGTTCCCCTTTATGACTTGCTGAGAAAAAGAATAAAATGGGATTGGACTTCTTCTCAGAAGGAAACATTGCAATTGCTGATTCTTGAAGTGACAGCTCACCAAGCACTGGACCCTATCTATCCTACAGACCCCTTTCAGGTGGAGTGGGGATTTGCCTCCTCACAACTTTCAGTAAACATTTGGCAGCAGGGTCCCGAGGGTCTGACAAAGCCTGTTGGGTTTTATTCCTATGGTTTCAAAGATGCTGAGAAAAGGTACACTACCTGGGAAGGGGTGTTTGTGGTTGGCTTGGCTCCCAGGGAGGTGGAGGAGAACTGGGCAATCCAAGAAACTGGCAGCTTGGGTAGCAGCCAAAATAAACCTGCCTCTGTGACTAAAGCAACCCCTCCTCTCTCCCCCACTTCTGCTAACAGAGAGGAACAGGACAATGCCCAGGTTGGGGAACTGTTAACTGTTTGGAGTATTTTCCAAAGTGAGGGACAGAATTACTTTCTTGTCTGTATTAACACCAAGTCCTATGCTATGTTTATATTTGGGTTGCTCCAGGCTGATGCTTTTAAAAGAGATACAGGAGATAATACTGTTAAAGCAATGCAGGGATGGTTTGGAATTTTCCTAAACCCACAGGAAATTCAATCTGGTAATGTTTCTCACTTTACTGTCAAAAGTGTGCAGGATAGGGCAGAAGGTGAAAAGATTAAATGGACTTCTCACACCTCTTACTATAGATGGGGGGTAAATGAGTGTTCCAAAATCACTGCTTTTTGCCAGACAGCTCCAAGCACAATTCCTTCACTACAGGGAGCAGATGATTTCAAGAACCCAGGGCATTACCCTGGACAACCTGTTTTTGGTGGACCCCCTGCTGCTGTAGGGGAAGTACCACTGCTGTTCAAAACCTCTCTGTGAATTCCATTGTTCTAACCTTTTCTGCCTCTTCGTGGCAGAGTCTGTTGTGTTTACTTTTTCAGAAGAACTCCAAGGGACATGAAGACCTGACAAACCATGATAACACTAGTGATGAATAACAGAAATAATGTTTTTCCTTCCCCTTATGGTAACACCAGGTGATGATATTATACATAACATGTAAATTAATTGAACTTGAATAAATTGGCTGTCACAATTAGAGATTTGACCAAATTACAGCAACTACTGCAGTCATTCTTATTGGCTTTTGCGAACACACCAGTGGCTGCTATCAAGCATATTACCAAATTGGGAAAGAGTGAATGTGGATGATCACAAATTGGTAATTGATGCACTTAGTGCTACACAGAACAATGTTTCCTTAGCCCTCAGCTGTATCCAGGCACAATTGTAGATGCAATCTGTCTCTGCTGCAATTCGAAGAGAGGGCGAGGAAGGCACCTTCCCCACAGAAATTCGGAAAATAATCTGGGACAGTGCCACTGAATTTGAAAGAGAATTCCAATCCTGGTGGAACCTGGTGAACTTTACCTATGATCCCATTTCAAACATAGCCACTGCTTTTGTCCTAACCATACGCAATGCCTCTGTACATTTGGTCTTCCCTGTTATTGCATTAGGATTAAACCATGACGGAGCTGTTCTCTATCCTACTGAACATAGGGGATGGGCCCGTCAGGTTGATGACAAATGGCAAACTGTTAACCTGGAAACTTGTGTTGTCCGAGAACAACAAGAGTTCATCTGTGAAAGCAATGCAATCATAGATCAAATATTTGTTTAGACGTAGAGCAAAATATCTGTCATTTCAAGATTCGTTCACATGAGGATACCCAGACAGCTCTTATATACATAGGCAATGGCTGTGCATGCTTTAGAACGACATGTGATTCTGTCTTTGTAGAAGATGTTGTGGTAGATGCAAAGAATCATTCAAATTTTTGTGCTTGTAACTTTACTAAGATAGTAGAACGCGATTTCTCTTATGAAGCTCCAGTTACTTCTCACCACCTACTGCAATCCAACTACACGCTGATCCAGAAGCTGATGCCCACTCCTATCGGAATGAACCTCACCCTCGTGAGACAACTATTGCTCCATCAGGACCTGATGGACATCCTCGAGAAAATCAAGGAGAGCGGACAGAAGACCCTGGTGACTGTTCATCACACTGTGAAACAAATACACCGGGTTATGGAGAGGGCAAAGCAGGATGTTGAGCATAGGTGGTGGGATACTCTTTTTGGGTGGTCACCTACTGCCACAGGTGTTCTGAACAGTGTGTGCCATCCAATTGTTGTTCTTTTGATCCTAGTTACGCTTGGCTTTATCTTGTCAGCAGCCCTATTCATTTTGAATTGGAGAATGATGAAAAAGCTTAAGAGACTGTCAGCTGTAGTCAATGCACACCGCTTAGCTGATGTACTCGATACAATAGATGTCCCCAAAACACTTGATACGAAACAGCTATGAATCAAGCATATGTGCCCTAGAACAACTTCTTAAATATCAAGTGTGACTTACAGAAAGTTACTTTACTTCTTAGAAAATAATTTTAAAAGACGATGATAATATTATGATTTGTTTGTTGTGATTTGTTTTAATCATTTTGAAATTGTTAAATGATATTGCTTTAACTGATAAATATTTTTTGAAATTGTTAAAATTATCATAATTTTTGAAATTGTTATAACAAATAACCACGTGTGAAGTTGTTATGATGATCAATATTAATTATGTTTATGTTTATTGGTTCCCCTTTTCCCTCTTTCTTTTCCTTCTCTTCCCCTTTTATCCCCTCTCTCCTGTCATCCCTACTTTTCCGGGGTTATGCTACCGACATGCAACGAGTTTCAAAGACACTCTAGAGCTCTGCTGATGAAGATTCCTCAAGACAATCGTGAGTCACGGGGTCGTGTAGAAGTCCATCCGAAAATCCTTCATTTTTTGCCTCACAATTGTCATGAGAAAAGACTACCGAAGGGTTAAAGCTGCTAAGCCGGTTGGGAAAGAAAGTCTCCTGCTTATCTAGTGTGTTCACAAGTGATGTTTGCAGAACACGCCATGCTGTACTCGAAGGGGGCATGCTGCCCTTTTCTGGACAATTGAACTGGACTTTCTTCCAAACTCCTGACCTGGCTGGACTGAGCTCTGGGGTGGCTCCTACCCCGCTCCATGAGAAGACCCCTCTTGCCTGTCTTCAACCACCGTGACAGACCAACAGAGATGCGAATCCCCTCATCAAGGAACCAAGAACCCCTCTGGCACCCTATTGACACCCCCATGGCACCCCCATGGCACCCCCATGGCACCCCCCTGGCAACCTCCTTCCAGAGACTGGGACTGTACTCCCTCCACACTCAGGGAGGGGGAAAACTTAACGTACATGTGAGCATTCGGCCATGAAAACAATGGACTTCTCCCCTCCATGGAAACCTAATTTCAGTTACCTTCCCCCAACCAAGAACAGTATATATATTGGGGTTCGGCCCAACTGTCCTTTGAGATCTCCCCAAGACGTGTACCAGTGAGTTTCGGCGGCGGGACCCCGAAGACATCACGTTTTGGTAGCTATACCCCATTCCCGGACCTCCTTTCCTCCCTTTTTCCTTGTCTTACCCTTCTCTTCCCTGGATCCCTTAACCAAACGCATATTTAGCTGTGGTTATAATCAATAAATTGTACATTGTTGATTTGTTACTGCAAAACCCCTGTGCCTCTTGTTGGTTATTTTTGCACCCAAAAATCATTCGTCACCCGTTCATTTTGGGCGGACCTTCACACCAGTCTATGCCCAGGTGGCTACTAATCTGTTGCACTATCTTGGAAATGAAATGTGATCCTCTATCTGAGGATATTGTGGCTGGAACTCCGAAGTGCGGTATTATTTCTTGTAATAATACTCTGGTCACTTCTCGAGCTTTGACAGTTCTGGTGGGGAACGCTTCCGGCCACCCTGAAAATGTGTCTGTCAATACCAGCAAATACCGATACCCCCCTTTCCTTGTGAGTTCTGAAAAGTCAATTTGCCACTGCTGTCCAGGCCCATGGCCTCTCCCACTCTGACCGAGTTTCGGTCTGGGGGTATTTTTGGGATTAGTCTGGAGGCAAAGATCACACTGTCGGGTCACCTGAGTAATAGTGGCATATAAATTCCTAGCAACAATTCTTTCAATCAGGTATGTGTATAGGGCATTTATTCCCCCAGTGCGTTTTCTGGTGTTCTTCCCTTACTAGTGACCACAATAAATGGGAAGGGATTACCAGTTTCTTTTCAATGGTAGCCCACCCTTCTTGGTTATACGTCCCTTTTTGATCTTCAATTAATTTCCTATCTCTCTTGTTGTATTCTGGCTTACCTTCAAGGGAGATTTGTCCATCTGGAATAAGGACTCCTTCAGTAGCTACCTCACCTTTTGCTGCTTCTTTTGCCTCTCTATCCACCAGCTCATTTCCTTCTTCCAATTCTGAGCTCACTTTTTGGTGTGCCTTAATGTGCATAATTGCTACCTTTTCAGGCAGCTGAACTGCTTCCAGCAGCTGGATTATCTCTTGTGCATGTTTGATGTTCTTTCCCTGTGAGGTAAGCAGTCCCCTCTCCTTCCAGATGGCCCCATGTGCATGTACAACTCCAAATGCATACCTCGAGTCTGTGTAGATGTTTATTCTCCTCCCTTTTGCCCTTTTCAAGGCACAGGTCAGGGCAATTATCTCAGCCTTCTGCGCGGAGGAACCTGTTGGTAAGAGTCCAGACTCCATTACCTCTCTGCAGATGGTCACTGCATACCCAGCATGTCGCTTCCCATTGGCAACATAGCTGCTCCTGTCAGTGAACCAGGTCTCTGCATCATCCAGAGGGGTATCCTTTAAGTCTGGGTGGCTCGAGTAGGTAGCTTCAATGGTCTCCAGGCAATCATGGTGTACTGCTTCTCCTTGGTTTCCACTGAGAAAGGAAGCTGGGTTGACAATATTAGTCACCACGATCTCTACATCATCTTGCTCTACCATGATGGCCTGGTATTTCAGAAACCTCTGTGGTGAAAGCCAGTGGCCACCCTTTACTTCCAGTACTGCGGACACTGTGTGGGACACTAGCACAGTCAATTTTTGTCCCAGAGTAAACTTGCGTGCCTCTTGAATGTTCAGCACAACTGCTGCTACAGCTCTGAGGCAACCTGGCCATCCTTTGGCTGTTGCATCTAGCTGCTTAGAGAGGTAAGCAACTGCCCTCCGGTATGGACCCAAGTCCTGAGCCAGTATTCCCAGGGCAATTCCCTGTTTCTCATGGGAAAATAGGAAGAATGGTTTACTCACATCTGGAAGTCCCAGAGCTGGAGCTGACATGAGAGCATTCTTCAGCTGGTGAAAGGCCCGTGTTGCTTCTTTTGTCCACTGGAGATCTCTGCTTCCATTGGCAATCAGAGCATAGAGGGGTCTGATGAGCAGTCCATAATTATAAACCCACAGCCGGCACCATCCTGCCATGCCTAAGAAGGTTCGGAGCTCTTTTATGGTCTGGGGTTTTGGGGTTTGGCATATGGCTTCCTTGCGAGCCTGCCCTAAAGTCCGTTGCCCAGCACTCACCTCGTACCCCAGGTAGATAACTTTCTGTTTCACTACCTGTGCCTTTTTCTTGGATACTCTGTATCCTTGGAGTCCTAGGAAATTCAAAAGGCTTACCGTCCAGGCCACACATGCTTCCCTCGTCCGAGTGGCCACTAGAAGGTCATCCACATACTGCAAAAGCCTTCCTTCTTCCTGTGGAGCTTCCCAGGACTCCAGATCCTTTGCAAGTTGCTCCCCGAACAAAGTAGGGGAATTTTTCCAGCCTTGGGGTAGTCTGGTCCATGTGAGCTGGGTTTTGTGCCCACTTTTAGGGCTTTCCCATTTGAATGCAAAGATTTTTTGGCTGGCTTCATGGATGGGGAGGCAAAAGAAGGCATCCTTTAAATCTAAAACAGTAAACCAGGTTAGTTCAGGTGTTAGGCAAGTTAATAAAGTGTATGGATTGGCTACCACCGGATACAGATCTTCTGTTATTTTATTGACAGCCCTCAAATCCTGTACTATCCGGTATGACCCATCAGATTTCCAAACAGGTAAAATTGGAGTATTGAAATCAGATTGGCATTCTTTCAGTAATCCTAACCGCAGAAAATTTTCGATTATTGGGCTGATTCCTTTCCTATCCTCTTTCTTTAGGAGGTACTGCTTGATTCTCACTGGTTGCGCCCCCTCCTTGAGTTTGATTACTATGGGGAAGGCATTTTTCACCCTCCCTGGCACATCAGAGGCCCATACCCCAGGAAATACCTGACCTAGTATTTCTTCATCACTTTCTTCCTTAATGCCAATAGCTGTCAGAGTTAAACTTAATACCTCCATGTACTTTTGATCATTCACCTCCAGAGTAATTTCCCCATTTTTGAATGTAATGGTTGCTTGTAATTGTTCCAATAAATCTCTCCCTAAAAGTGCTTAATTCACCAAATTAGGCATGTACAAGAATTTATGAATACTCTATTGTTTTATCAATTTATACTTCAAAGGTTTACAAAAATATGCCCTTTCAGACTGGCTAGTTGCTCTTTGCACTACAACATAATCATTTTCTACAGGTACTAAAGCTTTATTTAAGACTGAATATGTAGCTCTTGTTTCAACTAAAAATCCTACTCTTTTCTTCTCTTAGCTTCATTGTTATGGATCTGCTGGCGTAGAATCCCCCGGTCCTCTTCAGTTGTTTTGTACGTGTGCAGCTATCTGTTGGTCACTCCTTCTTCGTTCTGGGCATTGGCTTTTCTAGTGACTAATTCTTTTGCAGATTGCACACTGGTTCTTGCTCAGCTGAGGTGGTCTTTGTCTTGGCGGTCTCTGGTTGTATTTCTTCTGCTTTTCTTCTTGTACTACTGCCACTAACTTTTTCATTCTTTGTTTATATCTTTCTTCTTGGTTACTAAATACTCTCTAGGCTTCTTCTAACAAGGCTTCAAGATTCTTCTCATCTGGTCTCTGAATTTTCTGAAGTTTATGCCTGATATCTCTAGCAGACTGCTTTAAAAATGTATTAACTAGTTGATTTGTCCCTATCTCAGACTCCAGATCTAATGATGTATGACGACGCATAGTATTCCTTAAACGCTCTAGAAATTCAGATGGAGTCTCAGAACGCTTCTGCTTAAGGGAATATAAGGCAGACCAGTTTATGGTTTTTGGAATAGCTCTTTCTACTCCTGTTGCTATCTACTCTTGATACTCTGCTAATTTCTTTACCTCTGCCGACACATTAGGATCTCATTCTGGGTCTTGGAGGGGGAAATGTTCTTTCACATCTAGCTGTGTGGCTTTACAGTAATCTTCTGCCAAATTCTCTGCTGTCTTTAGGATCAGCTGTTTCTCTGTTTCAGTGAAAGCATCTAGTAGTAGCTGGATGTCAGCCCAGTCTGGATTGTGTTGTTTGATAACATATCATAGGCATTTGGCAGTGAGTATCAGGTCAACACAATAATTCTTCGCAATCTTTTCTCATGCTTCTAAATCAAGGGTGGTAAATGGCACTTTAATCATTAATTTGGCTCCTTCTGGTCCCACTGCCTGTCGCAGAGGGGCCTGTAGCACTACTTGCTTCTTAGTTCTAGATGCAACTGGACTCCCACGGGTGGGGTGGGTTCTAGTAGATGTGCTTTCTCTACTTGAGTCCTCCTCCTTTTTGGGGAAGTACTCTTCCTCTTCATCTTCAGTTTCAGCTTCAACTTCTCTAACCTCCCCCCCTCAGGGAGGAGGTGGAGGAGCTTTCACTCACTCAAATGTGTCTCGTTCTTGCTCCTCAGAACGATAGACCTTATCTGATCTCATACACCATTGTCCTATACTGCATGCTGAACAACAGCGTTTGATTTGCATTCTCTTTGCCTTGTTATCTTTTTCAAGGGCTAAGACCAGTAGGTCTGAGGGTGATTTAATCTCACAGTCTTTTTGCTACTCTTGGTGATTTCTTAAAAGAAAAACTTATCAGCATACGAGACCTCATGTCATTTACTTTCTCGTCTTAAAAACAACATTAACTGCAGTAAAGTATTATAGTCTAGGGTTCCAGTGGGTGGCCACTTTGCTCTGTCTTCTAACTTGTATAAGGGTTATTAGTGTGTGCAATACTGGATTAGGATTTTTTTATTCTCAGAGCTCCCCCAGCTAGTGACTTCTTTCTAGTGGGCTAAGATGCACCCTAAGGGGTTGGCCTGTGGAACTTTTTTGCTCTGGTTAGTTCTCATTATTTCCTTCTTGCCCTATCTCGCTCCCACCCAAACCTCTTTTCAGAGGACTTCACAGTAGCTTCTCAATCTTCCTCCCACACACTCCAAGTGGCAGGTATCAGATGCGATTTCCCACACACAAGTTTTAAGATCTTAGCCTCTGAATCAGCTTGATCAGAAACTTCTAATCTACACTTGGGGCACGTGCTCTGTCGCTTGTTAGAACAGCAATACCAGTGTTTCTCACAAACTATACACTGTAATAATACTTACGCAGCGTGCCAGCCCCTTGATGTACCAAAGGCTACTTGAAATTTTTCGCAAAGGCAAGCTATTCTATTTATTACAGGGAGCTCTAAATCTTTTACGGCAAGTTGTTCTCAGTCTAGACTTACAAGAGTGTTAGCTGAAGTCTGGTAGAGTTTTTTTAAATTAATTTCTTCATCTCCCCTATCTATCCAATAATCTACCGGATTCACAAACTCTCAGGGGTCGAGTCTAAACCACTGAGGCAGAGGAACCCCTCGGGTTCGTCTAGCGACGGTGAAAGTATGCACAACTTACACTACAATTTACTACTTTTACTCAATAAACGTCTTCACCTACGCTTTTCTACAGTTTACTCTGTTTTCTCTGTCGGGCGCTCCCCGCCCCCAAAGCCTGCCTTGGCCGGTGTTTACTCAGCTTCTTCAGCGGCAGGTAGGACTTCCTCCCCCCGTGCAGTAGAGCACTATGGATCTACTCTCTTTTATACAACATACACTTTATACACTTGCACAATTACAAATACAGCGCGCCGATCACTCAATGCAACATACAGCAACACAGTGTCTGGACACCACTCACACACACACAAAGAAAACATACGCGGGTTCAGCTCTACCCTATCAGAACAATGAACCTTAATACACGCATACACGGGTTCACCCAGCTCACCCCCAGAGCTGCTGGCGGTTCCGCTCTATCCGAACGATGAACCCCGTCTCTAATACAGCTGCTCTATCAGCTGAACCCAGACATCTCTGGGTGGTTTACTCCTTTGCTCTCCTTCCTCTCCCCCAGGGGCCCCTCAGTACATACTGTATCTTCCTCCGCAGGCCAGCAGGTCCTTGTCTGTCCCAGCAGGAGGCAAGTCGAGAGGAGCGGAGCCTCCTCCAGGAAAATCTTGGGGCGGGCCTAGGAGTCCATCGGTCCCCCCCTGTCCCTGTGGGGGCAGAGATGGAGACGGAAAGTATCTCTTTCTCCTGCCTGGCTCACCAAGAATGTTTTGCAGAGAAAAGAAGAAACCTCACAACTTTGTAAAAGTTGTAAAGCCCGGTATGCTTTAATTACGATGCACGCTGGACGCAAGTCCCCATAAAGGCAAGCATACCTCTGAAGACCTCGGGTCTTCTTTTATCTCCCTTCTAAATGCATATGCATGCAGTTTCAAAATAAGTTCATACATATTCATTCTGCGTGACATTTAGCACCAGTTCTTCTTTATCAAAAAAATTTCTAAGTCTAAAACAGATTAACTTTGTAGTCATTTCTGTTTTTCTTTCTCTATCTCTTTATTGTCTCTAAAATTCAGCTTTTCTTTCAACTTTAGCCCCACAGACCCCTCACCTCTTCCAAACACTTCACCTAATTCAAAATAAATTCCTACTCTGTCTCAATCTCACACCTTTGCTCTGGCTCAGTGCAGAACTGCAGGATTGCAGGCGCTTCCTCCCAGAGCTGCGTGAGGCACTGGCTCCTGCAGATGTGCCCTGCCAAGCTGTCCCTGCCTCACACTGGCCTCGCTTCCCTGGCACAATTGCTGGGCCTGAAGGAGCTGCCCTGTGCTCCAGCCTGCCGAGCAGCCCGGCTCCCTGCCCCGGTGCCCAGAGTGCTGCACACACTGCTGGCCTTTGCCAGGAGTTGCAGGGCAGCCGGCAGAAGAGGAGGAATCCTCAGGCAGCCCAGCGGCCTGCGGCTGCCCTTGGCCTTTCTCTGCTCCTGGGTGTAGAAGTCCATCCGAAAATCCTTCATTTTTTGCCTCACAATTGTCATGAGAAAAGACTACCGAAGGGTTAAAGCTGCTAAGCCGGTTGGGAAAGAAAGTCTCCTGCTTATCTAGTGTGTTCACAAGTGATGTTTGCAGAACACGCCATGCTGTACTCGAAGGGGGCATGCTGCCCTTTTCTGGACAATTGAACTGGACTTTCTTCCAAACTCCTGACCTGGCTGGACTGAGCTCTGGGGTGGCTCCTCCCCCGCTCCATGAGAAGACCCCTCTTGCCTGTCTTCAACCACCGTGACAGACCAACAGAGATGCGAATCCCCTCATCAAGGAACCAAGAACCCCTCTGGCACCCTATTGACACCCCCATGGCACCCCCATGGCACCCCCCTGGCAACCTCCTTCCAGAGACTGGGACTGTACTCCCTCCACACTCAGGGAGGGGGAAAACTTAACGTACATGTGAGCATTCGGCCATGAAAACAATGGACTTCTCCCCTCCATGGAAACCTAATTTCAGTTACCTTCCCCCAACCAAGAACAGTATATATATTGGGGTTCGGCCCAACTGTCCTTTGAGATCTCCCCAAGACGTGTACCAGTGAGTTTCGGCGGCGGGACCCCGAAGACATCACGTTTTGGTAGCTATACCCCATTCCCGGACCTCCTTTCCTCCTTTTTCCTTGTCTTACCCTTCTCTTCCCTGGATCCCTTAACCAAACGCATATTTAGCTGTGGTTATAATCAATAAATTGTACATTGTTGATTTGTTACTGCAAAACCCCTGTGCCTCTTGTTGGTTATTTTTGCACCCAAAAATCATTCGTCACCCGTTCATTTTGGGCGGACCTTCACACCAGTCTATGCCCAGGTGGCTACTAATCTGTTGCACTATCTTGGAAATGAAATGTGATCCTCTATCTGAGGATATTGTGGCTGGAACTCCGAAGTGCGGTATTATTTCTTGTAATAATACTCTGGTCACTTCTCGAGCTTTGACAGTTCTGGTGGGGAACGCTTCCGGCCACCCTGAAAATGTGTCTGTCAATACCAGCAAATACCGATACCCCCCTTTCCTTGTGAGTTCTGAAAAGTCAATTTGCCACTGCTGTCCAGGCCCATGGCCTCTCCCACTCTGACCGAGTTTCGGTCTGGGGGTATTTTTGGGATTAGTCTGGAGGCAAAGATCACACTGTCGGGTCACCTGAGTAATAGTGGCATATAAATTCCTAGCAACAATTCTTTCAATCAGGTATGTGTATAGGGCATTTATTCCCCCAGTGCGTTTTCTGGTGTTCTTCCCTTACTAGTGACCACAATAAATGGGAAGGGATTACCAGTTTCTTTTCAATGGTAGCCCACCCTTCTTGGTTATACGTCCCTTTTTGATCTTCAATTAATTTCCTATCTCTCTTGTTGTATTCTGGCTTACCTTCAAGGGAGATTTGTCCATCTGGAATAAGGACTCCTTCAGTAGCTACCTCACCTTTTGCTGCTTCTTTTGCCTCTCTATCCACCAGCTCATTTCCTTCTTCCAATTCTGAGCTCACTTTTTGGTGTGCCTTAATGTGCATAATTGCTACCTTTTCAGGCAGCTGAACTGCTTCCAGCAGCTGGATTATCTCTTGTGCATGTTTGATGTTCTTTCCCTGTGAGGTAAGCAGTCCCCTCTCCTTCCAGATGGCCCCATGTGCATGTACAACTCCAAATGCATACCTCGAGTCTGTGTAGATGTTTATTCTCCTCCCTTTTGCCCTTTTCAAGGCACAGGTCAGGGCAATTATCTCAGCCTTCTGCGCGGAGGAACCTGTTGGTAAGGGTCCAGACTCCATTACCTCTCTGCAGATGGTCACTGCATACCCAGCATGTCGCTTCCCATTGGCAACATAGCTGCTCCTGTCAGTGAACCAGGTCTCTGCATCATCCAGAGGGGTATCCTTTAAGTCTGGGTGGCTCGAGTAGGTAGCTTCAATGGTCTCCAGGCAATCATGGTGTACTGCTTCTCCTTGGTTTCCACTGAGAAAGGAAGCTGGGTTGACAATATTAGTCACCACGATCTCTACATCATCTTGCTCTACCATGATGGCCTGGTATTTCAGAAACCTCTGTGGTGAAAGCCAGTGGCCACCCTTTACTTCCAGTACTGCGGACACTGTGTGGGACACTAGCACAGTCAATTTTTGTCCCAGAGTAAACTTGCGTGCCTCTTGAATGTTCAGCACAACTGCTGCTACAGCTCTGAGGCAACCTGGCCATCCTTTGGCTGTTGCATCTAGCTGCTTAGAGAGGTAAGCAACTGCCCTCCGGTATGGACCCAAGTCCTGAGCCAGTATTCCCAGGGCAATTCCCTGTTTCTCATGGGAAAATAGGAAGAATGGTTTACTCACATCTGGAAGTCCCAGAGCTGGAGCTGACATGAGAGCATTCTTCAGCTGGTGAAAGGCCCGTGTTGCTTCTTTTGTCCACTGGAGATCTCTGCTTCCATTGGCAATCAGAGCATAGAGGGGTCTGATGAGCAGTCCATAATTATAAACCCACAGCCGGCACCATCCTGCCATGCCTAAGAAGGTTCGGAGCTCTTTTATGGTCTGGGGTTTTGGGGTTTGGCATATGGCTTCCTTGCGAGCCTGCCCTAAAGTCCGTTGCCCAGCACTCACCTCGTACCCCAGGTAGATAACTTTCTGTTTCACTACCTGTGCCTTTTTCTTGGATACTCTGTATCCTTGGAGTCCTAGGAAATTCAAAAGGCTTACCGTCCAGGCCACACATGCTTCCCTCGTCCGAGTGGCCACTAGAAGGTCATCCACATACTGCAAAAGCCTTCCTTCTTCCTGTGGAGCTTCCCAGGACTCCAGATCCTTTGCAAGTTGCTCCCCGAACAAAGTAGGGGAATTTTTCCAGCCTTGGGGTAGTCTGGTCCATGTGAGCTGGGTTTTGTGCCCACTTTTAGGGCTTTCCCATTTGAATGCAAAGATTTTTTGGCTGGCTTCATGGATGGGGAGGCAAAAGAAGGCATCCTTTAAATCTAAAACAGTAAACCAGGTTAGTTCAGGTGTTAGGCAAGTTAATAAAGTGTATGGATTGGCTACCACCGGATACAGATCTTCTGTTATTTTATTGACAGCCCTCAAATCCTGTACTATCCGGTATGACCCATCAGATTTCCAAACAGGTAAAATTGGAGTATTGAAATCAGATTGGCATTCTTTCAGTAATCCTAACCGCAGAAAATTTTCGATTATTGGGCTGATTCCTTTCCTATCCTCTTTCTTTAGGAGGTACTGCTTGATTCTCACTGGTTGCGCCCCCTCCTTGAGTTTGATTACTATGGGGAAGGCATTTTTCACCCTCCCTGGCACATCAGAGGCCCATACCCCAGGAAATACCTGACCTAGTATTTCTTCATCACTTTCTTCCTTAATGCCAATAGCTGTCAGAGTTAAACTTAATACCTCCATGTACTTTTGATCATTCACCTCCAGAGTAATTTCCCCATTTTTGAATGTAATGGTTGCTTGTAATTGTTCCAATAAATCTCTCCCTAAAAGTGCTTAATTCACCAAATTAGGCATGTACAAGAATTTATGAATACTCTATTGTTTTATCAATTTATACTTCAAAGGTTTACAAAAATATGCCCTTTCAGACTGGCTAGTTGCTCTTTGCACTACAACATAATCATTTTCTACAGGTACTAAAGCTTTATTTAAGACTGAATATGTAGCTCTTGTGTCAACTAAAAATCCTACTCTTTTCTTCTCTTAGCTTCATTGTTATGGATCTGCTGGCGTAGAATCCCCTGGTCCTCTTCAGTTGTTTTGTACGTGTGCAGCTATCTGTTGGTCACTCCTTCTTCGTTCTGGGCATTGGCTTTTCTAGTGACTAATTCTTTTGCAGATTGCACACTGGTTCTTGCTCAGCTGAGGTGGTCTTTGTCTTGGCGGTCTCTGGTTGTATTTCTTCTGCTTTTCTTCTTGTACTACTGCCACTAACTTTTTCATTCTTTGTTTATATCTTTCTTCTTGGTTACTAAATACTCTCTAGGCTTCTTCTAACAAGGCTTCAAGATTCTTCTCATCTGGTCTCTGAATTTTCTGAAGTTTATGCCTGATATCTCTAGCAGACTGCTTTAAAAATGTATTAACTAGTTGATTTGTCCCTATCTCAGACTCCAGATCTAATGATGTATGACGACGCATAGTATTCCTTAAACGCTCTAGAAATTCAGATGGAGTCTCAGAACGCTTCTGCTTAAGGGAATATAAGGCAGACCAGTTTATGGTTTTTGGAATAGCTCTTTCTACTCCTGTTGCTATCTACTCTTGATACTCTGCTAATTTCTTTACCTCTGCCGACACATTAGGATCTCATTCTGGGTCTTGGAGGGGGAAATGTTCTTTCACATCTAGCTGTGTGGCTTTACAGTAATCTTCTGCCAAATTCTCTGCTGTCTTTAGGATCAGCTGTTTCTCTGTTTCAGTGAAAGCATCTAGTAGTAGCTGGATGTCAGCCCAGTCTGGATTGTGTTGTTTGATAACATATCATAGGCATTTGGCAGTGAGTATCAGGTCAACACAATAATTCTTCGCAATCTTTTCTCATGCTTCTAAATCAAGGGTGGTAAATGGCACTTTAATCATTAATTTGGCTCCTTCTGGTCCCACTGCCTGTCGCAGAGGGGCCTGTAGCACTACTTGCTTCTTAGTTCTAGATGCAACTGGACTCCCACGGGTGGGGTGGGTTCTAGTAGATGTGCTTTCTCTACTTGAGTCCTCCTCCTTTTTGGGGAAGTACTCTTCCTCTTCATCTTCAGTTTCAGCTTCAACTTCTCTAACCTCCCCCCCTCAGGGAGGAGGTGGAGGAGCTTTCACTCACTCAAATGTGTCTCGTTCTTGCTCCTCAGAACGATAGACCTTATCTGATCTCATACACCATTGTCCTATACTGCATGCTGAACAACAGCGTTTGATTTGCATTCTCTTTGCCTTGTTATCTTTTTCAAGGGCTAAGACCAGTAGGTCTGAGGGTGATTTAATCTCACAGTCTTTTTGCTACTCTTGGTGATTTCTTAAAAGAAAAACTTATCAGCATACGAGACCTCATGTCATTTACTTTCTCGTCTTAAAAACAACATTAACTGCAGTAAAGTATTATAGTCTAGGGTTCCAGTGGGTGGCCACTTTGCTCTGTCTTCTAACTTGTATAAGGGTTATTAGTGTGTGCAATACTGGATTAGGATTTTTTTATTCTCAGAGCTCCCCCGGCTAGTGACTTCTTTCTAGTGGGCTAAGATGCACCCTAAGGGGTTGGCCTGTGGAACTTTTTTGCTCTGGTTAGTTCTCAATATTTCCTTCTTGCCCTATCTCGCTCCCACCCAAACCTCTTTTCAGAGGACTTCACAGTAGCTTCTCAATCTTCCTCCCACACACTCCAAGTGGCAGGTATCAGATGCGATTTCCCACACACAAGTTTTAAGATCTTAGCCTCTGAATCAGCTTGATCAGAAACTTCTAATCTACACTTGGGGCACGTGCTCTGTCGCTTGTTAGAACAGCAATACCAGTGTTTCTCACAAACTATACACTGTAATAATACTTACGCAGCGTGCCAGCCCCTTGATGTACCAAAGGCTACTTGAAATTTTTCGCAAAGGCAAGCTATTCTATTTATTACAGGGAGCTCTAAATCTTTTACGGCAAGTTGTTCTCAGTCTAGACTTACAAGAGTGTTAGCTGAAGTCTGGTAGAGTTTTTTTAAATTAATTTCTTCATCTCCCCTATCTATCCAATAATCTACCGGATTCACAAACTCTCAGGGGTCGAGTCTAAACCACTGAGGCAGAGGAACCCCTCGGGTTCGTCTAGCGACGGTGAAAGTATGCACAACTTACACTACAATTTACTACTTTTACTCAATAAACGTCTTCACCTACGCTTTTCTACAGTTTACTCTGTTTTCTCTGTCGGGCGCTCCCCGCCCCCAAAGCCTGCCTTGGCCGGTGTTTACTCAGCTTCTTCAGCGGCAGGTAGGACTTCCTCCCCCCGTGCAGTAGAGCACTATGGATCTACTCTCTTTTATACAACATACACTTTATACACTTGCACAATTACAAATACAGCGCGCCGATCACTCAATGCAACATACAGCAACACAGTGTCTGGACACCACTCACACACACACAAAGAAAACATACGCGGGTTCAGCTCTACCCTATCAGAACAATGAACCTTAATACACGCATACACGGGTTCACCCAGCTCACCCCCAGAGCTGCTGGCGGTTCCGCTCTATCCGAACGATGAACCCCGTCTCTAATACAGCTGCTCTATCAGCTGAACCCAGACATCTCTGGGTGGTTTACTCCTTTGCTCTCCTTCCTCTCCCCCAGGGGCCCCTCAGTACATACTGTATCTTCCTCCGCAGGCCAGCAGGTCCTTGTCTGTCCCAGCAGGAGGCAAGTCGAGAGGAGCGGAGCCTCCTCCAGGAAAATCTTGGGGCGGGCCTAGGAGTCCATCGGTCCCCCCCTGTCCCTGTGGGGGCAGAGATGGAGACGGAAAGTATCTCTTTCTCCTGCCTGGCTCACCAAGAATGTTTTGCAGAGAAAAGAAGAAACCTCACAACTTTGTAAAAGTTGTAAAGCCCGGTATGCTTTAATTACGATGCACGCTGGACGCAAGTCCCCATAAAGGCAAGCATACCTCTGAAGACCTCGGGTCTTCTTTTATCTCCCTTCTAAATGCATATGCATGCAGTTTCAAAATAAGTTCATACATATTCATTCTGCGTGACATTTAGCACCAGTTCTTCTTTATCAAAAAAATTTCTAAGTCTAAAACAGATTAACTTTGTAGTCATTTCTGTTTTTCTTTCTCTATCTCTTTATTGTCTCTAAAATTCAGCTTTTCTTTCAACTTTAGCCCCACAGACCCCTCACCTCTTCCAAACACTTCACCTAATTCAAAATAAATTCCTACTCTGTCTCAATCTCACACCTTTGCTCTGGCTCAGTGCAGAACTGCAGGATTGCAGGCGCTTCCTCCCAGAGCTGCGTGAGGCACTGGCTCCTGCAGATGTGCCCTGCCAAGCTGTCCCTGCCTCACACTGGCCTCGCTTCCCTGGCACAATTGCTGGGCCTGAAGGAGCTGCCCTGTGCTCCAGCCTGCCGAGCAGCCCGGCTCCCTGCCCCGGTGCCCAGAGTGCTGCACACACTGCTGGCCTTTGCCAGGAGTTGCAGGGCAGCCGGCAGAAGAGGAGGAATCCTCAGGCAGCCCAGCGGCCTGCGGCTGCCCTTGGCCTTTCTCTGCTCCTGGGTGTAGAAGTCCATCCGAAAATCCTTCATTTTTTGCCTCACAATTGTCATGAGAAAAGACTACCGAAGGGTTAAAGCTGCTAAGCCGGTTGGGAAAGAAAGTCTCCTGCTTATCTAGTGTGTTCACAAGTGATGTTTGCAGAACACGCCATGCTGTACTCGAAGGGGGCATGCTGCCCTTTTCTGGACAATTGAACTGGACTTTCTTCCAAACTCCTGACCTGGCTGGACTGAGCTCTGGGGTGGCTCCTCCCCCGCTCCATGAGAAGACCCCTCTTGCCTGTCTTCAACCACCGTGACAGACCAACAGAGATGCGAATCCCCTCATCAAGGAACCAAGAACCCCTCTGGCACCCTATTGACACCCCCATGGCACCCCCATGGCACCCCCCTGGCAACCTCCTTCCAGAGACTGGGACTGTACTCCCTCCACACTCAGGGAGGGGGAAAACTTAACGTACATGTGAGCATTCGGCCATGAAAACAATGGATGTCTCCCCTCCATGGAAACCTAATTTCAGCTACCTTCCCCCAACCAAGAACAGTATATATATTGGGGTTCGGCCTGACTGTCCTTTGAGATCTCCCCAAGACGTGTACCAGCGAGTTTCGGCGGCGGGACCCCGAAGACATCACGTTTTGGTAGCTATACCCCATTCCCTGACCTTCTTTCCTCCCTTTTTTCCTTGTCTTACCCTTCTCTTCCCCTGATCCCTCAACCAAACTCATATTTAGCTGTGGTTATAATCAATAAAATTGCACCTTGTTGATTTGTTACTGCAAAACCCCTGTGCCTTGTGTTGGTTATTTTTGCACCCAAAAATCATTCGTCACCCGTTCATTTCGGGCGGACCTTCACACTGGGCACACTCCAGACGGCCATGGCCTCCAGGCTGGGCTGTGCCCAGCATGGCTGCGCTTCCCCTTGGCAGCAGCCAGCTGCCACCTGGGCTCTGAGGGCAGAGGATTTGCCAGCTCCCAGGAAGAGGCACCCAGGGCCCAGCTGCTGCCTCTTGCAGCTCCAAGGGCCTCCTTCCAGCCTGCCTCTGCTGGGGCTCAGGCTGCTCCGGCCTCTGCCGGAGCTCTGCTGGGGCTCCAGCCAGGGCAAGGCCGGGCCCGCTCTCACCTCACAGGTGCTGACAGCTCTGCACCACAGGAGACCTTTCCGAGCACCCTCTCTGATCTTTCTGCTTTCTCACTTGAGCAAGGCTTTCCTCCAGCCAAAGAGATTATTGCATTTAGGGATCCAAATACAACTGGCAGGAACCCCAATGCTCTCCAGTCACAGCTGAAGGCCTGCATCTGCACAGGGAGTTTGGGCTGCCTCATTCTTCTTTTGGTTTTGCCTTCAAATGCCATTGCCCTTTCTGCCTCAAATAGAAGTACCAAAACTGGCCAAAAATAGACCAGTGGGCCATATTCCAAAGGCAGTGTGGTCTGGAGAGGATGAATGAAGAACATCCTTCCCCTCTTTGACACGATGCCAAAGACACTGTGTCACTATCCACCTTTAAGAAACAACAGACAATTCAGAAGGAATTTTTGAGCTTATTCACAGAGTGAGAAGGAAGGGAATCTTCAAGGTTAGGTGTGGTTTCAGAAACTTTATTCATTTCCAGTCCTACTCTGCAGTCCTATTAGACAATCCTACTCTAACCCTAACCCTAACCCTAACCCTATCCTGAATCCTAATCCTAATCCTAATCCTAATCCTAATCCTAATCCTAATCCTAATCCTAATCCTAATCCTAATCCTAATCCTAATCCTAATCCTTATCCTAATCCTAATCCTAGTCCTAACCTACAATTCTACTCTAAACTGGTTGAGGAATAAATGGTCCTGATGTGATTGTCATGTTCTTGTCTCCCTCCTCTTCTTCACTGAAACAATCAGCGGCACCAGGCTGGACGCAGGCTCAGCAAATGTTACAAATGGATGCTGCCCAAAGGGAAAATAAACAAATCAACAAAAAACAATGGACCATGACTTTCCAAGCTCAGTGCTTCACAGGATTCCTCTGGCTCCTAGAAGGATACAGGAAGAGGACCATCTACACCTCCAACTTTATGTGCAGGAATTTGCCATCACAGGCAAACCTGGCCCAGAATCCCACTCATCCATTTATCCAGTTGTCTTCATCTTGCTGAGATTTTTGTCCTGCCAGTGCTCTAGAAATGGTGCTTTCTTTGTCCTTGGAGTTTCTACTTTTCAGGAAACTCCAAAGCCTCACACTGGTCCCTCCCACAGACAGGCACTGTGCTGATTTCCACAGGGAGACAGAGCAGTGTCTACCGTTCCATGCCCTGCCCCTCGTGTGCTGGATGGCACCTTCCTTCCCAGCAGGGCCGGCCCAGTGGCACTGGGCCCTGCAGTTCCCTCTCTGCCACACAACCTGGCAGTAACCCTGGCACAGTTCCCGTCTGCTTGAGCGTGCCAGGCAGCAGATGGGGCTGGGACAAGTCCCTCCCAGCTGTCCCTGTTTGCATGGCAGAAACCTCTGAGGGTGGGCTGGGGGGCACCAACCAGGGCCCCTCAGAGTGAGCCCCCCACAGCCCCTCCTGCCCACAGCCAAATCTCTGACCCCTAGGCCGGGACTGGCTTCCTTGGGTTCCTCCACCACCATTTAATGTCTCTGAACCCTGCATTGCTCTACTTCAATTCTTTTGCCATTACATAAAATTGAACACCCCACCAAATTACAAAAGAAAGTGACAGAAACAGCCAGAGGACCTCTCTGACTCAGGAAATGCAGAGAGAGGTGAGGTTATTCAGTTTTGTGAAGAACAGGCCCCAGGGAGACTTTATTGCCAATTTCCAAGACTTCAGAGTGGCTTTGAGGAAAGTGGAGGACATCTTTTTTAACAGGGCCAGTTACAATAGGATGGGGGTGAATATTTTTTAACACAAATAGGATCTTGTTTACTCGGAGCATGGTGTGACCCTGGCACAGCTTGCCCCAAGAGCTTGTAGGAGCCCCATCCCTGCAACCATTCCAGGTCAGGTGGCAAAGGGCTCTGAGAAACTTAATGTCTTTAAATAGGTCCCTGCTCATTGCAGGACACTTGCACCAGAGGACCTTTACAGGACCCTGCCAGCCCAGCCCAGTCTAGGATTCCTCACTGTTTTCATTTGAAGAGCACCAAGAGTGGAGGTGAGGAGGAAGGGGGCTCATCTGATGCCTTGGGCTTGAGTGGAGGAGGAGCCCATCCCTCAGAGCCTGTTTCACCTGCAGCCCCTTCACATTTTACCTGCAGGAGCTCCTTGGCAGACCAGCGCCGCGCCTCGTCTCTCTGCAGGCAGCAGCTCAGGAAGTCACGCAGGCAGGATGAAAATAGGTTGGGCTGCTTCAGCTTTTGTCTTCCTCCTGTGGCTATCAGGAGTTGGGGCTGGGGAAAAAGGAGACACCAGGCTCCACCTGCTTCTTTCCCACCTGTAACCGCTCTCCCAGATCCCATTGATTAAGCTCCACTCTGCAGTGGCAGTTTCTGCCCTGGCACAGACCCAGAGATTACTTTCCTTTACCAACCAAAAACCCAAACCCTGATGCACAGCCTCTCCAACATCCCACAGATCTTGCCTTGGCAGCTGATTTCATTGACTGACCTAGTTAGTGGGAACTACATCAGCACAAGCACATTTCCTTCCCTGAGGATTCACACCAGCTTGAGAGGCTTTTTGGAAGAAGGACTTTGCTATACTAACTCTACTCTATCCAAGGGTTAATACATGAAAAGTATTTCTGCAGTGCTTCTTGTCCCTTAAGCACAGCTGCCATAAAACAAAATGAAACAATCTTTTTGCTTTGTTCTTGAAAAGAATGGGAATTGGAAAAAAAGAAAGGAAATCCACCAGGTATTCCTCAGGTAAGGAAACAAATCTTTGGAATCTCAGCTTCAATACAGATACATTAAGATCCATGCACAAATGTACTGGGATGAAAATGCCTGCTTGGACACACAGGAGCCACCTGCAGCTCTGTCTCTCAGCAGTCTGAAAATTTCTGCTTTCCTTACATGGAAAAGAAAAACCTTTCATGGTCAAATCAGAAGGAGAGGTTCCATCCCTATGGTCACCCTCTACTCCTTTGGCCACTCAAGTGAATGCATGAATGGTAGGTCCATCCCAGAAAGTGCCAGGAAACAAATGGGAGGATCTGGCAGGCTCTCCACATCACCAGGCTCTGGCTTGGTGACGTGCAGGGTGTGGCTTGGGCTAGGAGAGAAACGTGGTCACTGAGTGTTTCAGCAGCACTGCACAAGAAGCAGAAGAGACTCTGTGGCCTTTGCACCCCCTCATGCCCAGGTTTCAGGAACGTTTCTCAGTGAGAAGAAACTGCACAGGGGGTTAAGTTCCTCTCTAAAAACCAGTGCCTTATCAACTTTCTTGTGTTTGGGCTTCTTTTCTTCATTTCTGGAAATGGAACACCACTTCTGAGAGGCTTGCCTTGTGTTTGAGGGGCATCTTCACAGACAGACAAGTGGGAAAACTTGAAACCCAAAGCAAATGTTGCCTGAGAAGAGCTGGGGAGTGTTTGCCTGTGGTGAGGCTTGAGCTGTCTGGCAATCCCCTTCCATGATGTGCAGAAACATCCAGCTGCTCCCCAGAACTCAGTCCCTCTGGGCACGCAGGCCTCTGGAAACACCTGACGATTCCAGCCTTTCTCCTGCTCAAGAGCATCTAACCTAAGCTGAGCTCCAGTTAGCAAGGCCAAGGATGCTCACTTCCATGCAGCTGAAAGTGTCCGTGGAGCTCAGCAGGTCTTTCTGATACTCCTCAGGCCAAGGAATTACAGTGTAGATTGGCAAGACATCGACTGATCATTATCCAGTGTGGTTCATGTGGAACCAAGCTCTAACACGCTGACAAGTCAGAGGGAGAGAGCTCATTCTGCTTTTGCAAGATGGTATTTAGAAACATAAGACACTGACTTGGAACTATTCAAACCTCAACTTGCAGAATCCATCTCAAATAGACAAAAATAACAGTGGCAAGAGGTCTTGGAGTCTCCATAAAAATGCCCACCACTGTAATGATAACTCTGTGCTCATGGCACTGAAATAGATGGTGACCAAAGAGACTTTGCTATTATCCTCTTTAAGCCAAAGGAGAATTTCAAAGCCAGAAATGGCAATGCACTCCCCTTGTGTACAAATAATTGATGCGGCTATCTGTCCTTTTCCCACATCACCAGAGGTGACAAAGAGGGTTTTATCCTGACTCTCAGCTGAGCTCAGCCACTGGCCATGGTGGGGAGCTGGAGCCCTCCCTGTCATTATAACAGTGCAGGCCAGGGATGGCCCTGCTCCTGTGCTAAAGAAACACAGCACCGGTGTCAACTGCCCACGCTGGATCCCTGCCCAGGCACCTGTCTGCGAGCTCATCAACTTGTTAAAGTACCAAGAAACAGCCAAGGGTTTGGCAAACAATTCTAACTGCAGTCGGAGATAAACACATCCTACACTTATCCAGGCCACCCACACACATGACTGAACAATGTACAGGTGACTTGAAAGCCTGAAAGTTTCAACGACCACGGGATTTGGAAAAGATGCTGCAGAATGGAAGAGAAGAGATGCATTTAAAAAATGAAAAAGCAAGCAGAACTGCTTGGGCATTGCTTTGGTAGTAGGTTTTTTTCTCTTTTCCTTTTTTGTTTAGTTTTCTTTTTCCTTTTTTCCTATGTTTTCTATAAAATTGAAACTGGGAAGGTCTAACCTCCATTTCTCAGGATGTTTATCACATGTCTACCCTGTCCACTGAAAAATTCTTGTCCTTCAGAAACAGAGTTCCAACATTGTTCAAAAAACAAGTGGGAAATGTCAGGCATGGCTGGAGGCCAAAATGGCAGGTTTCTGAACTGGTTAGGTTTCTGAACTGCCACTTCCCTTTCTGATACAACCACAGCTACAGCAGATGCTGCTGTGCTGCAGGGGCATTTTTAGAAGGGGACCTTGGTGGAAGTGGTGCCAGCAGATGGCAATGGGATTTTGTCCTATGGCACACAGAACATGGGACAGGTGAGAAAGACAGTGGGATCAGTGAGTATTTGCACCTTACCAAGACAGGAGTTGCATTCCAGGAAGGAACTTCTCGTTCCACCATTTCGATGCCCACGATTCCCAAAGACCATATGTCCACTTTGGGGCCACATGGTTGACCTGTCACCACTTCAGGCGCCAGCCACCCAGCAGCGCCGGCCACGGAGCTCCATCTGCCCTGCTCAGGGCTGAGCTGAGCAAAGAGGCCAAAGTCAGCTGTGGAGAAAACAACAAACCATGAAAGCCAGCTCCAATTAGGAAACCAAGCAACTGAATTCCCCACTCTCAGGCTAACAATGTGCTGTTGGATCTCCTGGAGAACTGTCCATGCTCGATTTCCTTGGGGCTTTAGCCAAGGGAGTATGGAATTGGCCACTTCCAAAAAATCCCAGGTTTCTTAACGCTCCTCACAGCAGTGGACTTCATTCCCCTGAAGCTTTAGATTGTAGCTCCCTCTGTCTAGAAGGGACACACACAGAGCAAGGCCACTCTAGACTGCTTGTGGTTCCTTATACCTCTGTGCACGTTGCAACTGTGCCCTCAGCTCGCAGCAGGGGTCCCTGCACTGCCACCAGCACCATTTCTGGGGAGCTGGCAGTCACTCCAAGCAGCCCCACACCCACATCCCTGGAACGCTGCACCTGACCAAGAATATACTGACCCAGCTTGACAGAGCCGTCAGTTCTGAGAAGGATGTTGCTGCTCTTCACATCTTGGTGGATGACATGGTTTGAATGAAGAAAATCCAGTCCTTGCAGGCACTGAGAGAGAAAACAGAAAGAGGAGGGCAAAAATGAGTGATGTGATTTCATCACAAAAGAAAGGAAACAAAGAATCTAAAAGATTCCCTCTCCAGGGGAATGGGAAGTAATGGCAGAACAGTAATGGCCACTGAGAGGAAGAGCTTGCTGCTCCAACACTTGCAGAGCAGGACCTTTCTGAGGAAAGGCATGTCAGCTTTTGAAAGAGCAACAGCACCTGTTGTTGTAGGCTGTCCCCTGCAAACCAGCCAGGACGACTCCTGCTGCAGTGGACGTGCTTTTTCCATGCAGAGGACAAAGGAGGGGTTTTGAAAGGAAAAGTCCCTCTCTTCGGTCTTTAGTGGATCACTTTTGGGTGGGAGGCTGCATGGAAAAGATTTTCTTGCTGGCCTCAGCACAGGCTTGGAAGTATCACACCAGTCACTTTGTGGAAGCAAAGAGCATTTTTGGCTGCACTTTTATTCTTTTCAGCTGAGGACTATGAGAAATGAGTCTTTTTTCTTTGCTGGTCATTTCATATCCTGCCACCAGCACCTTTGCTTTTACAGGCAAGGAATGCAGTGAAGACAGACTCCAGGCAAATGTTTAGAGAGGCAAGGTGGAGAACAGCAAATAAAAATACAAGAGACAGAGTGAGAATATTACAGCAGGAGATAAGAGTACTGGCACTAAGTGCAGGGAGTGAAGGGGCACTGGCAGGCCTTTCACTTGAGATGCTTTTACTTGCCCATAGAATAGCAGCAACACAGAAACAAAGCTTGGCACAGGAAATCACTCCAGCTCTGAGCCCCCGTTTCCCAGACAATGCTGCCCAAGCCCCTGGAAACACAGATGGGATTGCAGACCTCCCGACTGATGGCTGCCATCTCATCTTCCGACAGGTAGACCTGGCTGATGACATTGCTCAGAGTGCCTCCATCCATGTACTCCATAACCAGGGACAGTTCCTCACCCACAAGGTAGCTGAAAGAGGGAAAACAAGGGCGTGGAGATGAATGTACATGGCTAGGTTGCTGTTTGGAAAACATGGGTTGATTCTTCTTTTCAGGTCCCTTTGAGACAAAGACAAAAAAGAGGAATAGACATTCCCTCTTCGCTGTGCATTGTTTGCCATCTGTGCAGTCTCAAGGAGAAAGGCACAGCTGCAAAAAAGGAGATGTCTTAGATGGGCAGTAAGCAAAATGTGCAGTTTAGTAACAGCCCAGATAAAAAACGTGTCAGGCATGGTGTTTCTGGAAAAAAGCACCTAATCTTCCTGGCATGCATGGCAATGAAAACCAGTGGCAACAATCCAAGGGAAATCCTTGTTAGTTTACCTGGACATAAGAAGACACTTGAAAAAAATCAAGCTCTAAAACAAAGCGGTGGCTGTGAATATAGAGATCATTGATTTAGTAAGACACGACTCATCCGGGTTTTTGAACAATTTTCAAATACCATGTGCCAGCGAAGACCCATGCAGACAAAATGCAATCTCTTCCCACCCACTGGAGATGAAAAGAGCAATAATAATTAGCCAATAATTACAGCTCTATTTTCTGCCAGTGACCAAAGTGGGATTTTAACTTGCATGTTTGCAATATGTGAACAAACATTCATGGGAAAAAAGCACAACTCACCTGTCTAAACAGTTGACCAGGTTGGGATTTCTATTCACCTTCATGACCATGAGTTCATTTACTTTTAGTTCCTCCTTTCTCAGTCCTTGAAGCTGTATTTTTTTTATGGCCACGTAAAATGACATTGAAAATCAGTAACTTGAGAAGTTGGTGGCACAAGACCACAAGGCACATGGAGCGAGTGATTTTGCAATGACACAGCTGAGGTGTGCCAAACTGCCTTGTGATTAGGCACTGCAGTAATCAGGAACTGACATTCCAACAGCCCATTTCTCTGCTCCCTTGAGAGCCAGTTACAGGACACGTGGGGTCACTGACATTTTGCCTTGACCACTTGGTAACAGCGGTGTCTCAGTTATCACCCACAAAGCTCTGACCACACTCTCTGCTGCTTGGCTTGGGATTCAGAAGAAGTAATCCATGCCTTAATACTCTGTGGATACATCTTGTGATATGGGCAGGGCTTAGGGCTTTCAGGGACGCCTTGCAGATCTCTCCCTATGTGCAGTTCCCAAGTGCAGCACTGCAGGTGGCTAAGGATCTGCCAGTAACTTTCAGATGGATTTGCTGGCAGCCAGAAATGAGAATTCAGGACTCTGAAGCCGTAGCCACAAAGAGCAGTGAGGTGCTCGAAGGTAGCGCCTTTGTTTTAGCAATGGAGAGCGAGTGAGCGCGTCCTTCTCTGAAAGGAACCGCTGCCCTCCGTGCCATCCTTCCGGCAGCTGAGGAGGACAAAGTCCCAAATGTGTTTTGTGGGCTGGCACCAGTCTGTGCTTCTTGTGCCTTTTCAGCACAGCTCTGCCCAGAGCTCCAGCCACAGCTCACACCAGAGGGGAAAGCCCTCGAGTGCAGCAGAGTCTGCAGGGGCTGTTGACATTTACCTCTCCTCCTGTGGCAGTGTTGAGCGCTCTATAAACGTCTCCAAAACTCCTAGAAACAAAACAGAAGCAGAGAAAGGAGAAGCCATTTAGATCTTGCAGTGAAAGCCAGCCCACACAGGAGATCTCTGCTGTAAATGCCTGCAGGACACTGGAAGCATGAAGATGTCTTTGACAATGCCTTCTGAGCACACCTAGAAATTCTGATCAGCACTGACAATCTAAGCCCAGTGCCTGAACACATTTGCAGTTTGTCTGACTTCACACTTGATACCTATTCCACCAGCAAAACACCTGATGCATAGTTTTGTACCATTAACATTGCTTGGACTCACCCACTGCCAATATTTTCCAGTTCAATGTATTTTAGAATGGGATTTTCCATCTTCACCATTCTCCCTGAGGGAAACAAAATGCAAGATGTTCACTTTAAAGCAGAGATCCCAGCTTCCAGGAGATACAAAAGGCAGCCCCACTGTCTGGAGCTCTGAGCCTCCCTTGGTGGACAGCTGGCCAACAACAGGAACAGCAACTGGAACACCAAGAAAAGAACAGCAGGCCCACAGCACAAGTGGCTGTCACAGAGACTGATTTCCAGCATCCTTTGAAGGGAGAGACCTCTTGACAGCAGACACACAGGGAAGCACAGGGAGATACATTCAGAGGACACTGAGACCAGAAGAGAATACCTACCTAGGCAAGTAAGTTTGTCATCTAGAAACATTAAGGAGAGCTGGAACTAACAGTGCCTTTGTTTTCTTGGGAATAAACACTGTGAGATTTAGAAAAGGTTTCCTACTTGCTAAGATTAAATGCACCTGGACATCTAGAATCAATTCCTCTGAACAGATGCCAAGTTCAGAACAGGAGGAATATTGCCAAGTGTTCCCATCTTTTCCACCTTGCAGCAGTTTGCCAGAAGAATGCCTCTGCGTTTGTAAACCAGAGCAGCTCATGCTAGAACCAATCCCCACAGGGCTTTCAGCATCAGGACCCTCACCCTTTATGAGCAGGCTGAGCCCAAAGATGCCCTTGCCCGTGCCCCATGTGAAGAACCGCGCCGCTTCTCTTCACCCTGAAAACGTGGATCAGTCGCTCCCATTGCACTCGCCCTCTCGGCACCGCACACGTCCCCATCTTCCCAACCCGGCACGGCGGGCACGGGCACAGAGGACAGCAGTGCTCCTCAGGCGTCCCTGTGACACAGAGAGCTGCCCAGAGGAGATGCTGACCCTCTGGTGAGTCCAGGCCTCGCGAGGCAGAAGCCGGCCCAGAGAAGGGGCTGCTGCCTCAGGCAGCTCCGTGCTGCAGCAGCCGGGCAGCAACGGGACCCTCCCAGCTAAGGAAGGCTCCAGCCTCTGCATTCCCACAGCCCTCAGGGGCAGGGCAGCGACCACAACAAGGCTGGCAAAGCCCAAGCATGAGCACTGACAGGCACTGATGGGAAGAAGCCAGAGTCAGCCTGAGCCCCAGACAAGCTGTTGCCCCCATTCAGGACACGACAGGATGGGCTTTGAGATCAGCCACGCCGAGGCGCAGATCAGTGCCCTTTTTGTCCCAACAGGTGATGGTAGACACAGAATCCACTGGGCGGTGTTCTCAACCCTACCAGATCTTATCTGAGAGCACAGCACTGGCAGCTGTTCAAGGCAAGAAGCAGATTCATTGAGTTGTGCTGCAGAATCACAAAGGGCTTGATGTGTTCTCCTAGAGACTGATCTCAGCAGGGCTTCTGCCAATGGCTAGGACTCAAGCAGTCACAGCCTTCTGCTGATCCAGGAACAATCCCTGCTTCTGCCTTTGGCAGAGAGGGAAGCCCAGGCAAACTCCAGCCAGTCTAAGCTGCCCTCAGAGGCAGCAGGAACACCCAGAGCTCTCTCTTGCTGCCTCGGAGCGCTGCCAGCACTTCTGTGACACTAAACTGAGCAGAACCCTTTGGTACAGCTGTGCTGACACGTGCACACAACACACTGTCCCTCAGATAAGAAAGATACCAGACGTACTCTGCTGCTCCAGGGAGTCACCCGCCATCTCCTGTTGCTGAGCAGCAGCTGGGTCAGCACGGGAGGTGAACCAAGGGCTCAGGCTCCACTTCTTCAGCTGGAGAGCAAAAGCTCCTTGGGATGGCACTGCTGCTTCTGCAGCAGCTTCAGTGTCAGAGTCAGTGTAGATCTGAGACAAGAAATGAGTTGATGTCAGGAAGGTGTGGCAGAGATTGCCCTGAAATGCAAGAGAGATTGCCATTTGAAATGCAAGCCCTTAGGAAGCTGCTGTCAGCCACATGCAGAGCTCTTCAACTGGATTGCTTTGGATGTCCACTTGTGAAACCAAATGGTCAAAACCAAAGGCTGGTTTGACTCGAGTTCATAGCCAGTTTCGTATTCTGAAGGATGACTGCAGCAACGACCGCTCCACTTCTCCCAAAGACTCCTTTCCCCCTCCTAGGTCTGCAGATACATTTGCAGCTCCTCATTCTCATATTCTACCTCCTGCCATGAAATTCTCTTTTTCTGCACCTTCCTCGGGATGTGCTTATCCTGCAGCATCTCTGGATGGGTCATATCCTGAGCCTCATGCCAGCCTCGGGGCTCTTGGTTGCCCGTCATTTGCTGGAACTCTCTGCAGGCTGCCAGGTAGGATGGCGACACTTCCACCTCAAGTCAAACAGAACAAGGCAGTCAGAGACTACAGCTTGTCCCCGTCAGCCAGGAGTCATCGACTGGGAAGAAAGTAAAGGACAGGAGCAGATTTGCAAGGGATACAGACAGCTTGTAGCTCGTATTCCAAATCTATGTGAGTGACCATGTTCACCTGCAAAAACACCTCAAGAAACAAGGCCACCTGGAAGAAACCAGCAGGAGTTCATTCGCATGACTGCTGGCTAAATGGCCAAAGGAGTAATGCCACTGCCTAGAGCATCAGCTGAGATCCAGCAGAGCAGGAAGTGTCCCTGAGAGCAGCTCTGACAGAGGCCTCATCAGGATGGCACTCAGAGGCATCACCCACCCCCTGCTGCTGCTCTGCACTGGAAAGGCAGGGCAGGCAGAAACCACCCCTTGGGTGACTGCAGTGCCTAGTGCTATTTCACTCGCTTTCCTAGAGCCTTTTGCTCCTGAAGGAGGTGATTCATTTTCTCTTTGATGATTTTAATTTTTTCATCTAGCCTCTTCTTCCTTGTCTTTATCCTAGTCTCAGTTTCTTGCAGCTGTGCCTCCATCTGTTCGTCAATTTTCTGCAAACAACAATGGAAAGGACTCTCTTTCATGAGTGGAGTGGCTGCCATTCCTTCATTCACCTCTTTTTGTTGATTGCCCCTCTGCATAGGGAGATTCTTCTCCTCTTGGATGTCTTCATTCCTCCTCTTCACTGCCATGATGGCACTCTGAGCTTCAGGCAGCTCTGCTTGTGGCTCTGCCTTGATGTTCTGTGCACACAAAAGCAGAGCAAGTGACTGAGAGCTGCCATCAAGCTCAGCTTTTCCCTCTTTTAGCCTCAAAATCAAATTTATTCAGCCCCTTTTTCTGCTTCTTTTCCACTCAGCTCTGTTTCCAATGTAACCTTCCTGTCCTGGTGCTGATCTCTGCAGATTCCAAGGCTCTGTGCTTCCAGTGCCTGTGGGACCCCTGGCCTCCTCAGTCCCAAGAGCTCTGGTTTATGCCCCTCTCCCTGCCCTTCCCTCTGTGCCCTGGCCACTCAGGCTCACCTGGCCATTCTCCTGTGGCTCTTCCACCTGCTGCCTGAGCTGCTCTTCCTGCTCTCGGGCTGGGAACAGCTCTCCCTGAGTCTGGCATGGCAGCTCAGATGAGGCAGTGTGCTCCTGCTCTTTCTCTAGAAGCACCTGCACAGAAAGCAAGAGAAGATGGGTTTCAGCTTCCCATACGCCCTTTGTGGGCCAAGACTCAAAGGCTGCTGGGCTCACACGTTCCCAAAGCACTGTGCTGCTGCTCTCCTGGGTCATTCTCTGCCCGAGGGGAGGCACAGATTCCAAAGTGCCCCTGGCCCTACAATCAGGGGCCATCTGGGACTGAAGCTCCAACAGCCTCTCAGGCAGCTGACAGGGAAGGGGTGGCATTTCTCAAGGGTCTGGTGAGAGCCTCCCTCTGCTTCTGCCATGTCCTGTTTGTCTTTGAGTAGTGACTGACACCCCGCCCTGTCCCACAGCTCCATCCTGGCTCTGCAGGGGCTTCCTGGGTGAGCTCACTCCTTGTTGAGAGACACTTCTGGAGTTCACCTTCTCTTCAGGCCGGCACCAGCATTCCTTCCTCCTGACATCCACACTCTCGTTAGAAAACCGGGTCATTCAGGAGATAAGGATGCATGCAAAGATCTCTGATGGAAGTCAGAGAACCCCTATGGCCACCTCAGTATATGGAGGATGACCAAGGTGTTTCTTCTCCCTCTTTTGTCAACGGAGAATTCTGACCAGCACTAACAGAGTTTCTCATAAGGCCCCATTAACGAATGCACGTACACAGCCCTGGGGATGCCAGCGAAGGAAACCATGTGTCATGTAATGCAAACCATGTGTCATGTATGAGCAAAGTCACCAGACCCCAGCTACAGCATGGGATAGTTCCACTCCCTCAGGACATGCAAAAATTTAAAGAATAAAAAGAAGGCTTCAGGGCACAAGAGGCTGGAGGAGGAAAACATGAGGCGAAAAAACAACCATCTCTGGAGGGGGAAACATCTCTGCCTGCTCAGGATCAGTCAATGGAACTTGTCTCTACTCCTCTCCTGAAGGGATGCCTTTAGCTGACCTTTGCATCTTCCACTGGTTTGGAGCTGAGCCAGGAAGATTCAATAGAAAGATAGATAGACAGATCTCACTTTTTTAATCTCTCTTTACTGTGCTGTGGCATTTACATTCTTTGAATACAGAGAGATATAGTTCCTCTCTCTCTCCTAGGTTTTTTTTAAAGCAAGGTAGTGAGAAACTTAGAGAAGAAAACAATTATCTCTACTGGCTGTTCTTGTTGTTTAGTACATGTAGAATGTGTTATAGTGATTGTTTACTGAAAGTGATTTGTTAAGTGGATTTTAGTGATAGTTGTTTAGCTTGATTAGCTAATTAGATAAAATCTGTGTTGTGACTGTCTGGAGACAGTCACGAGTTTTTCTTTTGTAGCTTTTTAGTATAGTATCTCTATAGTATAGTTTTAATATAGTACTAGTGTAATGTAGCATAGCCTAAGAAAGCATTTGTTTAACCTTCTAAATCATAGAGTCAAAGCACATTATTCCCCACGTGGAGGTCACCCTGAATCAATTCTGTCCCTTCTGTCACTACACACATCAGCACTCTGCAGCAGTGCCCCAATCAGCAGCCATCCTGAACTTGCTCTCCTGTTGCTTCAGTAACCCACACTCTTCGGGAATCTGGAGCATGTCGGTCCTTATGGAATGCAACCAAACCCAGAGCATTGCACTGGGAACTGCACTCTTTGTGCATCTGTGCTTGGGCAAGTTCTTCTCTTGGACTCGACCACACTGATGGTGCTGAAGTGGCTGGAATCAGAAATGCAGCCCTGCCCCTCCCAGCTCCTCTAATGTCTGAGCACCAGCTGGAATGCAAGGGCATTGATTTCCTGCTCAATTCCCAAACACAACACACACTGATTCCCTGGGCTGCCAAAAGACACAGGAGTCATTAATCTGAAAGTAATGTGTTTCTGTCAGTGCTGGAAAAGGGCAGGAAAGATTGAGTAAAAGCTCCCTTGCTCCCTGGAGACGGAGAAATTGCACAAGGCTTCTCCTTCTAGCAAACAAACAAATAAACAAAATATGAAAGTGTTACCCACTCCAGTGTCTAAAGCACTTGGATGCAGTGAAGGGATGTTTGCCAGGGAAACAACCCTTGTGCTGAGCATTGGCTCTATGGATCTAAAGCAGGGATGTATGGAAGTCTGCCTGAAGGTCCCTCATGAGCCCCCATTTTCCAGGCTAAAGCTCCCTCAGCCCCTCCTCCCTGGCCTTGTGCTGCACCCCTTGCCCAGCTCCCCTGTCCCTCTGTGCCCACGCTGCAGCCCCTCCATGACTTTCTGCTTCCCAGGGCCCACAGCTGCACACAGCACTCCAGCTGTGGCCGCCGCGCTGCCCAGCACAGGGCCACGCTCCCTGCCCTGCTCCTGCTGCCCCACTGCTGCTGGCACAGCCACCGTGCCCTTGGCCTTCTTGGCCCCCTGGCCCCACGCTGCCTCATCTTCAGCTGCTCACGGCCGCCAGCCCTGCGTCCTTTGGGCCCACGCAGCTCCCCAGCCACAAAGGTGCCCATTGCACTTCAGATACTGCAGGCACCATTGCAAGATGGCCTTCCTGTTCTACAACGATATCTTCTAAGTAGATATCATAAAGTTTGATAGGAATAGAATTCTAAGGGACTCTGACTAAATTAAAATGGTCTAATTCAACTGTACAGGAAATTGCTCCTATGTAAATATTCCACCCTATCTGTCGTCAGCAAGCAAGGTTCTCTCTTCAAAACTAGGTTTGTAGTTCTTCAAAGCTCTGATGTAGAAATTTAAAATATCCATTTCGCACTTTGTTATTTTTCTTCAGGCATGAAAATGGATTTTCTTTCAGCCTTCCTAGCTGGCTCTCTACACTCTGTTGCTACTGGCCCAGCTCTCAGCTTGCTCTACAATTCTTAAACACCAGGAACATGAAATGTTCCTTTCTCACTCACCTCAGGATCTTCAGCACTGCTGAATACACGCTTCAGGTGACCTGTAGTGGGAAGGGAAAATGAACCAGATGCTGTCAGAAAACTGCCTGGGCTGCTGAATCCCACAGAACAAGTCAACCCAAACAGAGATGATTTCCCGTTTCACAACATCCCTCCAGCAGACACATTTCATTCACACAGCCAGCAAGGGATCAGGACAATATTCTTGCTTGTGCCTACACTTCAGCCTGTTTTGCCAGTAAATGAATACAAATATGACCAAGAAAATGCAAATTGTTCTTTAACACTCAGTGCTCCTGTTCTACCAAAGACATAAAACAGCTTCTGAAATCCTCTCCTTGAGGTTCTTTTCTTTTTTTTTAATCAGTTGCATGCACCGGTTCTCATTAACTTGCTTGAAACAGTTGCTCAGAAAAGCTTCCCTAAAATCCCTCTGAGCTGTGGCAGACACTCACTGCTTTGGAGTTTGCATTTCCTTGCAAAGGGAATCACTATTTTAGCACTTTGAAAAAGGTCAAGTTAGACAGTCAAATCCTTTCATGACAAAATTTTAAAATAAATAAGCTTTCTCTGAATTCTGGGAACAGCTGCAGAGTTTTAGAAGGCCTTCCAAGAAGCTCTGCCAGTCTACATTTTCAAAGGTGTCTTGCTTGTCCCAGCAACCTGAGGAAATGACAGACTCTGCTGCCACAGACTCTCCCCTGGAGGGAACAGAAGCCCTGCAAGTTCCCCTGCAAATGCTGCCCCTGTGGCTACAGACACCCCCTTTTTAGCTGAACGTCATGACAGGAGCTTTACCACACCACTGGCATCCTAATGCTCTTTCCCTTTCAAAATCAGAAACTCAGCCACCAGGAGGAAGACATACAAAAGCCAGGTTAGGATACACCCTAACCTAAGTAGAATGGAAAACTCTACTTACGTGCAAAGTGTATAACGTAATACGCGGAAAAACAAACACCATAAGCAGCAAAAGCTGCTGTGGCCAGATGGTGGATCATATTCCCAGAGCTGTGCCAGTCTTCTCCAACACTAGAAAAACAAATGGCGTCTCAGAGTGCAACTACCCACTGACCAATGCTCCAAGCAGGAGGGTTCTCCTGATGTGAGCAAGGCTGCTCTGACACTCAGGCCTTCTGTGCACCAAGGCAACCTTCTGATGTCACCACAACAATGTGGCAACCATGCCGTGACATCACAAAGCAAAGTATGACAAAGAAAAGCATCACAAAGCATGTTAGTCTGTGAATTTATGCAAAGCAATAACCAACCTTCCGTACAGCAAACACAAAAGAGCCAGGGAAGTTCTTCTCTGTCACAAAGAAGCACAAATTCCCCTCATGGTTCAGGGGATCCAAGGGGAGCTCCAAGAGTGCCTCAAGCACCTACAGCCTGTACCCCAGCTGAGCACTCAGATGGGACACAAGCAAAGGAAACCAGACCAAGACAATGGCCCACAGCAGTGCACATGTGAGAAATGACTCTCACTTTTAACATTTTAAGCTTTAGTAAACCTTAACAAAGGACTGAATAAGGAAAAATTGCAGCATTGGGAGTCTCTGTGACTAGCAGCCATGTTCTCATCTACAAAAAGGATGCTCTGCCTTTTATACCCTTAGCCCCTCCAAAAGTTTTGTCAGTCAACTCTTTCTCTGCTGTCCATTGGTGGAGATTACTTTCTTGCATCCTGACTGGAGGTCAGGTGTTTTTACACCCTGCCTGCTGGTCACAAGCCAGCCCTCTCCAAATGCCCTGACTACCCAGGCTATTACAAGGGGGACGGGAAAGAGGACTATGGGAGGATATATTACAATACCATCACTACACATTTGAACATCCACATAACATCTGCTTCTTAATTGTCAGAGCCAACCATTGCATTACTTGTCCAGAACACACAGAACCAGGAGAGAAGCCACTGTTGGCATCACAGCTGAAATGTTTCCTAACAAATCTCCCCACATATTTGCTCCTTTATTGGACATGCCCAGGGCTCCGGTGCGGGTACATCTCTGCCTTTCTTCCCCTTTGGCAGCAGTCGAACTGGCAGCATCTGCCCGCCAGCAGCAGCTGCTCCAAGCTGGGAACGCCACTGGCGGTGCTGATTTCCAGAGGCTTCTGTGTGCCAGGGGAAGCCAAGGCAGGAGCGGGTTGAACGGTGCTGGCGCTGCTGCTGCTCTGTGCCAGAGAGCCCCGGCTGGGCAGGGCACGGTGCCCACTGTGCTGCGGGCTCCTTCTCCTGCCACAGCTGGGCACACCTGGCAACAAGGCATGACAACCTGTGGGCAAGCCAAGGGGTTGCTGGGGCTGCACTGCTCTGCACACACCCAGCACACCTGCAGCACAGAATTTTAACCCTCAAACAGGTAAACCAAAGGGAAACAGCTGGAAAATATTTCATTTCAACCATTCTTTATGCTTCAATAGAAATGACCAAAATGAACGTCACCGAGCAGGGCCCAATCCACACTGCCAGCTCAGTGTGAGAAAAGAGGCATTACTTTATTTCAGTGCTGGGTGCGTGAGGAATCACTTCCCTGAAACATGCATGCCCACGTGTTAGTATCCACGGAACTAAGACATTACTTTCATTACTTTTATTCATTACTTTGCTCAAACTCACAGGCTAAACATTCTCAAAAAGTGTTTGACATGTTTAAATCACTTCCCCAAAATTACTGACATTTAGAGTAGGGGTCTCTTGAGGGTCTCTGGTGGCCATGTGGTGAATATCCTGTTCCTCAAATTCTCCTCCCGTGGCTAAGAGCCTTCTTCTGCTTGAATGCATTGCAGCTACCTCCTCAGCAGGCCCACTGTCTTTATTCTCAAGGCTAAGACATCCACTTGCACACAGTAACCACTGCTGTGAGGGAAGGTACGATCAAGCACCGCCTGTTAAAGCTTAACAAATTCACAATTTGTTGCAGGTCAACACTTCCCCAACGTCTCTCGTTCCTTCTCTGGGACTCAAACACAAGCATTTTGTGATCCCTGAGCCCAAGGCCGCCTCCAACCCTCCTGTCACCCAGCAGCCCTTCTCTCCTCACAAACAGCAGGCCCAGCAGTGCCTTCCCTCACTGGCTCAGTCCCCAGCTGTGTCAGGAGTTCTCTGTCACACACTCCAGGACCATCCTGGACTGTTTGCTCTCCGCTGCACTCTGTTGCCAGCAGACATCCCCACCCTGTTCCATGCCCCTTGCAGAACCCTGCACCTGCTGTCCATGGGCACCTGGAAGGGGAGGCACTCACGGCAGAGATGCACCAGCTGCCCTGGGCAGGAACCAAAACCCTCTGGCGGCACAGCTGCTGGCCTGGGTCTGGCACAGTTCTGCACGCCCCACTCCTCACGGGCTCTGGGCTGGAAATGCAATTGCACTTTCTGCCTCATGGAGAAATACCAGGGCTGCACAAACAATGGCCAGCAGGCCACATCCCAAAGGCACTGCAGCATGGAGCTGAGAAGGAAGAAGACCCTTCCCCAACTCCTAACCATACAAAAACCACCATCATTAGGACTTTTAATCTTCTGAATGTAGAGCTGATTCACAGGGTGACAAGGGAATCTTCCAATGGAGTTGAAGTTTGGTAGAGTTTTTATTCTGAGTCCTACTCAGACTGTTGATCTGAAAATTTATTTGAAAATATTTTTAAAAGGCTGCACAGTCATATGGTTTTGTTCTAATACCAAGATGGCTAAATGAAATGTACTGGCATTTTAATTGCATCCAAACTGATTAGTCTGTAAAAGCCTTCCTGCAGAATAGCCACTAAACAAGAAATGAAAATCTGTGGACTGTTGACTTTGCAAATTTCTACTAAATTTATCAGACAATGAGGCATTTTTAGGTAGATCAAAGAGCAAATTAATTCCTATGGATAACTTGATTTGGATAAACCTGTTGATTTCAAATTAAAACTGCCAGCACATACTAAGTGGAAATCTGAATACTCACTTCCATGAGCTCTGAATTATTAGATAGTCATTGTTTGCCATATTAACAAAAATTAACATTCTGGCTGTTTTTTTTTTTTTTTTTTTTACTTACAACCAGCTCTTCAACACTCTTTGTAACATCAGAAAGAGAATTTGTAGCAATGTGAACCATGGGTTGGTGGGGCATTGCAGAAGGCTCCTATGCCAGCACTAAACGTTCACATTTACCGTGGCATCACTTCTTGCCTTTAATTCCAAGCTACAGCTCAGTTCCTGCAGTATAGATGCACACTTGTAGTCTGTATTTGCAGCTGGTTCTTACCTTCCTGTCCATAAAAAAATCATGCTTGGATCTCAAATCAAAATAAAATGAGGAGAGAGTCACGTTCTGGATAGGTATAGCAAAAACTAAGAGTTTTTTTGCAAATATGCTGGAAAGTTGTTTGTACATGCTGCAAAACCAGCAGATTAAAGACTTGCACTCTAGCTTGCAAGCTGAGGTTTGCCTGTTCTTTCTGGACTGATTTCTTGAGGCCAGACACTGAACCTAATCAGTAAGAAAATCCAAACCACAGGAGTAGTTTGAAGAATATTGTAAATTATTCTGTTATGATGCTTTTTGCCTAAAAGTTTTGGCCATCATCTGATTGGAGTAATTAGAGGAGATCGAAGCCATCATACTGTGCCTGTGCACACAATTCCTTCCCAGGAGTAATCCATGAAGCAACGCTGACAAATCCACACCAGCAGCTGTTGCCACACAGCCATGAAGCAGAGAATATGTATTTCTGCTACACTTGGACAGCTGAAGATGCCTCTGCTGAGCTAATTTTAGTGACTGCCCACCACAGATGAGACCTTGTGGTCAGTCCCCAACAAGTCAGGGCAGTTAATATTCTGCCTAGATGAAGTAAGTCTAGCAATACATAGACCATGGAGCCTGAGGAAAGCCAGCAGCTGTGGGAGATTTGTTTCCATATCTTTCTTTTTACTAATTTATTGCAGTCTATTATTTAAAGAATGGAAACTTTTGGCATACCATTGGCTGGAAGGTTGGTCAATCTTCCATTCATGACTCCTGTGAAAGCATCACCCCATTGTTTTTATCAGTAGCTCTTCCATCATCATGGCTCACACAGCATTTCCTGCAGCTCTTGCTGGAGCCAGGGAAAGGCACCAGGAGAAGGGGGAGGAAGCTGTGTGCAGAGACTGTGTCAGCTGAAGAGAAATTTGTTCCTCTGATTTGGCTGAATGGCTGCAGGAACCTTGCTGGCTCTGCTGGCGGGGTGGCCTTTGGCAGGGCTGGGCAGAGTTTGGGGCCCAGGATCCCTCCTCTCGGTGGGACACCAGGGTGAGCAGCCCCTATCCCAGCCAGGAGCAGAGGTTCTGTGGCTCTGCCCGGGGCACAGGGACCTGCCACTGCCATGAGCTCCTGCCGCGGCTCCTCTGGGGCAGCTCCTGCTCTGCAGCGATGATGGGCGCAGCTGGGGGTGGCTGCAATGGAGGGGGGCTTCCAGTGGGCTCTGCTGGTCTGCCACACTGGAGCCAGCAGAGCTTCTGGAAGGAGTCTCCTCTTGTGAGCTGCTGGAGCTGGAGCTGGCCACAGAGCCGCTGTGCTCATCCCTGACAGGCCCAGAGCACAGCAGTCTCTGGGCCTCCTTGCTGCACGATGGCAGTGAGGAGCCATGGACCAGAGGTTCAGTATGTATGACTCAGTTTCCTGATAAACTGTGCTAAGAAAACCCTGCAGATCTAAGACACTCCAAGAAATCTGTTGGCACGTTGGGAACTCAGAATTGTTTGCATTTTGAACAATTTTCCTATGAGTGCTTTTGATTGTTTTTGTCATTTTGTGTTGATTCAGTTGATCCTTCAGAGAAGCTTTCCTAATAATATAAAACATGGTGAACTGTGGAGACCCTGGGGGGGCATTCCCTGGTCTAGGGAGACACAAGAAGCTTCCCCCAAAAAGCTGTTAGACCCCATTGGCTCCTTCCCCTGTTCCTGTGTCTGTTCCTGTGTTCCTGAGCCACACCTTCCCTATTCCCTGATCGGCCCCCTTATCTTTGTACTGCCCTGAGATCAGGGTCAGCCCCCAGGCCCCTGTGGAGACAAAGTGAGACCCTCTGTGTGTGGGTGCTGGGAGCTGAACATCTCCCTGCACAGCTGAATGAAACATCTGTGGAGATCATGCAAAGGTCCTTTTTGCTTCTCTACCCTGGACTGTGCTAGCAGCAATTCAGACTGCTCCAGAGGAGAAGCTGCAGTACTGGCACCAAGGTTTTGGCAACTTGACCATAGGCACAGAGGGCGTGCAGGATGCTGCTCTATGGATTCCTTAACCAGCCATCTCTGGTGCTGACATATTCCCTCCAGCTTCTGGTGCAGCCAGGGCCACCTTTGGTCCAGTAGATGACATTGTTATTTGAAAAATTTGGCCCACTCCTTGGGCAGGAGCCCATCCACAGGCTCTGGTCCTGCAGCCCCTGCTCAGCTGGGGACAGTGTTCCCTGTGGGGAAGATGGAGCAGCCATCACAGGGTCTGGGGGGCTGCTTTCAGCAAGGTGGCCAGGCTCTCTCCCTGCTGGACTCTAGCAATTGTTTGGGGGAGCTGATGGCAAATTGTATGTAGTCCTCTTCATCCTACTCAGAAAACCTGACAGCTTCTATCATTCTTCTGCAGAGTGGGCACACTGGATTTCTCTTTGCCCACTGCAGGATGCAGCTCAGGCAGAACTGGTGGTGACGGGGCAGAGAAAAATTTACGTCCTTCTTAGTGTCCTGGCAGACGGGGCAGCTCCATTCTGTCCCCATGGCCATGTCTGTGTGTCACAGCAGCAGGGAAGAGCTGAGGACCATGAGCTGCTCTCATCAGCAATCTTGCTTGGCCAGAGCCCAAGCTCCAGCCAGAGTGGTCCAGGCTCTGTCAGTGCCCAAACATAAGCAGAAAGGGATGTTGTATCACAATCCATTCCTTGGTGAAGGAGGTCCATAGCAGCCTCAAGAGCACCTCAGACACTCAACAGTCAAGGCAGTAACATATGGTCAGGACACAGATGGCAGTTCATGGCTGGGAGAGCATTCATAGACATATCCAAGGACAAATTTCCCAGGAACTCTCCACAGCTCTGGGATCTGCCCATCAGCTCTGTCAGAAGCTTCAGCAGAACAACCAAAGTCCTACAAAGCAGCTTCCAGACACTTTTCCTACCATCCTGCCTGAGTAGCCGGGTTGCTTGCTGCAAAACACTCTTTTTCTCCTCTTCCCCAATGCCCTGTGCACACTTGCAGACAAAATAAAAAGCTCCTGGCCCTCTGTGTGATGTGATAATACAGTTTTTATATTTCCATGCTGGGATGAAAGAAAGCTGTGCTGTGGGTCAGGAGAGGCCAGGACCCACTTGGCCTTCCTGCAGGCTGAGGTGGTCCCAGCAGACATCCTGCTGCTTTTTTGGGGAATGTGTGAGGGGGAGTGGAGGGGGTGACAGAGAGGCCGAGATCACAGAGTGGAAACTCAGCTCCAGAGTGGCAGTGCAGACTCTCCCTGCTGAATGCCTGCTGGGGCTGACAAAGAAGGAAAATGCCCCAATAACAGCCCGGTGGCACTGTGTCTCAGGGACAGGTACAGGGAGGTGACAACAAACAGCAGCATGGCCCGGTCTCACAGTTTCTAGGAAGCAATGACAGAAGGGCCTCATGTGCCAGAGATTTCAGAAAGGCTGTCTTCTCAAATGGCCACTCTGAAACCCCTCTCTTTGCCTCTTGGGTTTGTGAATGCTTTTGACAGCCACAGCATCCTGGGGCAACGCGTTCCACGATTTCATTAAGCGCTCCTTGAAAAGCACCTCCCATTGTTCAACTGAGCTGCCAGCCTGGTCATTTCAGAGGGTGCTGCCTTGGTGGAGAGAAAAATCAATCTTCTGCCTTTCAGGGAGCTGAAGGAGGAGGGACTCTTCACCATCAGACACCTGGCTGGGTCCCATTCAGAGGTCCTGCTTTGTAGACTTGGTGAGGTTTGCTTGGCAGTTACCAGCGAGGTGAGAACATTGTTCTGAATTGTCCCCCATACTTCATACATGGCGGGTAGAGTAGGTATGTGCTTGTTCATCTCCATGTGTGCTCAGAGTCTGCCTTCATTTCTGATTTTAGACCTGATATTTCTAATGTCTGTCAGCTGTCTGTAGGATCTGTGGGTACATGCAGCTGTATTTACTGGCAGGTCGGGTATCTGACACTCATCTTTGAGTGTGGAGCCTTTATAATGCAATGTGCAAATGCAGAAACTGAGACACTAATGACGTTATTTGCCAGAGTCCCAGTCTCTGCCCAAGCTGTGATTCAACACTGCAAATTATTCTGTAGACCTGAGCCTGTGTTTTCTGTTTCCTGGCTGAGTGCTTCAACTGCTGGTGTTGGCTATTTGAAAAGGAGCACCTGACTCTTTTATCTTTATCACTTGTCCCTTTATGATTTGAAAGCAGCCCTTGCTTTAATTTTCTAGTAAAAGGGCCTAAAATCAAAGCTGTGGACATTTTAGAAGGCTTAAGTAGAACACTGAATGAAACTTTTATTTTAGGCCTGCAGTGAGAAGTTCTGAGGCCAGAAATTGGTGGCAGAGTAAGTGCCTTTCTGTGCTTGTGCTCTCCTGCTCTTCTTGTAATTTTATGTTCCTCTGGACACGGTGGGATGTGTTGTCATTTCCTGGGACTTCTGTTGAAGACAACTGGTTTTCTTTTCAAGGTGATTCTTATGTTTCCCCTCATGGCTTCCCCAGGTGACCAACCTCTGTTCCAAGGTGTCCTGCTCTGCCATTGTCACTCTGGGAGAGCTCTCTGTGACCTTGAAGAAGGACATGGACTCTGAGGTGGATGAGGTTGCTCGGGTCCTTCTCCAGATGGTGTCCAGCTCCCCAGAATTTGTTCAGAAGGCAGGCAGTCAGACCCTGGGGATCATGGTGGAGAATGTGACTCCTGCACGAGCAATGATTGCTCTCATGGACATGGGAGTCAAGCAGGTTCTTCTTTTAGAAATTCTTCACCTTTGTGTGTGTGGGAGGGAGAAGGGATGAGAGAGAGAATGGGAATGGTTGGAGGGAAGGGTCCTGTATCCTGCATCTTCTGTGAACTCAGTGACTTAATTCTCCAACCAACCTCACTTCTTTCCTCTTGTCACCTATTTCTGCCCTCCTGCAGCCCATTAGTTCTCAGAATCACAGAAGTGTAGAATATGGGGAGTTGGAAGGGGCCCATCAGGACCATCGAGTCCAGCTCCTGGCCTTGCCCAGAACAGCCCAAGGGTCACACCAAGTGCCTGAGACTGTTGTCCAAATGTTTCTTCAATTCTGTCAGACTTGGTGCTGTGACCACTGCCCTGGGGAGCCCAATCACCCTCTGGGTGAAAAACCCTTTTTCCTGATGTCCAAACTAAAGCTCCTCTGACTCAGCTTCCTGCTGCTTCCTGGAGTTCTCCCAGCCTGTCAGAGTTTCCAAGATGTGGTGACTGATGGGGAAGGGAAAGTGCCTGCAAAGGCCAAGGATAGAGCCTTGTGCTTTTGTGGGGAGAGGGACAATTGCAATTGCAGCTGTGAGCAGTGTTTTGTATTTCACAGCTCTAACCACTGAGGCCCTGGGAAAACCACGTCTCCTCATGATGCCACTAACTTGGGAAACGAAGAGCATCCTTGCCCTCATGGAGCACATGGGGGACAATCTGCTGGGTGTGGCACAGCCTGCACAGCAGGTGCAGCTCCTGCCAAAGGAGTCTTGTATGACTGTCCTGGCCTTAGAGCTCTACTTTCTATTCAAACTGATGTTTCATGTTAGCCTTGAGATGATAAATCACTTTACAGGCACCTTCACAGGCTGAATGCCATGGGACAGTTGGAGCAAATGCTGCCTTAAATGTTGGTGCTGGGCCTGATAGTTCCCAAGAGACACTCTCTAGAACAGGACAGCCTGGCTAAACTGCCTGCCACCCTTTCCTCAGCTTTGCAATAGGGTAAAACATTCAGATGGATCCATTGCCAAGCCCCACAGAAGAAACAGGCTGCATTGCTGGATATTCTGCAACTTCACAGCCCACCACGTGTTTTCCCTGCATTTGTTGTTTTCCAAAACTCTGCAGATTTCGGGATACATGGGTGAAAAGAGCCTCAGTCCTGCTGCAGGTCTCTGTGGTGTGCATCTGCCCCTGCTCTCTCCATTGCCCTTCCTACTCATGGCATGGGGGGCCTGAAGCTGCTCCAGGTTGAGGACAAGGTGAAGGCAATCATGGCTCAGCCGCACGCAGAGGTGAGGGGGGAGCTGGGCCAATCTCTGCTGGGAGGAAGGGTCTCGTGGCAGCCCAGAGAGGCTGTGCACATTGCCAGGGAACAGCTGTGCCCTGCACGTGCCCCTGCAATGAGCTGTGCTGCTGCCAGTGCCCCTGGAGCTGTGGGGCTGCTGAGCTGTGGGGCAGGCAGAGGAGCAGGAGGGTGCATGTGCAGCTGAGCCATTCCTGGGGAGCACAGGGCTCTGGGCTCCCTGCTGTCCCAGGGCAGCCCCGAGGCCAGGCTGGGCCTGTGCCAGCTCTGGGCAAGTGGCTCAGGGTTTGCCCTGGCCTGCCTCAGTGTCTGCCAGCAGGAGCATGTTTCCCTGTGCAGCTGTTTGGACATTTCCAGGAAATGTGTCCCATGAAATACGGAGCTTCAGATGCTTTAGGTTTGCATGGTGGCCTCTGTTAAACTTTGTGTCTCCGCTTTGCAGATCTGACTGGTTACCGTCTTACCGAGAAGATTTCTCGGGACACTTTCCATGTTCCCTCACCCACAAAGTCCTTGCCTCCCATCCAGAAGAGCTCTCTTTCCTCCAAGCTCAGGAAGAAGCTGCCGCCTGTATGGAGAGTGTTTGAAGAATAGGATTGATGCGTTAGGCTTGATAGTTACAGATGTACATATGTTCTGATCTTTAGATGTAGTTTTGAACTAATGTGTTTTGATTCTGTCTTTAAGTTTTGATGACATGTTTTTAATTCTATATATTTCATTTTGATGATGAAAAAAAGTAAATAAATAAACAAAATTGAAAAAACCAAGAGGAGAAAGTGAGACCAGGACCTGCCAGCCTAGAGATTATGGGAGTGCAGCTCACTCGGTGTGCCAGTGTCTCACCACATCCTTTCCTCATTGGGCCTCTCCTCTTCCTCTTTGGCCATGTTTTCTTTGTGTCATTTGTGCTGCTCTTTGTTACTTAGCATTACAACAGAGTCACCTGTTGACCTGTTTGAGGGACAATGGATCCAAAAGATCCTGTCTAGTCAAAGGTTTTCTACCTAGGTGTGTTCTGTGCTCACCAAAGGCCTGAGCAAAGAAACCAAGAGAAGTGTGCCCAAATCCCAAAGCTTTGCTCCTTTGCCATCTCCCACAGATCTGGCTCACAGGTGTCTTCAATCACAATTCCATAGGTAAGAAGTGGTCGTGTATTTCACCGGGAAAAGATGCACTGCTTTGGCAAAGTCACCTGTATGTATATTTACCCGGGACAGCAGTGCAGCTGTGTTGTTTGCCCCTTGTTTGCAGAAGGATGAGTGCACTGGGAGGCCAATAACAAGTGACAAGGGCTCCTCCAATCTGCACTGCAGCCTGGCTGCCATTCAGCCCAGAGCTAGGGGATCATTTTTTCCCATGGACCAGTGCTTGCCAGTGGAATGAATTGCTGCACAGCTGGAAGAAGCAATTCTGGATTCAGCTCCAGCTCTTGATGGGCTGCATGATCATTGACAATGCTGCCCTTCCAGAAATTATTCTGCAGTTTCCTTTCATAGTCATTTGAAGCTTTGAAACTTCACATTTCAATTTGCTTTGCCTTAGGGAAAAACACTTCTGGGCCCAGTGCAAACTGTAACCTTTTGACAGCAAAGTCCTGGTGGTTGCCAGCTTCTGATGTTACACAATGTCACCTGGCTGCATGTGTTTGCTTGGCTCTGGGTCTAGTCCCGGCCTAGTAAAGCCCAGGCAGGGTGGCACGTTGCAGGGAAAATTGGTCCATGAGCTTATGGGGTTGCCATCAGCAGCAGGGTGAATGTGCCCTGTGGGGATTCCTCTGGAGACAAAATTAGGGACCTACCCCATGCCACAATATTCTCTTAGATCTTTCTAAAATATCCTAGGAAAGGCTGTGAAACTTCACATCTCCTTGCACACCCACTGTTTGAAGAGGGGCGTTTTTGTCCCTCCTCAAAGTCATTGCTCTTGCACATGAGAAACATGAACATCCACCAACAGGAATGATGCATGGTCCTGCTGCTGCTGCTTCAGAGCTCTGGGAAGGTCAGACCTGGGTGTTACCGATATGAGCACTTAATTAGCACTTCATGCTCCTTCAAGCTGTTCAGATCTCAGGGCTCTTTGTTTCAAAGCAGACACTGCACCATCTCTGGGGAAGAACAGGAACTGGGAAACAGCCACTGCCAGCCTTGCAGGGGTGTGGGGGAAAACCTGAAGTGTCTGCATCGAAAGATGAATGGGAAGAGTGTAATTGCCAAAGCAAACGCTTCATTAGGATAGCAGGAGCAGTTCTTTACTGCATGTTTGCATGAAGATCATTTGGGATCTCCTTTTTGTATCTCATGCAGAAAAGGAGCTCTTAATAATACCACGCTACTTAAACCAGATTGGGATGCAGCTCTGTAGTGGTTCACAATGAAGCAGACTGCCTGCTGTGTCACTGCCAGCCCTGCGGAGCCTGTGAGGGACTGTAGTGTATCCCATGCCTGTTTTGCCTCCAAGCAGAGCTTGGTTTTCCTTATTAGTGTGGAGTAAATACAAGAGTAATAAAATGGACAATTAAACTGGCCACTTTGGAGGATATGCTCATGCTTTCACACATCAGTCCTGTACCTCATGCTCCCAAGGCTTGTTACTCAGCATTAAATATTTTAACAAAAAAACCTCAGCTCTCATGTTACATCTGAATAAAACTGCACAAGATCATCAAGAATTCTGCTGTCAGGAACAAGACAAGAGCCTTCCGACACTCACGTGCAGCTGTCCTGGATTGCTGCAGCCCTTTGTGAAAAGCTGCAGCTGACAGAGTGTTTGGAGTTGGTTTGGGCCTGTATGAAAGATCTGTGGAGCAGTGTGCAGGGCTCTCCTGGCAGGAAACTGTTTGTCCAAGCCCAGGGACACGGTGCCGGCAGGAGCGGAGCGGCCCCGCTCCCAGCCCGAGAGTCTGTGAGCTGAGCCACGCCGGGGAGAAAAGGCAGCGAGGGGCTCCAGCCCAGCTGCTTCACTGCCCTGCCCGCTCCATGGAGCTCTGCCATGGGAGAAAGCCGACGCCGGATGAGTCCCCGAGCTTCCATCAGCTGCTGGAACTGCTCCGTGACAGCTCCTGTTCTTCCGAGAGAGACCCCGGCGCCTTCTTGTAATGCGTGTCATGGGGGGATTCTGTTTGATAATAAACTTTTGGGGGTTTTCCACTTTCATCTATCAGTAATAATTTCCTATTGCTGGAAATGGACTGTTGGAACACTTCAGAGGAAATGATTTATTGCACAATATCCTGTTTGAAGTTGTCTCAAACTGTGTGAGACAGATGGCTTCACACAGGAGCATCCCCAAGGCTGCTGAGGGGAAGGCACAGAGGAAGACAAACCCAGTATTTCTGAGGGAACTCCTTGACACCAAACCAACCTGAGTTGTCAAACAGCAGACCTGATGTTTCGAGACATGGGCCACAGGGGAAACCTTGCAGTGTGTTTGGTCCAGGCTGGGTTATGCTCGAGGCAAATGTGTTTCAGTGTGTTGGATAATACTCTTTTCTTGACCTAGAGATGGGGACACTGAGAGGTGTTTTAAAAACTTTTATTCAATTTTCAGTCTTATGAGAAGGGTGAGACAATACAGATGTTATAATTCACGCCATCACAATCAGAAGCCAACTATTTCCTAATTATAATACATTATAATTAGTTTTTTTGGTCTATCAGCCTTTTGCCATGCCACGTTGTGAATGCCTTAAAGCCAATTATTAAAACTGCCCCTTGTGGGTCTCACTACAATGCATCTTTCATAGCTCTGTTTTTCCAAAATCTTATTTGCAAGGCCATCTTTTGGAACTTTTTTTCACGTCCATTTCTCTCTCAACAATATCTGTCCTATTCCATGGCATTTTTAAGTTAGCATTTCTTGTCTCAAGGTTTATATACAGATTCATACTCTGTGGGCATTCTACTAGGCCCTAAAAGCTTTCTAGATATCCATTTCCCACATCAGTGCACTTGGCTCCTTCTCTCCTCATTGTGCCTGGCAAGCACAGGAGCCCAGAGCTCCTGCAGAACCCATCTCAGCACTCAGTGGGAGCAAACTTGTGTCCAGTCCTCACCTGGAGCTGTGGTGCCCAACATTCCACCTCATTGCAATGAGGAACTGTTCCTGCTCTTTCAGAAGGAGCTAAGGAGCTTTGGCCTTCAGATCAATTGTCTGCAGGCTCCTGCAGTGCCTGGTGCTGCTCCCTTGCCAGCGGCACCACAGGCCAGGGGGACACATCTGGGCTGCTGTGTCTGGCTCTGGGGCTCCCTGTTCTGGGCAGTGAGGAGGAGCTGCAGAGGCTCTGCAGGACGGACAGGATGGGCTTTGGGGCTGGCAGGAGAAGCTGAGGGACCTGGGCTGCAGCAGCTTCTGAAGAGGAGGCCCAGGGCTCATCCTGCAACTGCTCCAAGGGTGGTTTCAGAGAATCCCAGAATCAGCAAGGGTGGAACAGGCCATGGAGATCATCAAGTCCAACCTGTGCCCTGACACCACCTTGTCTCCCCTGAGCCTCCTCTCCTCCAGGATAAACAACCTCAGCTCTCTCAGCCACTCCCCACAGCTCTTGTGCTCCAGACCCCTCCCCAGCCTTGTTACCCTTCTCTGGACACGCTCCAGCCCTTCCATGTCCTTCCTAAATTGGGGGCACCAGAACTACAAACAGCAATCGAGGTGCTGCCCAAGCAGTGCTGAGTGCAGGGGAAGAATCCCTGCCCTGCTCCTGCTGGTCACACCATTCCTGATCCAGGCCAGGAGCCATTGGCCTTCTTGGCCACCTGGGCACACTGCTGGCTCATGTCCAGCCTGCTGTCCATCAGTCCCTGCAGGTCCCTTTCTGCCTGGCTGCTCTCCAGCCCCTCTGGCACCTTGTTGGGGGAGGGAGGCAGGGAGGGAACAGGTCCAGATCCAGTCCTTCCTGAAATGTGGTTTTTGCTGGCACTGCCAGTTCCCAGATTTTGATATTTCCCTATTCTGGCACAGCCCAAGTGCAGCAACTTGCTGGCAAAGGAAGTCAAAACCAAGCAAAGACCTGGTACCTACAGCAACCCGATCTCATGTTTGGTGACACTGCCAGTACCCAGATCGGGAATGTTTCAGATGCCTGCACAGCCTAATTCCAGCAGTTTGCTGGCACAGGAAATTAGAATCTGGCAATTTCTCAGTGCCAGCAAAACCTGGCTGAAAAAAATGCAGCAATTTTCTGGAAAGAAAGCCAGAACCCAGCAGCTTCCCGGCCCTGCCACCAGCACCGCCCAGGTCTGGTGTTTGCTGGGCAAGTGCCCAGATCTGGAAATTTCCCAGTGCTGGCACAGCCCAAGTCCAGCAATTTGCTGGCACAGAAAGCCAAAATCTGGCAATTTCCTGATGCCAATACAGGTGCCCAGACCTGGTGTTTGCTGCCACTGCCAGTGCCCAGATCTGGAAATTTCCCTATTCTGACACAGCCCAAGTGCAGCAATTTGCTGGCACAGAAATCCAAAACCTGTGGCAGCTTCCTGCTACTAGGTCTGGCACTGCCCCCACATCTTGTGTTTCATGTAACCAGAACCCAGATTTGGAAATTTCTCAGTGCCAGCAGAGCCCACATCTGGCAGATTTCTGTCGTTGGCAATGACACCACCCAGATTGGTCTTGGCTGGCAGTGCCAGTGCCCAGATCTGAAAACTTCCTGGTGCCTGCACAGCCCAAGTCCAGTGATTTGCTGGCACAGAAAGCCAAAATTTGGAAATCTGCAGGTTCTGGCACCAGCACCATCCAGCTCATGTGTTTGCTGGGACCGCCAGCGCCCAGATTTGGAAATTTCCCGATGCCTTCACAGCCCAGGTCCAGCAATTTGGTTTTAGCTAGCTTAGGAAGCGAAGTTCCTTGGACTGTGGCTTTCCTTTTTCTTGGAACTGTTTAAACCTGTTCTGGACTGAAAGCCCAGACAAACACCGGCAGCTCACACCTGTGGCCCACCAAGCTCTGGGATGCTGCATTCCAGCGCCAGAGGGACTTAGAAGAGACCGAGTGAGCAAACTACAACCCACAAAAAGGACTTCCTGAATTTGCCATCTCTTCACCACTGTCAGAGGTTTGATTTAATATTATTCATTTTTCATGTTTGTGAATACTTTACTTGTTAAATAAACGGGTTTTTTTCACATTTCTCGAGGGAAGTCTTTTCCTGAACTAGTAGGGGGAGGGGCCATTTGAACTTGCTTTCTAGACGGACCCCTTTTGGAGATTTCCTCCCAAAATTTGCCCTAAGACAGCACAAACAGTCACAATGAAAATTTCACCAGTGGCATAATTTCCCGGAGGCAAATCTTGTGACAGAAGCTTGACCTTGTTCTCCATGAGAGATTCTTGGGAAGAGCAGACAGGTGTAGATTCCTGGAAAACTGAAACAGCTTTCCAGAAGTGAAATGAAAATAAAAGAAACAATCCAAGATCTTTTCCTCTATTTATTTCTATGTTCCCCTTTTCTATGTTGCATCCCAGTAATTCCAGATGCACAGCACCTCTAAGATCGGTGACTTAGTGATTTTTAGGCACTAAAATACCATGAGCCACACAGAATTTTCCTTCCCCTGTTTTTACAGGAAAGCAACACTGGAGATGTAAGTGCAGTGCACTGCTGGGCTCAGGTAGGAATCCTACCCCAAGGGAAGGTGGCCCGACAGTGTTTGACGCTCAGCAAGGACAATGCACAGCACCAAGCAAGGGCATCGCTTTGCCAGAGTGCAGGAGTCAGGGCTCTGCATCTGGGCCCAGCACTGCAAAGTTCCCGTGTTTGGGCAGACGGAGGGGCTGTCCCCGGGGCGCGCGGGGCTCGAACGTGGGGCTCGTGGGGCGAGCGGGGAACGGACACGGGGACGAACGGCCCCGGTGCTTCAGTTGCAGCGGCGGCAGCAGTAGCGGCGGCAGCAGTAGCGGCGGCAGCAGCAGCGGCGGCAGAAAAGAGATATTTTGAATACACTCTTTCTTTCTCTTCTCTCTTTTCTTTCTCTCTCTCTCCCTTTCCCGCTGTCGGGCACCCTTCTCCCGCGGTCCCTTGCCCGGCCTCCCTCTCCTCTCCCCGCCTCCCTCTCCCCTGCCGGGCCGGGCCATGCCCCCGGCCCGCCCCCGGCCCCGGGCGGGGCTGCCCCGTGCCCGGCCCCGGCCGTCCCGCCGCGGTCTCGCCTCCGCCCGGCTCTGGCCGTGCTGGCGGTGGCGCTGCCGGGCGGGCATCACGGCCTGGGGCGGGGGCGGCACCGCCGCCCTTCGGCTCCGCCTGGCCCGAGCCCGGCTCCCGACCCGACGCAGGCTCCAGTCCCGTCTCCGGCCCCGGCCCCGGCCCCGGCCCCGGCCCCGGCCCCGGCCTCGGCCCCGGTCCCGGCCGCGGCTCCTCCCGGGGCCCGTGGAGGACACAGGCGGCGCGGCCGCTCCCGCCGCCTCCGCTGCGGCTTCCCCGGCCCGAGCTCCGCCGCTCGGCAGCGCGGCCGCCGGCCCCGAGCCTCCCGTGCCGCGTTCCCGGGAGCGAACGCCTGGGCATGGCCGGCCCGGGGCGGGTGAGGGGCTCTCGGGGGTCGTTGCTGGCCCCGGGCCGAGCGCTGACAGCCGCGTCCCGCCCGCAGGGACGGCGCAGCAGGCCCTGCTGGAGCGGTACCGGCTGGGATCGCTGCTGGGGCGCGGCGGCTTCGGCAGAGTCTTTGCAGCCACGCGGCTCTCGGACGGCGCCCCGGTGAGCGGCGGGGCCGGCGGCGGGCGCAGGAGGAGGGGATGGAGGAGGAGGGGATGGAGGAGGAGGAGGGCGGAGGATGCGGCTCGCAGTGCGGGCGGCGAGCTCACCCCGCTGCTGCCCTTGGCTTGCAGGTGGCCATCAAAAGGGTGCCACGGAACCGCGTCCGGCACTGGGGCGAGCTGGTGAGTGAGCGGGGCCAGCAGCCGGGGCTGCCGGCCAGGGATGAGCCGGGGCCCGGCACGGTGGGAGCCGTCAGGACGCCCCGAGGGAGAGTGGGCGTGGGGCCAGCACAGGGCGCAGAGCATCCCGGGCTGGTTGAGGGCTTCCCCAGGCCTGGCACGGCATCGGCCCCACTGACGGCATCGTGCTCCTCCCGCAGCCCGACGGCACCAGCGCACCCCTGGAGGTCGTGCTGCTGGCCAAGGTGTCCACTGGCTTCCCCGGTGTGGTCCAGCTGCTGGAGTGGCTCGAGCTCCCCAACTGCATCGTGATGGTGCTGGAGCGGCCAGAGCAGTGTCAGGACCTGCAGCGTTTCATTCGGGCACGGCAGTTCCTGCCCGAAGAGGTGGCGCGGGAGCTGTTCCGCCAGGTGCTGGAGGCCGTGTGGCACTGCACCAGCTGCGGGGTCCTGCACCGGGACATCAAACCAGAGAACATCCTGGTTGACCTGGACACCGGGCAGGCCAAACTCATCGACTTTGGCTGTGGCGCCTACCTGCAGGACACAGTCTACACTCACTTTGCAGGTGAGCCTACCCAGGGCTGTGCTCCCGCTGCTGACATCTCATGGCCCAACATCTCCCAGCCCAAGCTGGCTGTGGCAGCGGGGATTCTCCCTTTTGCTGCCAGTCAGGGCACTGAGTCTTCAGCTGAGTTGCTTTAGAGCGGGGCTGGGTGGGCAGCGATCTTCCAGCCCTGCTGGCAGCCTTTGCCAGCCACTCTGCCCAGGACTGGGGCTGGGCTGGGGCAGCCAGCCCGACCAAAACCCCCGTGGGTGGGGTAGCAGAGAGGGAGGGTGGAACCTGTGCCCCAGCCACTTTGTTGTGCAGATGAGAGGAAGGGCTTGGGATGCTCCACTCACCCTGTTTCCCTTGGCTTCATAATATTTTTGGGGAAATGCAGGCAGGGAGGATAAGGGCATGTTTTTTCCCCAGCATGGATTTTTCCTTTGCATGTCATGGTGGGGCCTAGCTAGGGCTGCCCTCTTCCAGCACCAGAGGCTTCTTTTCCAACCCTAACTTTGTGTACAAGTCCCAGGTGCTGGCGAGAGGGCAGTGGTAACCCTGTGTGGCCCTGATGCAGCCCCCGCACACCCAGGGATGCTGGCGCCAGGCTCTGGGAGCAGCAGCATCCCCCTGATGAACTCCATCTGTATTCCATAGGAACACTGTCCTACAGCCCCCCAGAATGGAACGACTTTGGCTGGTACCATGGCGAGGCAGCAACGGTCTGGTCCCTGGGCATCCTGCTGCACCAGATGGTCTGCGGGGAGCACCCATTCAAGAGGGGCCGGAACCTCAGCTGGGGCCAGCTCCCGCTGCCACAACGGCTCTCTCAAGGTGGATCCTCTTCTCTGGGCACGGGGGGAATCCCAGTGCTGGGAGCCAGCAGCGGGCTCGTGAGCATCCTGCACTGGCAGCTGCTGAGGAGGTGGCACATGTCCTGCTCTCCTCCAAAACAGGGAGTCAATGGGAAAGTTTAGGCCCAGCTCTGAGCACATCCAGCACAGCCTGGGCATGGGAATAGTGGGCTAAATCAGACAGGAGCCTTCTCTGGCTGACCGTCACTTTCTGCTTTCTCTCCCCAGAGTGCAAAGACCTGATCAGGTGGTGTTTATCTGTGAACTCCTTGGACAGACCCGCACTGGAAGACCTGTTCTGTGATCCTTGGATGCAGGATATTCCTCTGCCATAGAAGAAGGGAGAGAGCCACAGGCACACTTTGATCCAGAGCCCTGGTAAGTTCCTGCTCCACATATGCCTTGGCAATGAGAAGCAAAGGAACCCAGAGCTTTTTGTGCTGCCAGTGTCACTGCACCGGGGTCATGGGATGGGAACACAAAGCCCTTGTGCTGGAGCTGAGCTGCTCTGCCCAGCACTGGTGGCCGCCATCCCATCTGGTTTTGCTTGTCCCGGTTCCCTGACAGCTGGGGCCCTGGGCAGAGCCCTGAGAGCCTGGTCTGCCCCCAGGGAAGGAGAAGGAGCCCCTGGAGAAGCTGTACCGGGTGGGGATGCTGCTGCTGCTGCTGCTGCTGCTGCTGCTGCTGCTGCTGGAGACAGCGAGGGTGACATCAGGGATGACAAGCTCTTCCTCAGCCTGGCCAGGGGAGGCTGAAGGTGATGCACTTTGATTCTGGCACCTTCTTCAAAGCCAAACTCCACAGGGAATTTGCAGATGAGTCCCCACCCGGGGAAATTCTGCCAGATTTGGGCATTGCCCAGCCTGGCTGGGAGCCAAAGGCTCCCCCTTTTCTGGGGCAGATGCAACTCATTCTTCAGTGGCTGCCAAGCTGCTTTTGGCAGGGCTGGGAGGGTGGGCTGGTGTGGGTACGAAATGGGAGTGGGCTCCTGGCTCTGCCAACAGCCCCCAGCACCCACCGTGCCCCAGGCTGGGGCCAGGGCTGGGGCAGCCAGCCCGACACAAACAAACCCCCATGGTGGGAGCAGAGGTGGGGCTCCAGAACCTGTGCACAGCTGCTTTGCTTTGCAGGCAAGGAAGGGCTTGGGCTGCTCCACTGCCCTTGTTTGCTTTTGGGTCACTGTGATTTTGGGGGGCAGTGCAGGGGGAAGAGAGAAAGTGTAGGCTTCCCTCACCAGTGGGTGGGTTCTTCCTTGGCATGCAGGGGTTGGGCCTTCCTCAAGGCACTGACCGAGATAAGACTTTATAGCATTTTTCTTGTTTTCCCTTTTTGTCTCTAAACTCTTTTCAATAATGTGTTGTTTGTTTTTCCAGAGGAAGCATTCCAGGTGATCCAGTGTGGATGGGGAAGTGCTGGGGAGCAGCTGTGGCGTGGATGGGCCGTGCCCTTGGAGAAGGCTGAGGCCATGGTTTGGGAGCAGCTTTTCTTGCAGCCGTGGCTGGCGTGAGGTGGGTCCCTGTGTGCTTGGCAGGGTGGGATCAGAGCTTTTGGGAGCTGGCAGCGAGCACAGGAGCATCCTGCTCTGGGCAGCTGCTGAGGGCTGGATGTGCCGTGGCTGGCTGCAGGCTGGGCACATGTGCTGCCCTCCTGCTCTGTGCCAAAGGCAGCAGAGATGGGCAGCTCTGGGCACAGCTCTGGGCACAGCCAGCATGGCCTGGGCACCGCAGGCCTTGGCACAAGGGCACAGGAGCCCTCAGCTGACGGGCGGTTTCTGCTTTCTCTCCTTGCAGCCGGGCTCTGCGGGTGCTGAGGCTGCTCTGGGCTCTGCCAGGGCTCTGCTGGGCTCAGCCCTGGGCCCAGCTGGGCTGGCTCTGCCCTCACATTGCTCTGACAGCTCTGCATCAGACGAGCCCGTTGTCAGCACAGTGCCTGAGCTTTCTGCTGTAGCAGGTGAGTGAGACTGTGCTGCAGGCCCAGAGATTGCAGCTGGGGACACACATCCAACTGGCAAGGACCCAAACTCTCCACAGTCCCAGCTGAGTGCCTGGATCTGCACAGGGTGTTTTGTCTGTCCCATTCTTCCTTCTTGACTGGCTGGAATTGTGCAATTGCACTTTGTTCCTCCTCTAGCAGTGCCACGAGTGGGCCAAAGCTGGTGAGTGGGCCGTGCTCCTGAGGCAGTGCAGTCTGGAGCTGGTGGATGGAGAATTGCCCTTCTGCAGTGCCAAGCCAGAGCAAAAAGCCGTAAGTGGGACTTTGTGACTCTAAGAAACTCTTGGCAGTTTCAAAGGGAATGTGCAGCTCATTAGCAGGGTGAGAAGGAAGGTCATCTTCTAAAGGATTTGGGCTTTGACAGAGTTTCCATTCCCAGTCCTGCTTGGAGCTGGAAGGGCACAAAGCAATTTCCTCTTGCTTCGAGCACAATTTCAAATACCAGTGTTGGGAGCAAAGCCCAAAATCTTTTAAGAGGTTGCTGAGGTCAGTAAGATGGATCCATGCCATCAGCACATTTACAATGTAAAGAACTGAGTTCTCTTTTGAAAAAGATCATTTACCTCTGAATGGAAAGAATGTATATTTTCATTTATGTTTTGGTTTTTTCACTAACATTGTGTTATGTTTTTTCACTAACACTTGGATTTTATTCTTATCTTTTACAATTTACCTATTTTCTTCCTTTTTCCTTTTTTTCCCTCTAAATAGAAAACATGTCCTACAGAAGGAATGTCCTTTGCTCCTGGTTTCCGTGTGGAGCAGCTCCCTTCCTGCTGGCTGAGCTGCTCAGGCACAGCCCGGCAGCTCCTGGCCCTGCAGGGCTGAGGCTTTTCCCTGTTGCTGGGCACAGACTGATGGAGCAGCACTGCTGAACACGGGCACACAGAGGGACCAGCACCAGCTGCCTTGGGCCACCTGAGGCTCCAAGGCCCAAACTCTGAGCAGCCAGGGCTGGAAGAGACTGGCAGGATCTGATCCCTGACTCTGGGCCAGGGCTGCACAAATGACCCCACAGCAGCAGCAGCAGCAGCAGATGGAGCTGACTTTGAGCACAGCCCCTGCCCCTGTTCCCTCCCATGTGCAGCGGTGTCACAGCAGCCTGAGGCACCTGGGAGCCCCCAGGGCCAGCAGGGACTGGAGATGGCAGCCCTGGGCTCCTGGAGGCTGTGCAAGGAACGGAGCTGGGCACTCCCTGTGCATGGGGAGCTTCCAGATGGAAAAGGCTGCTGTGCCCAGGCAGCTGCAAGGGCACAGAAAGGAGGCTCTGGAGCACTGGATCTGTGCCAGTGCCACAGTCCTGGGCAGCAGCCAGCGAGCCCTGGGGGAACAGAGGGCACAGCACGAGGGACAGAACCAGGCAAGGGCAGAGACTGGAGAGAGCCAGGCCTGGGAGCAGGAGCAGCTGCTCCATTGCGCTCTTGGAGAAAGCTCTTGGCTGGTTCAAAGCGCTGAAAGGCGTGAAGGGCAGAGAGGAGGCCACAGCAAACAATGCTCCTGTTTACACAGCCTCCCCTCTCCGTGTCCCAGAAGGGATTGCATGGACTGTGTTCTTCCCTCCAAGCCGTCTCGTTCAGCATGAGCAGCTCAGCACCAGGAGCTGAAGGAGCTGAAGCCTCAGGCCACAGGAGCTGGGCAAGAGGGAACTTTTGGAGCAAAGGAATGCTGCTAAAATAGCCCCAGCTGAATGCAGTGGATAGAATCATGGAATCACAGAATCCTTTCTGTTGGAAAAGCCCTCTGAGCTTGCCCAGTGCAGCCGGTCACTCAGCAGTGCCAAGCCCAGCACTAAACCACGTCCCTGAAGTGCCAAGGCCTGGACACCAGCCCTGAGTGAGGCCTGGACAGCAGGCCCTGAGCCAAAGGTGGCCTCTGGATGAACCTTCCAAGCAAAGGTTCTCTTTGTATCTGCTCCCTGATGAAAGATGCATGGTCATTAGCAGTGTGATAGATGTAGCCACTCATTAGTGAAACATGTATTGACCTTTGTGTATTTAGAAGCCAGACAAGGCCATGAAATCTGACATCTGGCCTTGTTTGGGGCTGAAGGATCAAAGTCACCTCCCTTGGTTCCTCCTTGAGCCCTGGCCAGGCTTTGGGAGGGACCCAAGAGGAGGGTGAAAGCAGATGTTGCCACCCTAGCAGTGCTGTCAGTTTGTTCATTCAGCACTGTCAGAGCTGGGCCCTCTCCCAGCCGGGTTGGAGCCTCACCTGGGGCTGGAGGCACCTGCAGGAATTGCCAGTGCCCAGGAGTGGCTCTGCAGCCCTTGGCTGTGACAGCTTCCCCAGCTGCTGTGTGGGTCTGGGGGATGGTAAAGGCTGAGGGTAAATGCTGCTGGATCTTTCTTAATCACTGCTGCAATCTTTGGTGGGGATGGTTGGGTGCATTGCTGAGCTGCTCCTTTTGTGATTCTTTGCTGCTCTGAACTGCAGGAAATGACACTGATTCCTTCAGTTGGAGTCTGTGTCTCTGGTGCTGACTTTGCCCACTGGTAAAACAAACTGGCACAGTCTGGCCAGATCCCAACAAAATGTCACTTGTTCAGTGTCAGTGTGAGGAATCAGTCCCATCAGAAATTCCCAGCTGGGAAGCCCTTCCCTGGAGTTCCCTGGCTCTGGAGTGGGCTGAGTTTGGAGCCCCATGGGAGCAGTGGGGCAGTCGGGTAAAAGAAGCTGAACCCCTGGATGGCTTCAAATGCATCCAAAAATTGCAAATGGAAAAGGAAAAGACCTTGTGGGTTTGGGCAGACAAAGATGAATTTGTTGAGAGTACATTGGGAACAGCACCTTCAGAAGAAACAATTATGGTTGGGATGCTTCCACATGGAGCAAGAGAACAACGTTTTAATCCTGAGCTCAAATGCATTTGTGCAACTGAAATATCTATATACATAACAATTATATATGTATTTATAGTATAATAAGACCTCAATATATCTATTTATATATATTTATTTATGTCTGTATCTATCTATATTTCTATATCACTATCTATGTATAAAATTATATAATAATGTGAAATAGTGCTAACAATACTAATTTTGTAGCTTTGCCTGCTCAGGGATGTAACACTAAATACCCTACAGAACAGGATTGGCCAGGACCCTCATGTCAGTGGTCAACTTTTTGAGATTGTATACAATGAAAAAGGGAGAAAGGGAGGAAATTGGCTATTTTTGCAGGGTTTGCTGATACTGTGATGCAGAGTGCTTTGTCTGTTCCTGTGAAAAATACAGTGATCTTGCCTGCAGGGTTTTTCACGTACAAGATTATGCACAAGCTGCAGGATTGTTTGCACGGGTGAAAGGGTTGTTAAAAGAGCAGCTGGAAAAATGAGGAGATGGGAACCTTTGTCCATGGAGAACCCATCTCCCAGATGTGCTCCATGCCCTTCACAATGGCCCACTGGGAAAATGAAACCCCCTGGCTGTGCACGGCTGCCCCCAGTTTGCAAATCCAGCCATGGGCAGTGAGACTTGGGCTGCCTGGGAAATTGTTCTGGCTGTGATGGCCCCTGGCAGGGCCAGCCCAGAGGCTGCAGGGCTGGGCCTTCATGCATTGGAATTAATGTGGAGAAATTCAAGGCAAATGAGAGCTATCAGTACTGAAACAGGAGTTCAGATTCCTCCAGGACACTTTGATTTGGTAACTGCTCCCTTGGAGCTTGGCCTTGCAAAGTGTTCCTGTCATGGCAGGAGGAAGTGATGCAGAATATCCAGGAGAAATTACAGTAATTCTGTAAACAATAACAAACAAGATTGGATTGTTCAACCCCGTGACAGAGTAGCACAATTATTGATTTTGCAATTTTAAGAACGATTGTGAAAACAGGAGATCCACCTCCAGTCACCACCGTTTGTGGAGATAAAGGGTTTGGATCCAGCAGCCCTAATAATGGAGCCAGAATGTGGGTCCGGAGGCCAAAAGGCCCTCCTGAGGCAGCTGAAGGAGCAGCTCCTAGGAGAGACAACTCAGAGTCCTGAACCCTGGGCAGGAACAATGGGAATGTGTCCCTGCAGCCAAGGATTCTGTGTGAGAACAAGCAGATCTGACAGGAGATTGTTTTACACATCCTGCCAGACCAAATCTCCCTGTTTGCCCCAAGAGCCCCTGTGGAAAATGCTCTGATCCACGGGACTCCATGGGAAGGCTGCTGTGACACTGAGGGACTTGCACAGGAATTCCATCCAGGAGCCTGGGTGCCCCTCAGGGATTGGGACCCGGCCCCTTCCAGCCAGAGGGGAAAGGGCCCCCCAAGCCTTGTTAGCCACAGACAGCATGGTAAAGCTGAACAGCAAAGGGCCTGGGGGCATGATTCTGGAATTAAAAAGGTGCCAGCTCCATGCACAACAGAATTCTTGTTCCTAATTGGAATGAGATTGAAAAAAAAAGAATGAAGAACAGTGTCACTAAAGTACTACTGATGTCTATAAGGTGTACCTTGATAGTCAGCCAGAATCTTTGTCTGCCACAAACACCTCTAGTGTTTCACCAAGGGATTGGTCATCAAAATGTAATGATGGGTTATGATGGATTGCTGAGCTTCTTTTGTAATTCTTTGCTAATGATGATGTGCTTTGCTGAGCTTATCCTTTTGTAAATCTCTGCAGCTGTGCATGATATAAATGACACAGTTCCTTAAGCTGATGTCTGTGTCTTTGGTCATGACCCTGCCCACTGGTGAAACAGGGCCCCTTCTTGCCTAAGTGTTCCCTGGGAAGGCAAAAGCCCTCTCTCCAAAATTCCCCCCTTCCTCCTTGTTCCCCCCTTCACACCCTGAGCATGATGTGCTCTGGTCTGGGGTACCCCGGGCTCAGTTGGGGTCCCCTGTCCTGGCTGTGTCCCCTGCCCAGCTCCCCCACAGCCCCAGCCCCTCCCCAGCGTGGCTGGACGAGGGGCAGGACAGGCCTTGGCTGTGCTGCAGCTCGGCAAGAACAAAACCATCTCTGCGTGCCCAGCCCTGTGCTCAGCACCCGGCCCAGCAGTGTCTCAGTGCCAGGGGCTGTGCCCTCAGTCCCTGCCAGGGGTTTCCATGGCAACTGCCAGGCCAGGTGACCCAGGTGTCCCCCCAGTGCCGGTTGCCATGGAAACAGTGCCCAGCCCCGCCCCTTTCTGTCTGGCTGACCTGGCCTTTGGCCCTGGCAGTGCCGGTGGCTGCTGGTTCCTGGTGCCAGAGTGGCCAGCGCGGCACAGGGCAGGTGGCCATGGCACAGCCCCCAGCAAGGGATCCCCTCTGGCTCTGGGCATTGACACCAGCCCTGAGCAAGGGCCCAGGGCAGCTTTCCATGGCCACCAACCACCACAACAGGGCCGGGCATTGGTTGCCATGGCACCAAACCAAGGACCGGGTCCCCGTGGCCATTGCCATGGCACCTGGTGGCACCAATTCCAGGTACAATTGTCACTGGAATTGTACCTGAAACAGCCCTGGCACCGCTTTGTCCCAGGGTTGCCATGGCCACTGAGGACAGCAACAGCTCGGCAGGCAATTGGCCATGGAACCTGGCTTCAGAAATGGCTCCTTGGGCTGGTTTCCAAGGAAACCTGAACTGATGGGGGTTGCCATGGCACCCAAACCCAGCAGTGGGGTCATTGCAGTGTCCATGGCAACAGTCCCTTTCAATGGCACCACTGTGTGTTGGGATGATGATCCACCCTCACAGCTGGCCCAGGGCAGGCCTGGAGTGCTCTGGGTGGCACCTCGGGCTTGGCCCACACTTGAGGAGGATGTCTGTTTGCAATGGGGAAACTCAGGAGTTTTAGATTGCTTCAAAAATCAAAGAAGGCAAATCCCTCTTTGGCTGTGTGCAGCCACTTCTCCAAGCAAAGCAGGTTCCAGGTGAGTGAGGAGAGACACAATGGGCTTGGGGAAAGTGGAGCAAGGTTGTCCACACTGGCTCAGAGCTCAAGGCACTGCTTCTCTGCGCAGGCCAGACCTCCTTAGGAGAGTCCCTGGATCAATATCAATCACTGAATGCTGCAATCACCTCTTGTGTAATAGGAACAGCAATAAAAGACACCCTTTAAAATAGGACTACATATTTCCTGGAAGCTCTTTGAACTATTAGTCCATAACTGTCAAAGGAAAACCTCCTAATGAACTACACTGGAGCAGAGGGAAATCAAGGCAGAGCTAGGGTTTGTCAGGACGTGCTTGATCCTCATGAGCCTCACTGTGCATTTGGAGTGAGCCCTGGAACCTCAGGGCCTGGGAGGAGATTGCACAAACCTTGCCAGGAGTCAAAGGCAGAGGAAACACCCAAAGTGTCTCCAGGCATTCATGGCTCCCACTGAGGTCCCTCTCCAAAACAGGCTCCTCATGGACTCCTTGCAGGAGAGAATTGGTGGCCAGGATGGCACAAAAACCTCTCAGACAGTGTGGAAAGGAAAATCCAAAGCACCTTCAACATCTTGAGTCTCAAAGCATTAATGAGCCCCACTGAGTGTCAGTACAAAGCTCTCAAGGGACTAATTAACGCAGATATTTGGGGCCATGATTGCACAAACCTCTCCCAGAGTCTGTATCCAAAGGGAAACGCCAAGTACCTTAAAAGAACTGAAGTAACTTGAAGCATTAATGAGCCCCACTGAGTGGTGTTACTGAGAAAGCCTCTGCAGGGGATAATTACAGCACATAATTGGAGGCCATGGCTGCACAAAGCTCTCAGAGTTTCCAAGGCAAAAGCAAAACCCAAAGCCCTTTCAAAAACCGGCAGGCCCTGGGAGCATTAAGGAGCCCCCAGAGCCATTGCTGAGCAAGGCTCTCCAGGGACTCCTTCCAGCAGATCCTTGAGGCCACTGGGATGTGGTCTAGGGGGGGATGCTGAGGGCAGGACAAGGGACTGACAGTGCCCAGCTTGGCTGGGGCTGTGCCAGGAGGCCCTAGTGCCTCAGGAAAAGGTGTCTCCTCACAGCCCTTGGTGGCACAGACCCTGCTGCTGTGCTCCAGGGCACCAAGAACTGGCTTCTCTTTGTCCCCACCCATCAGCACTGCCTGCAGATCTCTGCTCTGCCTGGGGCCTGGGGACACTTTCTCTGTCGTTTCCCTGTACACGACAGTACAAGAAACTTCAGTGTTTCAATAGAACTGAGTTCTTGAAGGTTCTTGAGGGTTCTGTGACATCACAGAGCTGGCTGTGACATCACAGAGCTGGCTGGGAGGCCATAGAGCAGTGTCTGCCATCATAGAGGGTGGCTCTGAGGCATCAGAGAATGGGTTGTGACATCACCTGGTGGCTGTGTAACGTCATAGAGGAGGCTGTGACATCACAGAACAGATTGTGACATCACAGGGTGACTTTGTGACATCAGTCTTCTGCAATGTCACAGCACAGCTGTAATCACAGGGTGACATAGAGTTGACTCTGTGATGTCACAGGGTCAGTGTGATATCACAGGGTCAGTGTGACATCACAGGGGCTGTGTGACATCATGGGGGCAGTGTGACATCACAGGGGTTGTATGACATTACAGGGGCTGTGTGAGGTCACAGGGGAGGTCACTCTGCTGTGGCCCCCCTCACAGTTCCCCCAGAGCAGTCCAACCCTGCTCGTGCACAGCGGGGTCCCCTCTCCCCCCGGGTCCCCCTGCCCCCGGCCCCGCAGCCTCCCCCAGAGGATGTTCCACGAGATCGACCCCAGAGCCTGAATCGGGGCCGGGGGGCCGGGCCCTGGGGGTAGCACAGGGACCCCCAGGCAGCGTCTCCATGTTCCCCAGGCCAGAGCCTGGGCCAGGGCTCCTTCACCCTGGTACCAACGAGGCCTTGAGAGCGCTGAAAAAATCCCCAGCAAGGGAGCAGCAAAAACCAGATTTAATATTAACCAACAGCAGCACAAAGTTCCTCCGCAAGAGTCACTCTGCTCCTGACTGGGCACTTCAGGCACACCAAGGAAACAAAGCAAAAACAAAACCAAAGAGAATCTAGGCAATCAAACCAGAAATTAACCTAGAAGTGTCCCTGTGTGTGTGTGTGTGACACAAGGACAGCAAGGGCAAGGATAAAAGGAACACGGCCTGAAAGCTTAACAGACCTCAAACTTAACAGGACTTTACTAATACATTAACCTTAACTGATACTTTCAACCTCACAGTTTAGCAAAAGAGCAGAATATAACAGCATGTAACCTAACTTAAACCTATGACTTCGCAACTTAACAGAGGAATAACACTTAACGATATTGAACTTAACATATAATTTATACTAAAGGTAACCGCTTAGCAAAAGAAAACTTCTCAGCAGCATTTAACTTCATTTAGGCCTTGTGATTTCACCTTCCCTACAGGCCTGACTGGCTCAGCTATCCAAGGCACTCAACCCCTCACAGAGCAGCATTTCTGCCACATTTCCCCAGCACAGGCACTCCTGTGTACACACAGACACAAAGAGTCAGTGCAAGGCACCTGTCAGAAATTTCCCTGAGGGCAGGGAATGCTCACTGTGGATCTTTGGTATCTCCCCAGCGGGCAAAGAGTTGAGCCTGGAGGAGTGGAGGGACCGGCCCAGACTCTGTTGTTGTTGGGGATCCCCGAGTGCAGCAAACAGGAGAGTTCCTGGCTGGGAGAGGCCCCACTCAGAGGGAGTCGCTGGCCCAGGAGAGCTCCAAGGGCTCCTTTTGGAGCGCTGTTTGCAGGGCCCCAAGGAGGGGCCTTCAGTCCCAGCAATGGCTCATCCTGGCCGCACTTGGCACCACCAGCTTTCTTTGGCAGGATGAGAACAGGGTGTGTGTTTCCACTGAGGGAACAAACACAGTTCCCAGGGCTACTCCTACAGAAAGCAGGAGCTGGTTGGGCAGCAGCAGTGCCTGGAGCAGACAGTGTTTGTGATGAGCTGCAGAGGAGCTGAGCCCAGGGGCTGTTGGCCAAGGCCGAGGCCCAAGGAGCATTTCTCAGCTGGCAGGGCGGCCTGAGAAGGGGAGGGGGGAATGCAGCAGCACAGGGCCCATGGAACCAAGGGACCACTGTGACACTGTGGGGCCTTGTGAGACCAAGGGACCATTGTGACACTGTGGGGCCCTGTGAGACCAAGGGACCCCTGTGACACTGTGGGGCCCTGTGAGACCAAGGGACCATTGTGACACTGTAGGGCCCTGTGAGACAAAGGGACCATTTTGACACTGTGGGGCCTCATGGAATCATGGAGACCACTGTGACATTGCTGGGCCTCATGGAACCAAGGGAATTGTAGTGATACTGTGTGGTCCATGAATGTAGGGATCATTGTGACACTGGCAGGCCCCATCAAACCAAGGGTCCACCGTGACTCTGTGGAGCCTCATGGAACCAGTGAGACCATTGTGACCCTGGGGTTCCTTACAGAACCAAGAGGACCATTGTGATACTGTGGGGCCTTGTGAATCCAAGAGGCCTTTGTGACACTGCAGGGCTGCATGGAACCAACCATTGTGACATTGTGGGGCCTCGTGTCATAATTGGTCCCTTGTGACACTGTTGACCCAAAGGAGAACCTTGTGACACTAGAAACTCCCAGGATCCAAAGGGCCATTGTGACATTTCAGGGCTCATGGAACAGAGGAGTCATGTGATATTGTGGGGCCTGGAGAGCTACGGAGACCATTGTGACACTGCAAAGCCTCATGGATTTGTTGGGAATATTGTGACACCACTGGGCCTTATGAAACCTAGGGACCACTGTGACAATGCTGGACTTCATTGAACCAAGGGTCTATTGTGACACTGCAGGTCTTCTTGTAATCAACAGGCGATTGTGCCTGACTGGTCCAGATGACCTTGGCACATTGAGAGTCTCCTCATCTGCTATTGAAATACTGGGGCTCTGTGCTTTCCTTCTCATGGAAAAGAAGTGGCCTTCTCCTCCAGACACTCATGGCCAGAATTGGGATTTCACCTCCAAAATTCCATATATCCAGAGATTGTTCCAATAGGAAGATTGTCAGGACAAATCCGGCTGGTAATGGTTTCACAAGGGTCACCTTTCATCTGTCCCCAAAACTCTGGGGAAGGCTCTGTGCTTTCCTTCCTTTGGGAAAGAACTGTCCTTCTAGTCCAGGTGCTCATGTCCAAGATTGGGATTTCACCTCCAACATTCCGTGTTGTGAGAGACTGGAGATTGTTGGCTGAAAACATTTTGTCAGGGGTGGGGGGGAGAAAGGGGCAGGTCCAGCTCTGCCCGTCCCTGGAACCCAAGCCCTGCCCTGCCCTGGAACCCCAATCCCCCCAGAGCCTCTATCCCAGCCCAGGCAGGGCTTTCCCAGCCACATTCCACACTCCATTTCCCAGCTGGAGCCGCTGCTGCCTCTGAGTTGTGCTGCCCCAGCCCCAGGGACGCTCTCCTTGTCTGCCCATTCCCCCACGGTCTCTGGGCAGGGATGGCCTCAGTGGGGGCTGCTGACATCCTCAGCACCTTGGAGGCTGCTGCTGAATTTTCCTGCTGCAGGGGCTTGTTCAGCCTTCACCTCTTCAGTGCAGGAATTCAGTGTCCCAGGGCTCATTAACATTCAGAACACCTTAACAAGCCAAGCCTCTGGGAATAATTTGATTTTAATTTTCAAATCATTTGTGGTTAATTAGATGAATTCCAGGAGTCTATTCAAGGTGAATAAATTCTATTTAAAAAGACAGTGAGAAAAGATTACTTAGGCCAAATTTAGGGGTTTTTTCCCTGTCAATTTATTGATACGTGCTATCTCCAGCTGACACTGAATCCAAGTACCTCCTCATGCAGTTTGATTAGATATGAAAATCAAGACCCTTCATGGCTGACAGTGAATCAGACCCTGTCCCTACCCCCACCCCACCATTTCCCCATCCAAGCCCTGGCACTCAGAGCAGCCTTGTGCAAATCTGAGCTCCCTCCAGCCCAGGCTGCACCTGCAGCTGTCAGCTCCTTGGCTCCAACTCCCACCTGCTTTCCTTGGAGAAGGAGCGGCCCGAGACACAGAGGGCTGTTCATTTCTTGTCAGCCAACAAAGCCAAGGGAAGGCACAGCTCCATCAAATGCAAAAGTCATTCCTCTGATGGATATTAAATCCACTTTCCACAGCAGACAGTCTCAGAGCAGTGGAAAACACCTTCTGTGCCCAGCACAGATCCCAAGGTCCCCCCATACCCTCCCTGCCTAGATTCTGCCCAGATTTTCCCTTTGCACACACAAGTCACAGGCTGAAGTCAGGAGCTCCCTCCATGCCCAGAGGGAGGAAAAAAATGAAAGGGGATGAAGATTTCTCCTGTGCAGAGCCCCTGCAGTGGGAACCACTACTTATCAGGTTTGTGTCCTTTGGGCTCAGGAACTGGTGACATTCAGGGGCACAGAAGGGTTTCTTGCCAAAAAACCACAATTTGAACAGGATACAGTTTAACATTGCAGCAAACAGAGTTCTCCATGATGTCCCAGCAGCATCTGACATGTCCACCATCCCCAAGGGATTTCTGTACAGGAACAGTTTTAGACAAAGACATAAGAAAAGGCAGTTCTGTGATAGATATAAACACAATAAAGATGTTGATTATTGATATATTTATTTGCACTTCAGAATGATTGGGCAACTTCCTGCAGCTCAAAGCATGAAGCCAGTCAGTTGAGAGGCACTTGAATGACCAGAGAGCATCTGGATGAGGAAATCTGGGAGCAATGGGAAGCATAAATATCCAGCTCGTCTAGTGAAGAGATGTCCTTAGACATGGCCATTTCAATAGGAGAGCTTGAAACCCCAAATGGAAAAGAGAGATTTATATAATAGAATGGATACTGGTGACACCAGTAGAAAGCAAGATCAGTATTTCTTCTCCTGCTATCTGTACACCTCCAGGAAAACCCTGTTCGTGGTGGGAAAACTTTGCCATTTCTTAACAGTACTCAAATGACCCAGATGATAAAGTTGTGCCTGTATATGATGAAACTAACAGGTATTAAAACCTGTGCCCCTTTCCAGGCAGACATCAGCTGTGTGCCCGTGAAAAGGCAGGGCCACTTGTACCCTGAGGTACCCAGCTGGGATTGCATCTCTCCAAGAGCACCTGAGGGAGAGCAGAGCACGTTGCAAACTGCAGGTCCCTGACAACCCCACAGGGCTCCTCACCCATCAACATCTGTTCTGTTCCAGTCTGAAACAGGGCCCAGCATGGTGCTGGGATCATCAGAGAGCTGAGGTGTGTGCTGGAATTCAATGTCCTCCCCATCCCACAGCAGCCCTGCATTTCCCTCCTGCAGCCTTCGGTCTCCAGCACAGCCATGGAGGCTCTTTGGGCTCTGGACTGTTCCTGCAGCCCCAAGGGCAGCTGAGCTCTGCCTTTGGCACAGTCAGGCCTGGCCAGCACAGGCCATGCTCAGCAATTGCTTGTGTGTGCCTGGCCTTGCTGTCAGCCCCGACAGCGGCTGCGTGGCCCCTTTGTGGCCCTGTGCTGGCCCAGCCATGGTGGCCCAGCCCCTGTGCAGGCCCAGCCCAGGCCAGGAGCATTGCGGCTGGGAACGGCCCCTGTGCCGTGGTGCCCACAGCAGCCTTGGGGCTCTGTGCCCCATGGCCTCCCTGCTGGGCAGCCTCTGCCAGCTCCTGCAGAGCCCCTGGCACCTGTGAGGCTGCACAGACAGCCCTGCCCCGGGCTCTGCTGGCCTCTGGGCCAGCAGAGAGGCTGGCCAAGGCTGGCCATGGCTGGGAGCAGGACCTGAGCCCCGCAGGAGGATGGAGCTGGACCACAGCCAAACTCAGCCCAGGCCAAAGCTGGGCTCAGCAGCCAAGGCTGCCAATGCATGGGCACAAAGGCTGGTGCTGACAAATGTCCTGGGCCCTCTCCCTGCTCTGTCCATGCCACCAAGGGCACAGGGCAGCCTCCTCTCTGGGCCACTTGCCTGTTTGCAATGCCTTGCACAGGTGCTGGCCCTGCCCCACAAGGCCTGGCCTGAGTCCTGCCCCTGCACGCTCAGCCAGGCTGAGATGGACACTGATGGTTTCTGGGCCAGGCTCTCTGAGCCAAGCCCAGCTCCCTGCAAGCTCTGCCAGCTGCCCTGAGCTCTGGGCAGCACCAAGGGCCTCTCCCCAGCCCAGCCCAGCCGGCTCTGGTCCCACAGCTCTGCTCAGGCCAGGCTACCCTGGGCACTGCCCCACGGCCTCAGCCCCTGGCAAGGGCACAGCAGCAGCTGCAGCTGCCACAGGACTCAGCCCTAGCCATGGGGGAAGGTGCTTGGCCAAGGCCAAAGGAGGCTCCCTGGCTTCCCTGCTCCCTTCGGGCTGAGGTGCTGAGAGCTCTGCAGCCCCTGCTGCCATCCCATCTGCCCAGGGCAGCACAAGAGCCGTGGCCTTGGGGCCCTCAGGAGCTGCTCCTGCCGCAGGCCCAGGGCCCATGCCGAAGCTGGGCCTGCCAAAAAGCTGTGCCCATTTCTGTTCATTGCTGCTCTGATGGCAATGGATTCTCAGCCACTTGGAGGTTGATGATGAATTTTATTTCTCCAGAGGCCTCTTTTTTCTTGAGGTCTTCTGTTCAGAAATTCAATGTAAAAGGCTAATAAATATTTGTTCCAAACACACCTTAACAAGAAAAGCCCTTGGAAATAATAAAAGTGTTTTTTGGTTAATTAGACAGATTACAGAAGTCTATTTAATGTGAATATACTGTATTTAAAACAATGCAGAGAGAATTGTTTTTTCCTGTTTTCTTATTTTGCTCATAGATTGATATCAGCAATGTCCAATTGATATTGACCCCCAGCACCTCCTCATGCAGTTTGAACAGATATGAAAATCCAGACCCTTCATGGCTGACAATCAATCACACTTTGTCTCTATCTCCTCCCCACTATTTCCCTCATCCAACCCCGGGCACTCAGAGCAGCTGAGGAAAGGAGTCACATCCAGGGGTGTCCCCAGGGCTCAGAATTGGGGCTAGGTCAGTTCAATCTCTTTATTGCTGATCTGGATGAGGCCATCGAGAGTACCCTCAGTCAGTTCCCAGGTGAGCCCAAGCTGGGTGGGAGTGTGGCTGTGCTGGAGGACAGGAAGCTCTGCAGATAGATCTGGACAGGATGGAGCCATGGGCCCAGGACAATCGGATGAGGTTCACCACAGCCAAGGGCCGGGTCCTACCCTGGGCTTACAACCACCCCAAATCCCTGACCATACCCTGCCCCTGATCCCTACAGCCTGTCTTGTTTCCTTCATCCCTGCATTGCCAGGGACTTTGTGGGATAAGGGAGCTCTGCTCTGGCTATGGAGGGAGGTCCAAGTGCTACCACTGGAGTGGGAACCACAACTCATCATGTTTCTTTCTTTTGGGGGGTGTGGAATCGGTGACACTCAGAGGCACAGAAAATTTCTCTTCATGGCAAACAGGCTCCAGTTGAACAGGACACCATTTCAAACCAATCACAATCATCCCTGAGATATGTGCAACGTCCCAGCAGCATCTGATGAGTCCACCATTCACAGGTGATTTCCTTACTAAAATTAATTTCAGACTAAAGAACAAATAAGTTCTTGTATCAGGATGCTCATCCTGGACTGGGTGCAAAACAGCTCAAACAATTCCTGATTTGCCAAGCTGTCAGTGGTGGATGGAGAAGGGAGGTCAGGCTGCTCTTGCTGTTGAGGAAATGCTGAAAGCAGCCTGACTCATTTCATCTCCTCATGCCCTGGCTGATCTCTCCTCTTTCCCCTTCCATCCACTGGCTTTTGTCTCCCCCCAGGCCTCCTGTGAAGAGCCTGGCTCTGTGTTCCCCATCCCCTCCTCGCTGGCACTGCCAGGCTGGGATGAGGAGCCCCTCAGCCTTCCCTGCTCAGGGCTGGACAAGCCCAGTTCCCTCAGCCTCTGCTCACAGCCCAAGGGCTCCAGCCCCACCTTGGAGGCCCTTCCCAGACCCTGCTCCAGCTGCCAGACATTTTTCCTGCCCTGGGCAACCCAATCCAGGCCACAGTGACTGGAGAACCCACGTCCTTGATGTCCTGGTCACACAGCCCTGGCCCCTTGTCCCCATGTCAGGCTCTGGGGTGGATCCTGTGGAACATCCTTTGGTGGAGGCTGTGGCTCCAGGTGGGCCGGGGGGATCCCGGGGGACAGGGACCCTGCTGGGCATGAACAGCATTGGACTTGTTGGGAGAAACTGTGAGGGGGAGCTGGGGCAGAGTGACCAACCTAGTGACCTGACAGAGCGCTGCTGGGATGTCACACAGCCCCTCTGTGATGTCACAGCCTGCTCTGTGAGGTCACAGCCAATTCTCTAATATCACACCGCTGGTCACTGATGTCAGAGCCCACTCTGTGATGTCATAATCTGCTCTGTGATGTCGGACCCCTGCCCTGTGATTTCACAGCTGGCTCTGTGATGTCACAGAGGAAGTCTATGATGTCATAGCTTTTCCATGACCTCACCTACCCTACTCTGTGATGTCATTGCCCACTCTGTGACCTTATGTTACCAGATGATAAATTGCATCCACCAGCTGAGCTGACACCTGGGGTTTGTTTTCCACAACACCAGACCTCTGGAAACCACACAGTGCCCATTGTGTGGTAAGGGAACTGGAAGTCCAGCCGCCTCAGTGTCCTGCCAGCTCAGCCAGGCCCACTGGAACATTGGGGTCCGTGACCACCAGGGACCACCAGAGAGACCCCCAGGATAGAAGAATGCATGAGTAAAGGAGAGGGGAAATGTGTTAATTATTTTGAGGAAATGATTATCCATATGTGTGTTTAGTCTAAGACAATCAATGAATATGTGTGCAACATACAGAAAATAAACAGAAACTTTCCTGTACTCAGCATGCACAGCTTTGGGAGGAGCTATCCCCTGTGCATACAGCTGAATAAAGAATGCTGATTCTTAATGCTACATTGGGGTTAAGGAGATTTCTGTTTTAGTGACATTTTGGTAACACTCCCACTGCCAAAGAAAGCTCTGTCTCCTGCTGTCAACAAATAGAGAAGGGCTGGTGGCAGATGTGGGGCTGCCTGGGGCACAGTGACCATGAAATAACCAAGTTTTTATTGTTCTGTGAAAGAAGGAGGGGCATCAACAAAACTTCTACACTGGAATTAGAAAGGGCAGACTTTGGCCTATTAAGGATGCAGATTTGGGGGGTATCAAATCAGGTACTGATTATTTTAAGGAAAACAGGCCTTAAAAACAAAGGGATCCAGGAAGGATGGACACATTTCAAGAAAGTAACCTTAAGGGGGAAGGAGTAGCCTGTCCTAGTGTGGCAAAAGATGAGCTAGTGATGTAAATGACTGGCCTGGCTGGCCGTGGAGATTTTGTGGGAACTCAGGGGAAAAAAGAAAGAGCATCAACATTGGACAGAAGGTCAGGCAACTTAGGAAAAGTTTAAGGATCTTGATAGGTCATGCAGAAATAAAAGCTGAGAGGTGAAAGATCAATGAGAACTTAACCTGGCCACTTCTGTGCAAAATAGTAGTAAATGTTTCTACAAATAAATTTTTAGCAAAATACGGGATAAAGAGAACCTCTACTCTTTTTTTTGACACAGTGTAGAATACAGTAACTAAAGATAAGGAAAGGCTGAGCTGCTTAATACCATGTATGTCTCAATGTTCAATATTAGGGCAGGCTGTCTTCAGGACAAGTGCTTTCCTGAGCTGGTAGGTGGGCACATGGAGCAGAACAGCTCCCCGTGTAATCCAGGAGGAAGCAGTTGGTGACCTGCTGAGTCACTCAGATGCTCACAGGTGTGTGGGATCAGATGGGATCCATCCCAGGGGGATGAGGGAGCTGTGGATTATCTCCCCAAGCTGCTCTCCATCATTTACCATCAGTGCTGGCTCACCAGGGAGGTCCCAGAGGACTGGAGGTGCCAGTGTGAGCCCATCCCCAAGAAGGGCTGGAAGGAGGAGCTGGGAAACTCCAGGCCTGTCAGCCTGACCTGGGTGCCCGGCAAGGTTATGGTACAGATCACCCTGAGTGCCATCACAGGGCACCCACGGGATGGCCGAGGGATCAGAGCCAGCCAGCGTGGATTTAGGAGTGGCAGGTCCTGCCTGACCAACCTGGTCTCCTTTTATGACCAGGTGACCCACCTATGGATGCAGGAAAGGCTGTGGATGTTGTGTGCCTGGATTTCAGCAAAGATTTTGACACTCTCTGACAGCATTGCCTGGAAAAGCTGCAGCCCACAGCTTGGGCAGGTTCCCTCCTCGCTGGGAGATTTAAGAGCTGGCTGGAGGCTGGGCTCAGAGAGTGGTGGCGATGGTGCTGCACCCAGCTGGTGTCCAGGCACTGGTGCTGTCCCCCAGGGATCTGTGTTGGGCCCAGTCCTGTTTAATATCTTCACTGATGATCTGGCTGAGGGGATCGAGTCCACCTTTCACAAATTGCAGATGGCACCAAGCTGGGTGTGAGTGTGGATCTGCCGGAGGGCAGGACAAGAAGACACAGCCTTAAGCTGCACGAGGGGTGGTTCAGGCTGGGCAATAGGAAGAAATTCTTCACAGAAAGGGTAAGTGGGCATTGGAATGGGCTGGCCAGGGGGGAAGTGGCAGAGTCACTGTCCCTCTCCAGTGGCACTTAGTGCCATGATCTGGGTGACAAGGCAGTTTTAGGGTATTGGTTGGGCTTGATGATCCCAAAGGTGTTATCGAGCCTATTTGATTCTGTCATTCTGTGATAATTGGGACGCTCTGGGGCCATTGTGACACTGCAGGGCCTCATGGAACTAAGAGGACCATGGTGACACCGTGCAGGCCCACAGAACCAGGGGTCCACTGTGGTGCTCTGGGCCAAATGGAGCCAGGGAGTGCGCCGTGACACTCGGGGTCCTCATGGAACCACAGAGGCCATTGTGACACTGCAGGGCCTTGTGTAACCAAGGGGTTTCACCATTTTGACACTGCAAAATCAAGGAGACCATTGGGACACTCCACGGCCTTTCTGACACTGCGGAGGCCCATGGAACCAAGGGACTCCTGTGAAACTGCAGCACCAACGAGAACATTGTCACACTGTGTAGCCCCATGGAACCAAGGAGACCATTGTCATATTTGGGGCCCCATGGAACCAAGGACATCTTTGCAGATGTCACCAAACTGGGTGTGAGTGTTGATCTGCTTGAGGGTAGGAGGGCTCTGCACAGTGCCTGGGACAGACTGGATCCAGGGCCCAAATCCAAAAAGGTGAGGTTTATGAAGACCAAGTGCTGGGTTGTGCACTTTGGCCACAACAACCCCTGCAGTGCTAGAGGCTGGGGACAGAGCGGCTGGAGAGCAGCCAGGCAGAAAGGGACGTGCAGGGACTGATGGACAGCAGGCTGGGCATGAGGCAGCAGTGTGCCCAGGTGGGCAAGAAGGCCAATGGCTCCTGGCCTGCATCAGGAATGGTGTGGCCAGCAGGAGCAGGGCAGTGATTCTTCCCCTGTGCAGGGCACTGGTTGGGCAGCATCTCGAGTGCTGTGTCCAGTTGTGGGCCCCCTGGGGTGGGCAATTAGAAGAAATGTGAAGCAGGAGGTGCAAAGAAAGCAAATGTGAAGCAGAGGAAATGCTCAGGGCTGTTGGGGGCAGCTGCCAGGAAGCCCTGGCTCTGAGCAACAGCATCTGCAGTGGGATAGGAAACTCCCAGCTGATGGGAACAAACTTTCTGGCTGACTGCAGAGGCCAGCACACTGGAGATGGATCTACCCCTGCTCTGCTGCTCCTTCCCGTTTGCCCGAGGGCCCTTGCAGAGCCCCAGCCATGCTGTTTGCCCCCAGCCTGCCCACGGCCAGCCTGGGGCTGCTCACAGGGCTTTTCTGTGCTGAGCATTGGCCTGGGTGTGTTCTTGAGAAAGCCTGGGCAAGGAGCCTGGAGCTCCCAGGCCCTGGCCTGAGGTGTCAGCACTGCCCCAGCAGTGCCCATGGCCTGTCCCTGCTGCAGCCCCGGCACTGCCACCCCCAGGGCTGTGCCTGGCCCCGAGAGCACTCAGGCCCTACAGCAACACCAGGGCCACCAGGGCAGCGGGGCAGGGCCACGGCAGCAGCACTGGCAACACCAAGTGCTGCTGCTGCTGGGCACAGCTGCTGTGCCAGCACTGATCTGCCCCCAGCTCTGCACACAGACATTGCTGCTGCAGCTCCAGAGAAGGAAACAAAAGGGCATCTCTACAGAAAACTTTGCTGGACTGTGGCAGTGAGGAGCTATGTTCTTGATAGCTTCATATGAAAGAAATCCTTTTTTTCATTTAAAGGTATCAAGAGCACAGCTCCTCGCTGACACAGTCTACAGGTCACAGTGGACGTGTGGAGAAACAAAATGAGATATGGCAAAATTGATTGCTTTCATTTAGGGACAACATTAAAAAAGGTAAACAACCAAATAAAAGCTCCAAAATGAAACCAACAAGAAGTATCAAGACAACTTTTATTAGAAATTATTTTCAGAAACTGTCCAGCAATTTAATGTTTCTTAAATTGTCTAGTCATCAGTCTCCAGACTGCAGCCTTGAGCTCCTGGTTCCTCAGGCTGTAGATGAGAGGGTTCAGGGCTGGAGGCACCACTGAGTACAGAACTGACACTGCCACATCCAGGGATGGGGAGGACATGGAGGGGGGCTTCAGGGAGGCAAAAATGCCAGTGCTGAGAAACAGGGAGAGCACGGCCAGGTGAGGGAGGCAGGTAGAAAAGGCTTTGTGCCGTCCCTGCTCAGAGGGGATCCTCAGCACAGCCCTGAAGATCTGCACATAAGAGAAAACAATGAACACAAAACAACCAAATACCAAACAGGCACTAATTGCAATGAGCCCCAGTTCCCTGAGATAAGATTTTGAGCAGGAGAGCTTGAGGATCTGTGGGATTTCACAGAAGAACTGGCCCAGGGCATTGCCATGGCACAGGGGCAGGGAAAATGTATTGGACGTGTGCAGCAGAGCATTGAGAAATGCACTGGCCCAGGCAGCTGCTGCCATGTGGGCACAAGCTCTGCTGCCCAGGAGGGTCCCGTAGTGCAGGGGTTTGCAGATGGACACGTAGCAGTCATAGCATATGACGGTCAGGAGGAAAAACTCTGCTGAGATGAAGAAATAAAAAAGAAAGAGCTGAGCAGCACATCCAGTGTAGGAGATGTTCCTGGTGTCCCAGAGGGAATTGTGCATGGCTTTGGGGACAGTGGTGCAGATAGAGCCCAGGTCGCTGAGGGCCAGGTTGAGCAGGAAGAAGAACATGGGCGTGTGCAGGTGGTGGCCGCAGGCTACAGCGCTGATGATGAGGCCGTTGCCCAGGAGGGCAGCCAGGGAGATGCCCAGCAAGAGGCAGAAGTGAAGGAGCTGCAGCTGCCGCGTGTCTGCCAATGCCAGCAGGAGGAAGTGCCTGATGGAGCTGCTGTTGGACATTTGCTGGGGCTGAACATGGGGACCTGTTCATGGAGAAAGGAAAGTGACAAGTCAGGAGAAGCTGCTTGGAGCCAAACCTGGGCCATTCCCTGTAGCCTTTCCCACTGGGACTCACCCACCCTTGTTCCTGCTCTGGGAAATCCTTCACCCAGATTCCTGCCTGAGCTCCAGTTGTGCTGCCTGAGTGTGCCAGGAGCAGCCAGGCCTGTGCATGGGGGCCCTCAAGGAGCCATCCCTGCCCTATTGCCCTGGGTTTGTGGCCATGTGGCAGAGGGACAAGCCTGGATAGTCAGGATTTTTCAGTGGAATCACTCAGAATGGAGATAGGTTTGGTAGCATTTGCACTCCTAGGTTTTTAAGACATGAATTACAGGAGCTGTTTTAAGGATATTTTTCCTACCCACAGATCATTCCTGGCTCTCTGAGGTCAGAAATCCCCAGCATTTCTGATGCACTCAGAGTTTGCCACTGCGAGATGAGAGAGGCAAAGGATTCCCTGCGGCTGAGGGAAGGTGAGGGGCTGGATGGGCTTGTTCCCAGCTGCCCTGGCTTTGCACCTTTGACTGCAACCAGAGCACAATCACACTCCTGGGTCAGCCTGGGATAAACCAGACCCTGCCCAGAGCAGAGGGATCCCTGAATGTCTCACCTTCTCTAAAGGTCTCTGGGAAAGGTCTCTGCACCTCCTTGTGCCAAGGACACTCATGGCTCCCTTGGCAAACCCAACAGCATTTCCTCAGCTCTGGCAGCTCTGCCCTTCCCTGTGGGACATTCAGGGAACTCCCAGAGGCTCTGGCACAGATTTGCACCCAGGAGGGCAGCTCAGAGCTTGGAAGGGCACAGCAAGGAGATCCCTGGCTGTGCCCATGATGGGATCTCAGGGAGGGGGCTCAGCTCATTCCCCTTTCCCATGGACTGCTTTGCCCACAGCCCCACAGGTGCCAGGGAAGCTTGGACACCCCATTCCCATGGACACACCCCTGCCTGGCAGGAATGCCAATGGCAGTGCCTGACTCAGCTGCTGCAAATGCCAGAGCCTCCCTGAGAGCAGCAGAAAACAGTGACAATATCAGGGCAGGGCAGAACCAAGAGAAGATGTTGTGGTGCTGTGCCTGAGAGGGCAGGGCAGAGACAGCCGGGCACTCAGGACAGTGTTCCCGTGCCCAGCTGTGCCCGGCACCTCCCACACACCAACCGTGCCCTCATCCTGCCCCCAGCACTGCTCTCTTCAGCCCCCTCTCCTTCCCTGAGCATCTCCCTGGGCCTGCACATTCCCTCCTGAGAGGAGCCTTGTCCCTGCCAGCGCTCACAGAGCCCATCCCAGCCTGTGTGCCCTGGCCAGGGCCCTACAGAAACCTGCCTGTGTGCAGGGCCCTGACTGGGGCGGGCTCTGTATGCAGCTGGGCAAGGGCAGCTCAGGAGAGCCCTGCTGGGCCCTGCAGAGGTGATGCTGCTGCTGTCCAGGGCTGAGGAGAGGCTGGTGGCCTTTTGGGAGGCTCCCAGCAGAGAGACGGACCACCCAAAGTTACAGTTCTGGAGTCCCCGTAAATGCTCAAACATTCCTTTGATGATCCTGTGTGTCCCTTTCAACTCAGAATGTCCAATGTCCTGGGATTCTGGGATTACAATTCCTGTTCTGCTTCTCTCATTCCCCTGTTGTCTATAATCAAGACAGAAAAAAACAAAACCCTTGCAACAGTGTTAGAACAGTAAAGTAAAAACCAGACATTAATTGGAAGCTTCCAGGTGTCCCAGTGGGGATGGGGCACACCCGGGGCCTGATTTCAATGATTTATTAAGGTTGATTAATTAGGATATTTAACAGGAGCATCCAATAGGAGATTCAGGCGCCCCAGTTACACACCCCTGGCTCAACCCATTGGAGTAGGTCCAAGGGTTTCTTTGCCTTCACTTTTTGCTTATGACTGCTCACATTCTGGTGAAAAAACAAAATGTTCTTGTAGGTCCTCTTCCTGATAATAAGACTATATAGTATTCCAGGAATGTATTAAGACAGTCAGCTTAGTGTTCTAAAATCTAAGAGAAAGATAAGGAAACAAACTAGAGTTAAAGAAGGATTAAAGTTATATAAGTATATAATTGTAGTTTAATATAGTTAATAAGGAGTTTAATAGAATTAAGTAAGGATGATAGTATCATAACTATATAATAGTAATTTACAGAGCTATGAATATATAAAAAATTATAAAATGGAAAAATCTTTTTGTAATTACCCCAACATTCCCATCCTTCTCCAAGCAGGTAATTGAAAACACTCTCAGGAAAGGTCCTGGTCTTTCCAGCAATCCCAGGCTTACCTTCTTTGGGAAGTATCCTCTGGAGCTGTGCCCAGGCTGGTCTGGAGCTGGGAGCAGTCCTGCCCCACCCTGCCCCTCTCAGCTGGCTCCTTCCCCCCACAGCTTCTCCCCATCACTGGGAGCAGCTGCCAGGGCTGGCTGAGAGCGTTCCCTGGCAGGCAGCAGGGTCCCTGCCCCAGCACAGCGCCCTGGGCTGCAGGACCCTGCTCTGCAGGACAGCCCTGGGCACCCCTGGCTGCAGCCCCGGCTGCTCAGCCCTGCAGCAGAGCCTGGCAACAGGAGCCGCCTTGGGCTGTGCCTGGGCTGGGGCAGCAGAGAAAGCCAGCCCTGCCCTAGGGCCACACACAGCCCTGCCCTGGAGCAGCTCTGAGAGTCCTCCTGAAAGGTCCTCAAACCTGTGGGATGTGCCAGTTCCAGGAGATCCCTGCAGGAACGGCAGCTTCTCTCCCACAGCCAGGGAATGACTGTTTCAAACCTGGGCTGATTTCTGCTCTAGTGAGCCCTGAGTGAGCTCTGCTCTGTGCTCCCAGCCCAGGCTAAGTTTAACCCCTCTGTGCCCCTGTGCTGTGCCCTGGGGGGCTGCAGGCAGTGCCCCAGCCCTGCTGGGCTGTGCACAGGAGCTGCTCCTGGCCAGAGCTGTCTCTCTGTAGCACTGCCCTTGCCAGGAGCTGCCTCTGTGCCGGGAACCTCTGTGCAGGTTTTTCAAAGGACTTTGGGTTTGGCTTTTGCCTTGGAGTCTCTGAAAGGTTTGTGCAATCATGGCCTCCAATTACTGCTATAATTAGTCCCTGGAGAGGCTTTGTCAGTAACACCACTCAGTGGGGCTCATTTATGCTTCAGGGTACTTCAGTTTTTTCAAAGTACTTGGTGTTTCCCTTTTGATACAGACTCTGTGAGAGGTTTGTGCAATCATGGCCCCAATTATCTGCTTTAACGAGTCCCTTGAGAGCTTTGTACTGAAACTTAGCAGGGCTCATTAATGCTTTGAGATACTCAAGGTTTTTAAGGTACTTTATGGATTTAAGAATACTTTTAGGTACTTTTAAGGATTTTCCCTTCCTGAGTCTCTGAGAGGTTTTTGTGCCATCCTGGCCTCCAATTCTCTCCTCCAAGGAGTCCATGAGGAGCCTGTGTTGGGTATTTTTCCCCTTTCTGTTTTACAACCAAGATGGAACTGAAAGAATTTTGTAAGACTTTCTGAAAGCATCCAAACAAACATGAGACAATTAACAATACAACAACAGCTAAGAAAATAAATGTCCTGTTTTAGATAGACATCATCCAACCCTTTAGTCTCTTGGACTGGAAGAGTTTATTGAACCAGTCTTTTTTTCCACTCGAAGCTTCTTGAATCCTTCAAGTACCTGAATGCTCTTGTGGATTGACTAGCTGTGGCTGGAGAGGTTCATGCAACCCATGCCCTCAGAGTCTACACAGCCATGCCCCTGTGCCCAGAGTAAAAACTCTATCACTGTTCTGCAAGGTGGCATGTCTGATGGTCTCTATGTCTGAGAGCAGGCCACTCAATGTGAGGGAGGTAGCATTGGTTTGCTTACTTAACAGGCACCCAAGATGGTCTAATTGTCCTAAAGCTTTAGCTGCAGCCACCCAAGGTAGTCCACACTGGGAATGCTACCATCAAATACCTGGATTAAAGCTTGCAAAGCCATGTCTTTGATATCATCCAATACCTCTCTAGGGATACCTGCTGCTTGGTCATCTGGTAGGCTGTGTTGTCCTTCTCCAGCTAGATGGTTGATTCTGCTCTTGCCTCATTATTGGCATAGTCGCTATTAATCGATTTAGTAAACACTTCCATCCCCCTTTTCACAGTATTCTGTATTCTGTAGGTGACACCAACATAGTCATAATATATATTAAATCATAGGGAGTTAAGACATGTGGTGTAAACATGGGCCTCATTAGGCCATTAAAACAAGGGAAGTCCCTCCTATGGCCTTTAGATGCCCTACACAGATCCTTGATTTCCCCTCAAACCAATGGCTGATACCTGGGATTCTGCCCCCTTCTTTCATAACATACCGGGGCAACAAGTAGTTTCGAGACTATTTGCCAGTCTCCTTCCTTAACTGCTTATTTCCAGATCATTTCCCAGGGATCTTCTGAGGTCAAAGGGGTGAGGTGGCTCTGGAGAATGCAAACTATTTTCTAAGGAGGAAGAATAACTTGGAGGAGAAACATTGGGATTAGAAATAGTGTGACAGTTGGCTTTAGTATCTTTCACCATGGGGTCATATTGTTGCCGGAGGGTGAGGCAAAGGGCACTGCCATTTTGTCAGGTGTTGGGGAGGAAGGGCCTTGATTTAGGATGGCAAACAACTGGGCTGGCATTCTGGAGGCATGGCCCAGGGTGGAGGTGGAATGATTGACAGTGGGGGTGTGACCCACAGTTGTGGGGGTGGAGTCTGGAGGTTCATTCAGGGCAGAAGAGAAGGTTGTGGTAGCAGGAAATGGAAGAGCCAAGATGGAGGGAGGATGATTGGGCTCTCGAGCCACGTTCAGGCTCCTTCCATCTTAACTCTCCAGGGCATGATACTCCAAGAGGGCATGGCCATCACCATCTTGGACCATCGTGGAAAGTCTGATAAAGGCAGGTTTGGGGCGAGGTCCCGAGTTAGGAGTGACCAATGGATTGAGTTTTCAACACACTGCTGGCTGGTGAAGGGTCTCAAGGGTGGTGTGGATGATGGGGAGTATGTGGGATGCAATGGAGTCCCTTTTGATCAAAAGGTTGTACAATTTAACTTCCACTTAGTCTCAAAATTCAGTGGTATGGATTATTTCAACACCAGAGGTGTCTGGAAATTTTTTAATGATCCACCTCGTGATTGATTTTTATTCGTTCTTTGAAAATATTTCATCATGACCAGTGAGAATTAAAGCATCCATATACACTCCTTTCTACTGTGGACACCTGGCTGGCCATTTTTCTTTCTTTGCCTTATGGAGAAGAGCCACCGCAACACCTCAAATTAATTATGGGACATGGGTTCATACTGTAAAAACACAGTGGCAAAATGGGCAATAAATATCTTGCATTTCCCCAAACCCACCTGCAATCCTATACAGGTGAAACCGTCATTGTCCCTGCTGATCCTGGGCAAGGTCCCTTGAAGCAACGATGAATCTGCCAGGCCCGGCACAATCTAAAATCCCAGGGAGCACTGGCCTATCCATCAGCTAAGCCCAGCTGACGTGACTGACACAGGGATCCCTGAATGTCATGGTCCCTATTTGGGCGCCAAATGTCCCAATGAGGGTGGCTGTGACAAACATCCCTGGCTCCCTGAGTTCAGGGTGAGTGTGGTGAAAATGAAAAGGAGCAGGATCAATGGAGCTGTTTAAAAGGAACTTTAATAACAGGGTGAAAAATAATAAACATGGAGAAATCCAGCACAGTACAAGGGGCAGGATCCTAAAATCTGAGACAAAGGGGAAGCAGCAACAACTTGGGGATAGAAAACTAGAACAATAATCATATAGAAGAAATAAGTAACCAATAAACCAATAGGGGAGTAGAACTTGGACAACTTAGCATAACAACACTAAAGGCTTATGGGAAAAGTCTCAAGCTCACCCTAAGTAAATTGAATGATTCCCAGAACTTAAAACTCACGCCCAGTTCTTCCAGGGTAAAATCTGTCTGACTCTGAGTTACAGCTGGGCTAACTCCCACACTGCTGCTTTGCACTGGCCCCTTGGGACCATGCGGCCAAACAGAGCCACAATGCTGTCCTTGGTTCCACAAAGCTCTGCAGTGTCACAATGGCCCCTTCATTTCACAAGCCTCTCAAATGTCACATTGGTCTCCATAGGAAGGAAACCACAGAGACCCAGTGTTTCAGGAGCTGATGAACGGCAGCCATCAGTGGCCAAGGCAAGCCTGACCTGTCTGTCCTGGCATGTTTGCTTGGAGCAACCCTTGGATATTTGAAATTACAAATGCGGAGTCCTAATTTAGAACATTTGTGCCTGGAAAAGAGGGATTTTTTTTTCCATACAAAGAAAAGCACAGAGCCCTTTCCAGTGTTTGGAAAATAGATGAGTGCTGCCACTCAGGAGTCAATGACCAGCCAGACTTTTCTGTCCTGGCAACTTTAGTCTGGCAGCAATCCTTGAATACACAGATATTTGGAGGTGGAATCGGAACTTTGGCCATGGATGCCTGGAAAAAATGGATAGTTCTTTTCCATAAAAAGAAAAGCCCAGAGCCCCAATATTTCAGGGGCAGATGGGAATGGCCTTCAGCATTCCAAGGTCAGGCAGACCTGTCAGGTGACCCCTGGGAAGCCAAGGCAGCCACATCTATTTCATGTTCCCTTGGTTCCACAGGGCCCTGCAGTGTCACAATGGCTCCTTGCTTCCATGAGGCCCTCAGGTGTCATAACGGTCACTTGATTACACAAGTCCTTAAGGATCGTAATGGACTCCATGGTTCCACAAGGCCCCACAGTGCCATAATGGTCTATAGGCTCCATGAAGTCTCCCGCTGTGTCCAATGGCCCCTTGGTTCCATTGGGGCCCAGTAGTGCAACAATGATTCCCTTGGTTCCACAACTTCCCATAGTGTCACAATGGCCCCTTCCTTCCATGAGACCCTGCAGGGTCACAATTGTCTCCCTGATTCCATGGAGCCTTGCAATGCCACAATGGTCTCCATAGATCCACAGTGCCCTGCAGGATCACAATGGGCCTTTGGCTCCACAAGGCCCTGAAATGCAGCAATAGCCTCTTGGTTCCACAAAGCCCTGCTGCTTCACACTGGCCCCTTGGAACTGTGAGGCCCAACCGGGCCACATGTTCTTGGTTCGATGAGAACAGAAAGATGTTCTTGGTTCCACGAGGCCCCAGAGTGTCACAGTGGCCCCTGGAATCCATGGTACCCTGCGGGGTCACAATGTTCCTCTTGCTTCCACAAGTCCCTAAGTGTCACCATGGCCCATTGGTTCCACAATGCTCCGCAGTGTCACAATGGTCTCCATAGGAAGGAAACAAGTGAGCCCCAGTGGTGCAGGGGCAGTCACCAGAGAGGCAGTCAGCAGAGGTCAAGTTTAGCCCAATTTGTGTCATCCTGGTTTTTTAAGATTTTCTAAGCCTTCTCGTGTTGACATTCTTGTAGTGAACTTTCTCACACACTTTCTGTAAGTAACTCATTGTTTCACATTCCTTTATGGAGGAGGAGACAGTTGATGGACTTTTGGTTTGTCCAGTGTCATTGGAGAGGTGTCACTGTCACCCTCCAATCCACTGTCACTTTTGGAAAACTGTAAATGTTGGAGTCAGAAAAGAAACTTGCCCTTTTTTCTTCACCTTGAGAACAACGATGTGAGCTTGTGTTCTTTTGTGTCCTATAATGACACTCCTGGGCCAGCGACTCCCTCTGAGTGGGGCCTCTCCCAGCCAGGAACTCTCCTGTTTGCTGCACTCGGGGATCCTGAACAACGACGGAGCCTGGGCTGATCCCCCCACTCCTCCAGGCTCAACCCTTCACCCCCTGGGTAGATGCCAATGGATCAACAGTGAGCATTGCCTGCCCTCAGGGGAATTTCTCACAGGTGCCTTGCACTGAATCTTTGTGTCTGTGTGCACACAGGAGTGCCTGTGCTGGGGAAATGTGGCAGAAATTCTGCTCTCTGAGGGGTTGGAGTGCCTTGGATAGCTGAATCAGTCAGGCCTGTAGGTAAGGTTAAGTCACAAGGTCTAAGTGAATTTAAATGCTGCTAAACAGTATTTAACTTAAATTATAACCTATGACTTAGCAATTTAAAAGAGGACTAACACTTAACAATATTTAACTTAGCTTATATCTTATATTAAACTTAAAACTTAGCAAAAAAACAACTCTTAGCAGCATTTAACTTCACTTAGACACTTGACAGCCTCATGGAACCAAGGGGCCATTGTGACACTGAGGGGACTCATGAAATCATGGAGATCATTGTGACACTATGAGGCCCCATGGAATAAGCAAAGCATTGTGACACTGCAGGGCTTCACGGAACCTCGAGGCCATGGTGACATTGTGGAACTCCATTGAACCAAGGGTTCATTGTGACACTGCAGGCCTGCATGGAACCAAAGCTCCAGGGTGACACAGAGTGGCCTCCTGTCATCAATGGTCCATTATGACGCGGTGGAACCAAAGAGACCATTGTGATACTGCAAACCCCCAGGGTCCAAAGGTCCATTGTGACATTGCAAAGCTCATGGAAAAGAAGAGTCACATGACATTGTGGGACCTAGGGAACCACGGAGACCATTGTGACACTGCAAGGCCTGATGGAATCAGTGGGACCATTGTGACACTGTGGGGCCTTCTGAAACCTAGGGGCCATTGTGACACTTTGGAGTCCATTGAACCAAGGGTCTATTGTGACACTGCAGGTCTTTTGTAATCAAGGGACCATTGTGACACTGCTGGACCCCATAGAAACAGGTCAGCATTATGGCACTGTGGGGCCTCATAGATCCAAGGCACCATTGTGGCAGTGTGGGGCCCCAAAAAACCAAAGGAACAAAGAACAGGTCTGGTTGGTTTGGCCTCCCAGGGGCCACCTGACTGGTCCAGCTGACCCTGGCATGTTGAGGATCTCTTCTCATCTGCTGCTGAAGCACAGGGACTCCATGCTTTCCTTCCTATGGAAAAGAACTCTCCTTCTCCTCCAGGAACCCATGGTCAGATTTGGGATTTCTCCTCCGAATTTCCTTATATCCAGGGATTGCTCCCAAAGGAATATTGCCAGGACAAATCTGGCTGCAGTGGTTTCACAAGGGTCACTTCCCATCTGTCCCCAAAACATTGGGGAAATCTCTGTGCTTTCCTTCCTATGGGAAAGGACTGTCCTGCTTCTCCAGGTGTCCATGGCCGAGATTGTGTTTTCACCTCCAAAATTCCCTAAATCCAAAGACTGCTCCCAGACAAAATCTACCATTCCTGAGAAGTCTGGCTGGCCTTGGCCTTGTGAGGCTCTCACCAGCCTTCCAAACACTGGGGCTCTGTGCTTTCCTTCCTACGGAAAAGAACTGCCGTTCCCTTCCTGGCGCCCATGGCCAGAACTGGGGTTCCACCTCCAACATTGCCTGTTGTGTCAGACTGGAGGAGATTTTTGGCTCAAAACATTTCCTGTGTGAGGGAGGAAGGGGCAGGTCCAGCCTTGACCTGCCCTGTAGCCCCAATCCCCCCAGAGCCTCTATCCCAGCCCAGCAGTGTCTGCCAGTCCCTGGCACAGCACAGGCAATGCTCCACAGCCACCTCTGCAGACCCAGCCCAGCTCCTGAGGGACCAAATGACCCCAAGTCCCACCTGAAGGAAGGGCCCAGGAAGACCAAGTGGTATTGAAGACTGACCACAAGGCAAGCACACATCTTGACCCTACCTCCTCTTGGAATTTCCACCTGAACAGTGCTGGAATCCAGGAGTTGGTAACTGTGTGTGTGCTTCTCTGCATCTTTTTGCCTTGCTCTCTTTCTGTGTCTTCTTCTGTTTCTGTGCTACGGCAAATTTTGATTAATATGAAATGGAACAGGCTTAGAATTTTTGAAGTTGAATGGCTCAAGTCAATGCTTTGAGAAGTGTTTTATGTTGACTTAATGTCTGTTGTGATTTGAGATGAGAAGAATTTTCAAAAGTAAAACTTTTTCGTATAAGTGACAATCTCTTACACCGCTGAGATACTGAACACATCTCTGTGAAACACAAATGTTAAAGATGAAAAAGTCCAGGAACCTCCTCTTTCTTTGCCAGTCTACAAAGAATCAGCAGGCCCTGGCCCTGGCCCCCATCTCAACCAAACCAAACTAAACCCAACCTAACCCAACCAAATCAAGCAACCCTGCCATGGGCTGAGCCCCTTATTCCCTCCCCAGGCTGCCCCTCTCCACATTGGCCCCATTCTAACCAAACCAAACCCCAACAACTACCAAACAGGAAAACAAGAGGCTACAAAACCCCAACCAGAACAAAGCAAGACACAGCTATTGAAATCTTACCAAGTCCCCTCCCCCCAACACAACTAAAACAAAAAACCCCTACAACCTACAACCCATACAAAATAACCTTACAACTAAAAACTTAAACATAAAAAAAGCCAAAAACCAACCATAAAACCAATCCTTACACAACCCAACCACAACTTCCACCACAAGTTACCGGCAGGTCAGGTGTTAGTCCTTTCAATGCTTCAATCCTCTTTCAAGGAAAAGAAAAAAAAAACCAACAAAATGCATGCATATTAAAAAAACAATAAAAAACCATCCAAGTCAGTAATGAAGAAATTAAATCCCAAATAAAAAAGAAGGAAAAATACCTTAATCATAAAACTAAAATCCTTTTATAACTATAAAGAAAAACAACTTTTTTTTATAGTACAAAAAAACATTAAAAAATAATATCAAACAGAAACCTGCATGCTAAAATTAAACAAATGTTAAAATAGCAATATTTCCATAGTACATTAAAACAGGGGGAAAAAAAATAAAAAGTAGTCCAGTATCCCCAAGAGAAGATCTCTATTTGCAGAGATAAAAATAATTTAAAAAGTAAAAAATAAAAACTTTTACACTTAAGAACTCATCTTTAAAAAAATACCCCATAAGTCAACATGGCCCATCTATAAGCTGTAAAAAGGCTTGTAGCAACAAAAACTTCACAATAAAAGAGTTCCTCAGACAAATGTTATCCATGTCAGAATTAAGAATCAAAAAAAAAAAACAATTTTTCTTCTTGTAAAAAAATCTCCATACATTCATTTACAAGAAAAACTTCTCTCCCAAAGTAAATTTAAAGAAGACTATTCTAGAAATAGTAAATACCTAGAAATTTTAAGTTTACTGTACATTGGCAGTAAAAAGAAAACTTTAAAAAGAAAAAACAGTGTTCTAAAGAATTTATTTTAATTTTTACTACTTTTTTCTTTTTGAATTTACTTTTAATAAAAATTTCTTGATAGCCTTTTAAAATGTTAGGCCTACTTTACCTTTCTCCTAATCCTATCTCACAACAAAATAAATACATAAATAACAAACTGACACTAAAACCCATTACACTCATCAATACATTAATTAAGAAATCTCAAGATTAGAAAAATGTTAAATTAACCAAACCAAAACCACTACAATGTCATAATAAACCATTTGCCAAATTTTCTCTCATTGTCTAAAGTTCTCAGTAAAGGCTGTTTTTTTTGTTTTTTTGAGCCCCTGAGAATCTCTTGCTGGTATTTCTCCAGTGAGTTGAACTCAGAGGAGACAAACAATTGTAATTCCTCTAAAATGTCTCTTTGAGTGAGCTTTCTGGGGGGAGTCAGAGCTTGTGTGTCCTGCTTGGCCCAGCCCAGGCAGGGCTTTCCCAGCCACATTCCACACTCCATTTCCCAGCTGGAGCCCCTGGTGCCTCTGAGTTGTGCTGCCCCAGCGCCAGGGACGCTCTCCTTGTCTGCCCATTCCCCCACGGTCTCTGGGCAGGGATGGCCTCAGTGGGGGCTGCTGACATCCTCAGGTTGATCCTTCAGCATCAACCTTGGAGGCTGCTGCTGAATTTTCCTGCTGCAGAGCCTTGTTCAGCCTTCAGCTCTTCAGTGCAGGAATTCAGTGTCCCAAGGCTCATTGACATTCAGAACACCTGAACAAGCCAAGCCTCTGGAAGAATTATATTTCAGTTTCCAAGTCTTTTGTGGTTAATTGGACAGATTTCAGAAGAGTAGTCAGAGTTGATGTATTATATTTACAAAGACATTGAGCAAACTTTTTTTTTGGTCCTGTTTAAGTTCTTTTCCCTGTTAATAAATTGATATGTGCAGTCTCCAATTGACATTGAATCCAAGTACCTCTTCATGCAGTTTGAATGGATATGAAAATCAAGACCCTTCATGGCTGATAATCAATCAGACTCTGTCCCTACCCCCACCCCACCACTTCCCCCATCCAAGCCCTGGCACTCAGAGCAGCCTTGTGCAAATCTGAGCTCCCTCCAGCCCAGGCTGCACCTGCAGCTTTCAGCTCCTTGGTTCCAACTCCCACCTGCTTTCCTTGGAGAAGGAGCTGCCCGAGACACAGAGGGCTGTTCATTTATTGTCAGCCAACAAAGCCAAGAGAAGTCACAGTTCCATCAAATGCAAAAGTCATTCCTCTGCAGGATATTAAATCCACTTTCCCCAGCAGACAGTCTCAGAGCAATGGAAAACACTTTCTGTGACCAGCACAGGTCCCAAGATCCCCCAAACCCTCCCTGCCCCGATTCTGCCCAGATTTGCTCTTTGCACACACGCGTCACAGGCTGAAGTCAGGAGCTCCCTCCATGACCAGGGGGAGGAAAAGAGAGAAAGGGGACGAAGAGCTCTCCTGTGCAGAGCCAAGGTCCAAGTGCAGCCCCTGCACTGGGAATCACAACACATCAGGTTTGTGTCCTTTGGGCTCAGGGACTGGTGATACTCAGAGGCACAGGAAGGTTTCTTGCCAACAAACACAAGTTGTACATGATACAGTTTAATAAACATCACAGCTCTTCCTTGAGCTCTCTGGGATGTCCCAGCAGCATCTGACATGTCAACCATCCCAGAGAGATTTCCAGACAGGAGCAGTTATAGACAAAGACATATATGATCATCAATTCTGTGATAAGCACAATTAAGATGTTGACTAATGTGGTATTTATTTGAACATCAGAAAGATTTCGCAACTCCCTGCAGCTCAAAGCATGAAACCAGTCAATTGAGAGGCACTTGAATGACCAGAGAGCATCTGGACGAGGAATTCTGGGAGCAATGGAAAAGGCATAGTTCCATCTAGTCTAGTGAAGAGATGTCCTTAGACATGGCCATTTAAACAGGAGAGATGGAAACACATGAAGGAAGAGAAAGAGGAAATAATAGACTGATCATTGGTGATCACTATTTAAAAGTACTCAAACAACTCAGAGAATAAAAATTTCCTTTTTATTTTGAAACTAACAGATATTAACACCTGTGCCTCTTTCCAGGCAGACATCAGTTCTGTGCCCATGAGCAGGCAGTGCCACTTGTGGCCTCAGGTGCCCAGCTGGGATTGGATCTCTCTGAGAGCACCTGAGGGAGAGCAGAGCACCTTGCAAGCTGCAGATCACAGAGAGACATGTGGGGCTCCTGTCCCATCAACATCTGCTCTGTTCCACTCTGAAACAGGGCCCAGCATGGTGCCAGGATCATCAGAGAGCTGAGGTGTGTGCTGGAATCAATGCCCTCCCCATCCCGCAGCAGCCCTGCATTTCCCTCCTGCAGCCTTGGTCTCCAGCACAGCCATGGAGGCTCTTTGGGCTCTGGAGTGTTCCTGCAGGCCCCAGGGAAGCTGAGCTCTGCCTTTGGCACAGTCAGGCCTGGCCAGCGCAGGCCATGCTCAGCAATTGCTTGTGTCTGCCTGGCCTTGCTGTCAGCCCCGGCAGCGGCTGCGTGGCCCCTTTGTGGCCCTGTGCTGGCCCAGCCATGGTGGCCCAGCCCCTGTGCAGGCCCAGGCCAGGAGCATTGCAGGTGGGAACGGCCCCTGTGCCGAGGTGCCCACAGCAGCCTTGGGGCTCTGTGCCCCATGGCCTCCCTGCTGGGCAGCCTCTGCCAGCTCCTTCAGAGCCCGTGGCACCTGTGGGGCTGCACAGACAGCCCTGCCCCAGGCTCTGCCTGCTTCTAGGTCAACAGAGAAGCAGCCAGGGTTGGCCATGGATGGGAACAGGCCCTGAACCCCGCAAGACAAAGGAGCTGGGCCACAGCCAAACTCAGCCCAGGCCAAAGCTGGGCTCAGCAGCCAGGGTTGCCAATGCATGGGCACAAAGGCTGGTGCTGGCAAATGTCCTGCACCCCCTCCCTGCTCTCTCCATGCCACCAAGGGCACAGAGCAGCCTCCTCTCTGGGCCACTTGCCTGTTTGCAATGCCTTGCACAGGTGCTGGCCCTGCCCCACAAGGCCTGGCCTGAGTCCTGCCCCTGCACGCTCAGCCAGGCTGGGATGGACACTGATGGTTTCTGGGCCAGGCTCTCTGAGCCCAGCCCAGCTCCCTGCAAGCTCTGCCAGCTGCCCTGAGCTCTGGGCAGCACCAAGGGCCTCTCCCCAGCCCAGCCCAGCCAGCTCTGGCCCCACAGCTCTGCTCAGGCTAGGCTGCTCTGGGCACTGACCACAGCCTCAGCCCCTGGCAAGGGCACAGCAGCAGCTGCAGCTGCCACAGGACTCAGCCCCAGCCATGGGGGAAGGTGCTTGGCCAAGGCCAAAGGAGGCTCCCTGGCTGCCCTGCTCCCCTCGGGCTGAGGTGCTGAGAGCTCTGCAGCCCCTGCTGCCATCCCATCTGCCCAGGGCAGCACAAGAGCCCCGGCCTTGGGGCCCTCAAGCACTGCTCCTGCTCCAGGCCCAGGGCCCATCCCAGAGCTGGGGCAGCCACAAAGCTGTGCCCATTTCTGTTCATTGCTGCTCTGATCAGGATGGATCCTCAGCCACTTGGAGGCTGATGATGATTTTTACTGCTCCAGAGGCCTCTTCTTTCTTGAGCTTTTCAGGAATTCAGTTAGAAAAGCTCATAAATATTTGTTGAAAATAACCAAACAAGGGACGTCTCAGGGAATCATTTAAGTTTCTAATTCTTCTGTGGTTAATTAGTGACATTTCAGAAGTGTATTCAAAATGAATATACTATATTGAAAACAAGGAAGAGAGAACAGTTTTGTCCTGTTCAGTTGTCTTTTCCAGTTTAGGTTGATATCAGCAATGTCCAGTTTGTATTGGCCCCCAACACCTTCTAATGCATTTTGAACCGATGTGAAAATCAAGACTCCTCATGGCTGACAATCAATCACACTTTGTCCCTACCCCCTCCCCAACATTTCCCTCATCCAACCCTTCCACCCATTGTCTCTCACCAGGCCCCCTGGTGAAGAGCCTGGCTCTGTGTTCGCCATCCCCTCCTTGCTCGCACTGCCAGGCTGGGATGAGGAGACCCTCAGCCTTCCCTGCTCCAGGCTGGACAAGCCCAGCTCCCTCAGCCTCTGCTCACTGCCCAAGGGCTCCAGGCCCACCTTGGAGGCCCTTCCCAGACCCTGCTCCAGCTGCCAGACATCTTTCCCACCGTGAGGAACCCAACCTAGGCCACAGTGACCTGGAAAACCCACGTCCTTGATGTCCTGGTCACACAGCCCTGGCCCCTTGTCCCCATGTCAGGCTCTGGGGTGGATCCTGTGGAATATCCTTTGGTGGAGGCTGTGGCTCCAGGTGGGCCAAGGGGATCCCGGGAAACAGGGATGCCCTGCTGGGCATGAACAGCATTGGACTTGTTGGGAGAAACTGTGAGGGGGAGCTGGGGCGGAGTGACCAACCCAGTGACCTGACACAGCCCTGCTGGGATGTCACACAGCCCCTCTGGGATGTCACAGCCTGCTCTGTGTGGTCACAGCCCATTCTCTAATCCACACAGCTGGTCTCTGATGTCACAGCCAACTCTGTGATGTCACAGCCTTCTCTGTGATGTCAGATCTCTGTCATGTGATGTCACAGAGGCAGTCTATGATGTCATAGTTCTCTATAACCTCACCTATCCCACTGTCTGATGTCATAGCCCACTCTGTGACCTCATGTTACCAGATGATAAATTGTCTACACCCGGTGAGCTGACACCTGGAGCTTGTTCTCCACAACCCCACGCCTATGGAAACCACACAACGCCCATTGTGTGAGAAGGGGAACTGGAAGTTCACCAGCCTCAGTGTCCTGCCAGCTCAGCCAGGCCCACAGGAACATTGGAGTCCACGACCACCAGGGACCACCAGAGAGACCCCAGGACAGAACAACACATAGGTAATGGGGAGGGGAAATGTTTTAATGATTTTGGGGATATGATTATCATATGTGTGTTTAGTCCAGGACAATCAATGAATATGTGTGCAAAATACAGGAAATAAACAGAAACTTTCCTGTACTCAGCATGTAGGGCTTTGGAAGGAGCCTTCCCCCGTGTATCCAGCTGAATTAAGAATGCTGCTTCTTAATGCTAGATTGGTGTTAAGGAATTTTCTGTTTTACTGAATTTTTGGTAACACTCCCACTGCCAAGGAAAGCTCTGTCTCCTGCTGTTCACAAACAGATGGCAGATGTGGGGCTTGGAGGCTGCCTGGGGCACAGTGACCATGAAATAATCAAGTTTTCAATGCCCTGTGAAAGAAGGAGGGGCATCAACAAAACTTCTACACTGGAATTAGGAAGGGCAGACTTTGGCCTGTTTAGGATGCAGATTTGGGGAGTACCAAATCAGGTACTGATTTTCTGAAGGGAAACCACCCTTAAAAACAAAGGGGATTCAGGAAGGATGGACACATTTCAAGAAAGTAATCTTAAGGGGGAAGGAGCAACCTGTCCCAATGTGGCAAAACATGAGCAGGTGAGGAAAATGACTGGCCTGGCTGCCCAGGGAGCTTTGGTGGGAACTCGGGGGAATACAGGACCAGCAACTAAGGAAGTGCTTAAGGATGTTGTTAAGTTATGCAGAAAGAAAAGTTGAGAGGTGAAAGCTCAACTAGAGCTAAACTTGGTGGCCTCTATAAGAAAAAATTTAATAGCAAAAGGTGGGAGGATGAGAACCACTACTCTTTATTGGATGCAGTGGGGAGTAAAGTACCTAAAGTCTTTTCCTAAAGACTAAGCTACCAAGCCTTTTTATGTCTGAATTTTCAATATTAGGAGAGGTTGTCCTCAGGACAAGTGTTCTCCTGAGCTGGCAGATGGGCACAGGGAGCAGAACAGCCCCCTGTAATCCAAGAGGAAGCAGTTGGTGACCTGCTGAGCTACTCACATGCTCACAGATGTATGGGATCAGATGGGATCCATCCCAAGGGGATGAGGGAGCTGTGGATGAGCTCCCCAAGCTGCTCTCCATCATTTACCATAAGTCCTGGCTCACTGGGGAGGTTCCAGAGGACTGGAGGTGCCAGTGTGTGCCCATCCCCAAGAAGGGCTGGAGGGAGGAGCTGGGGAACTCCAGGCCTGTCAGCCTGACCTGGGTGCTCGGCAAGGTTATGGAACAGATCACCTTGAGTGCCATCACAGGGTGCCCACAGGATGGTCGAGGGATCAGAGCTAGCCAGCGCGGACTTCAATATCTGCATTGATGATCTGCATGAGGGGATTGAGTCCACCTGCAGTAAATTTACAGATGGCACAAAGCTTGGTGTGAGTGTAGATCTGCTGGAGGGATCTGCACAGGGCCCTGGACAGGCTGGATCCAGGGCCCAAATCCAACAAGCTGAGGTTGAACAAGACCAAGTGCTGGGCCTGCACTTTGGCCACTACAACCCCTGCAGTGCTACAGGCTGGGGACAGAATGGCTGGAGAGCAGCCAGGCAGAAAGGGACCTGCAGGGACTGATGGACAGCAGGCTGGGCATGAGGCAGCAGTGTGCCCAGGTGGGCAAGAAGGCCAATGGCTCCTGGCCTGGATCAGGAATGGTGCGGCCAGCAGGAGGAGGGCAGTGATTATTCCCCTGTGCTCAGCACTGCTTTGGCAGCACCTCGAGTGCTGTGTCCAGTTCTGGGCCCCCCTAATTAGGAAGCACATGGAGGGGCTGGAGTGTGTCCAGAGAAAGGCAACAAGGCTGGGGAGCAGTCTGGAACACAAGTCCTGTGAGGAGTAGCTGAGGGAGCTGGGGTTGTTTATCCTGGAGTAAAGGAGACTCGGGAGAGACAAGGCAGTGCCAGGGCACAGGTTAGACTTGATGATCTCCATGGCCTGTTCCACCCTTGCTGATTCTGGGATGCTCTGAAACGATCCTTGGAGCAGTTGCAGGATAAGCCCTGGGCCTCCCCTTCAGGAGCTCCAACAGCCCAGGTCCCTCAGCTTTTCCTGCAAGCCCCAAAGCCCATCCTGTCAGTCCTGCAGAGCCTCTGCAGCTCCTCCTCACTGCCCAGAAAAGGGAGCCCCAGAGCCAGACACAGCAGCCCAGATGTGCCCTCCTGGACTGGGGTGCCTCTGGCAAGGGAGCAGCACCAGGCACTGCAGGAGTCTGCAGACAATTCCTGCAGCACTTGTAGTGTTGGAAAAGAAATGAAATTTAGCAAAATATTTAATTATAGTGAGTTGTGTGTGAACCGGTTTGTTAAAAGTAGTTTTGTAGCCGTTGAAAGTGTGTGTTGGGTTTTGTGTTTAACCTAGCAGGTAGTCTTAGGGATTTAATAAATAATTAAACTAGTGCAGGAAAGTAAGAATGCTAACCTGTCTGGAGGCAGCATACAATGCTCTTAGAATAAGATAAGCAGAGGATTAATGATCTTGTTCGTGAACCAAGGAATGTATCACAAGGGGTCTGTGACCAGGCAAGAGGAACGGGGAACTGTTTCTTAGAGACTAGGCAAGGGGAACGGGGAAACTGTTTCTTAGAGACTTTGCTATGAATCGCCTGTATAAGAGGGAAGCACCCATACGTGAATTTGGGGGCTTGGATTTTGGGACGTGAGTCCCCCAGTTCCCTAGGCCCTTAATTAAGCACCCACAAAACTTATCCGAGTTTCGTGTCATTTATCAATCGGGCAACAGTTTTCTGGCAACCGCGGCAGGACTCCAAGGGCTGCTGGGGCAGTTCGCGTCCCGATCCACTCCAAGCCGGCACTGAGCACTTCTCGGGGAGTCATCGGTCGTGCCCAACACCCCGCGCCTGTTGGACAATTTTCAAGGTAAGCCCGAAGGTGCTTTATATTGGAAAAAGATGATAATTGGATTTGGATTTGGTGGTTGGTAAAAAAGCCTAGGCTCCGGCCATAAGACGTCTAAGGACGCAGGACCGGAACTCGCCTCCTCTTTGTTTTAGGGAAGGACGGTGAGAAGGTATATTGGTTTAAGGTATATTGGTTTATTGGGATTAATAGTGGAATTAAAGGTTGTAATATGATGTCTTTTAAAACTTTTAAAACCTTAGTGCAAGCCAATGGTAAAATACCTGGAAATACACCATTACGTTGTATATTGAAATGGTGGAAAAGTGAGGAGTATTATCAAGAATTGGATAAAAGCAAAATGATAAATTATTGTAATCATTGGTGGCCTGAATATGAGATTGGGGAAGCGGGATGGCTGGTGAATGGTACACTGGAATTGGGGATAATGGAATCTTTGATGCAATTTTTAAGGAGAAATGAGAAATGGGATGAAATACCATATTTGGATTTGTTTTTCGTTTTATATCGGAAAGAGGAATGGCAAAAAGAATGCGGTATTTTTGTTTTAGAAGTGAATGATGAAAGGGAGTGTGTGAGATGTAAAGAAGGAAAAGAGCGTAATTTGTATCCTTCAGTCGGGGAAGATTTGTCTTATTGTATAGCACCTCCGAGGGTTCTGGTTTCTCCTAATGTGCCCCCTGCTCCCTCTGCGGATATAGCTATAAAAACGGGATCTAGTGAGAGTGATAGTGATGGTGGTGATGGTGAAAAGAATGAGAGTGTTAAAAGAACTCCGTTAGCAGGGCAGACTCGCAAGGGAAGGAAGGGGCAGAAGGGGCCACAGTTAATTGCGCCGTTGAGGGAAGCTGTGGGACCACAGGGAGAAAAGATACTTATAAAGGTGCCTTTCTCCCCCGGGGATTTGGTAATATGGAAGCAATCAGCGAGGAGTTATCGGGAGGATCCTGAAAGGGTGGCAAGGGTAGTTAAAATGGTAATAAAGACTCAGAATCCGGATTGGAATGATTTACAGGTATTATTAGATACTATAGTGGATTCCACGGAAAAGGAAATGGTTATTAGAGCCACTAGAGAAAAGGCTGGAGGTAGCGTGGAAGGTATACAACAACAGGGAAAAAGAAACTGCAAAAAGACAACAAGCTAGTATTCTAGTTGTAATGCAACAGACAGGGGCAGGAGGAAGACCCATTAGGGGTCGAGGTCGGAGAGGAGCTAATCACGGACAGAGGGAGTTGCCAAGAGGTCGGGGAGGATTTGGGTTTGCACCTAACATGGGGAGGTTGGATCCAAACCAGTGTGCGTTTTGCCGTCAATTGGGACACTGGAAAAATGAATGCCCGGTTAGAGGAGGTATGGGTATGGGAAACATGGGATTAAGGACAGGTCCAATGGGGAATGCCCCTGTGGGAGGATTCATGGGAGGACCAGCAGAAGTCGCTCAAGCACTAGTTTTGGGAAACTATCAGAATCAAAGCTGTCTAGAAAAGGATTTAAGGGTAGTTTTAGAAATAGATGGAAAGGATCAAGAATTTATGGTAGACACTGGAGCTACTTATTCTGTACTCAATAGACGATTAGGACCTTTGAGTGACACAACGGTACAGGTGGTGGGGGCAACAGGGAAGCTAGAGGAAGAACCAGTTTTACAACCTTTAAATCTTAGGTTTGAGGAGAAGGAATTAGATCACCAATTTTTGTATATGCCAAACTGCCCCACACCCCTTCTTGGCAGAGACCTGTTGTCCCGACTTAATGTGAAAATAATATTTGAAAGGGGAAGGGTGAAATTGGGAATACCTGAGGAACAAATAGCAGGCATTTTTGTAATCAAGGAAGTGGATGCCTCTCCTATTCCAGAAGAAATTGAGCAAGCTGTAGTACCCTGGGTATGGGAGTCAGGAGTCCCCGGAAAATCTAAAGCTGCGCAGCCAGTAAAAGTGGAACTAAAGGAAGGGGCCCGACCAGTGAGGATAAAGCAATACCCCTTGAAGCTTGAGGCAAGGAGGGGAGTAGCCCCATTAATTAAACAATTTTTGGCTCAAGGAATATTACAGGAATGTGAATCGGAGTATAATACTCCAATTTTTCCAGTAAAGAAACCTAATGGTAAGTACTGTTTGGTACAGGACTTAAGGGCTATTAATGAAATAGTGAAAGACATACATCCAGTTGTTGCTAATCCTTATACCTCGTTAACATCTGTATCGGAAGAGTTTAAATAGTTCTCAGTGACTGACCTTAAAGATGCCTTCTTCTGCATCCCACTGGCAGTAGAGAGTAGGAAATATTTTGCCTTCGAGTGGGAGAGTCCTGATTTTGGGAGAAAGAAGCAGCTTATGTGGACGAGACTCCCACAGGGATTTAAATGCTCCCCTACTATTTTTAGAAACAAACTGGCCAAGGAGCTGGAGGAATAGAAGATAACCCAGGTAACAATATCCCCATCCTTGCATGTAGTCCTGCAGTACGTAGACGACATTTTTCTGGCTACTAAGGAAAGGGAAATGTGCGTAGAATTAACAATTAAATTACTCAACATGCTTGGCCAAGCAGAGTATCGGGTTTCTAAGGAAAAAGCTCAATTGGTCAAAAATAGCATTATTTACCTCGGTTGTGAGATCACACAAGGGCAGAGACGTTTGGGAGTAAACCGAATGGAGGCAATATGTGCTATTTCTTTGCCTCGTAGCCATCAGGAATTGAGATCTTTTCTAGGAATAGTGAGATGGTGTCGACTGTGGATCATGAATTTCGGTCTCCTAGCCAAGCCACTATATGAGGCCTTGAAGCAGCATCAGTTGGAGTGGACGACACAGCAAAAGAAGGCCTTCCAGGAATTGAAGCAGGCACTAAAGGAGGCCCCAGCCCTAGGCCTCCCTGACGTGACCAAAGAATTCCAGTTGTACGTGAATAAGAAGCAAAAACTGGCATTGGGGGTCCTCACCCAGAAGGTGGGGTCCTGGAAGAGGCCAGTGGGATACTTCTCTAAACAACTGGATTTGGTAAGTTCCGGGTGGCCCTCATGTTTACGAGCTGTGGCAGCAACAATAATTCTTATTCAAGAGGCCCGGAAATTGACTTTGGGGGCAAAAATGAAAGTGTTTGTTCCCCATATGGTCATAGCCGTTTTGGAGCAAAAGGGGGGTCACTGGCTATCATCCAGTCGAATGTTGCAATACCAGGCCATCCTGAGAGAACAGGATGATATTGAAATAAGGACTACTAATCATGTTAATCCAGCAGAGTTTTTACGCAGTGACCAGGAAGCTGGGGGACTGGTGCATGATTGCGTAGAGGTAATTGAACAAGTATATGCCAGCAGACCCGACCTAAAGGATGAACCATTGGAAGAACCTGAATGGGAACTATACACTGATGGATCCAGTTTTGTCGAGAATGGGACTCGCTATGCCGGGTATGCAGTGGTAACATTGGATCAGGTAATAGAGGCAAAGGCTTTGTTACCTGGAACTTCGGCCCAGAAGGCAGAGGTGATTGGACTCACCAGAGCCCTGTATTTGAGCAAAGACAAAAGGGTTAATATCTGGACAGATTCTAAATATGCCTTTGGTGTAGTTCATGTACATGGGGCGTTATAGAAGGAAAGGGGGCTTTTGAATTCACAGGGAACCAACATCAAGCACCGGGAAGAAGTGCTACAGGTACTAGATGCGGTACACAGTCCCAAAGCAGTTGCAGTAATGCATGTTAGAGGACATCAGACTGCGGAAGGAGATCTTTACAGAGGAAATCGATTTGCTGATGTTACAGCACGGCAAGTGGCACGGGAAGTATGGACTCAAATGACATTGGTACCGGTAAGAACAAATCCAGCTACTCCATACCTGAATCAGGAGCCCAAATATTCAATAGAAGATGGAAAACTAATAAACTTGCTAGGGGCACAGAAGAATCAACTTGGGTGGTACGTTACACCAATGGGACAAATAGTGGTATCTACCCGCATAATGAAATTTATTTTGGAATCAGAACATAATAAATGTAATTGGGGGGCAGAAGTATTGGTAAAATTTTTGAAGAATGAGATAATCTCTAATCAGATGTTACCAATGGCAAAAAGAGTTAATGCAATGTGCCCGGTATGTTTGAAAAATAATCCAGTAGTTAGGAGACAAATACAAATGGGAAAGTTGCAAGTCGGGCCACAACCAGGAGATTACTGGCAAGTTGATTTTTCTGAATTGCCTAGGGCACAGGGATACAGATACTTGTTAGTGTACGTATGTACGTTCTCAGGGTGGCCGGAAGCTTTTCCGTGTAGAACTAATCAGGCTAAAGAGGTAGTAAAAACCTTGTTAAAAGAAATAATACCAAGATTTGGAGTACCTTTAAGATTTTCATCAGATAGGGGTCCGCATTTTATAGCCGGGGTAGTGCAGGAATGAGCACGAATGTTAGATATAACCTGGAATTTGCATACCCCCTGGAGACCTCAGTCTAGTGGGCAAGTGGAAAGGATGAATCAAACCCTGAAAGGACAAATCAAAAAGATTTGCCAGGAAGCTAAACTGCACTGGCCTCAAGCTTTGCCTTTGGCCCTACTCAGGATTTGAATTAAACCAAGAGAAAAGGTAGGCGTAAGTCCATATGAGATATTATATGGCAAACCATATCATGCAACTGTATTAAAAGGGGAGGTACATGTGAGTGGGGACCAGGCGATTGCAGAGTATGTTATGTCACTTAATAAGATCTTGAATTCTTTAAGAAATACGTTAAAGTGGAATAGACCGCTCACGCTGGAGAATTCTGTCCATGACATCCAGCCTGGGGACCAGGTATACGTCAAGAAGTAGATCACGGATCCGCTACGAGAATCATTGAGCGGACCCCACCAGGTGATGATGACGACCTACACGGTGGTGAAGGTCCAGGGGATGGATGCTTGGATCCATTACACCAAGGTAAAGAAGGCACCGTTCCAGTGGGAAACTCAGATAGTGTCTCCAACCCGGATGATCTTCCGCGCAAAGCCACCTTCTTAATTATATTACTGCTAGTGATCATGAGACTATTACCCGTTCAAGGGTCTACTCTAGTACAGGTTGAAGAAACAAAGGTTACAGTCATGGAAGGGATGGATGTTCAATTAACTTGTGTCATCTTTGACAGCCAGAAAGTTGAGACCCGTGAAGTTATTGCAATATGGCAACGGGAGGCTGAAAGAAGCCGAAGCAAGATAAGAGTCAGTTGAGATCAGGATAAACAACAAAGAAACACGGTACTGAATCTTACCAAGGTAACCACAAACGATACGGGAGAATATACATGTTTGGTCAAAATACGGGATAGTTTTGATTACAAAAGAGTGAGTATGAAGGTTTTGCCATAGACAAGAGATCGTGATGAAAACATAAAGGTTAATCCAGTATCAATGGCAGTGGACATGTGAGATGGGCCACCTCTCAGAATAAATTGTTCCTTCCTAGTAAGATCAAGATATCAAAAGAACCTTTGGGTCAAATGGTAGAAGCAAAATAGGGAACTGACCTGGGACAGAATAGAGGACGGGACCAGCTGGTGGGGGAAGGACGGCAAAGGTTGTGAGTGGTCGAGTGTCATTAATCCTAGAATAGGAAATACATGGTAGAGGCATGACAGAATGATGTTATCCTTACAGAGACACGGTAGAAGGAGTAGACAAGAAGTTAATGATACAATAGAATGAAATACTGAGCAAGAAAACTTAGTGGTAAGATTAATCAGAGATTTTGGGATCATGCAGAATGTGACTAAAATAACAGCTTGCCTGCCATTACCACAGGCTGCAGGTGAACCAATTCCCTAGGGAATAATACCGGTAACCAAAATGCCTGAAACATTCAAGTATGTTTCATGGTCCTGCCAGTCAGTTCCCAAACCAGTAGATGTATGGAGGGATTTATGTATGACCATTCGGGCTATGACTAGAGAAGAATGTGAAAAGAAATCCAATCATTATGGTTGGATTCAAAATACCAAGAGGTGTTTAATTGCAACCCCAATAGATGAGCCATGCAATACAGTATGAATAAGAACAAAATCCCAACGAAATGAGATGAGTTGTCAGAATGTCACACAGAATTTTGACACCTGGAATAGTTGGAAGACATTATGGGGACCTAGTGTTTTGGAACACTATAATTACCTTGGAGAAGTACAATGATGCATCCAATGGTCAAGAGTAAAGAATCAGTCACATTATAAGGCCCTTATCACGTCTACATCTTCCCGAGAGTTCAGACCGCAGAAGGAAGATTAGAATTGTACTGAGGTTTTTACATGTGATACACCGAGAGACCGAATCGGATTGGTACCGGTGAAAATGGCATTAAAGTGGGGATGCGAGTGTAGGGGGTATGATCACATGGTTAGCAGAGAGTCCATCGATGGACCTATAGATTGCAGATATACTACTGTGCATAGCCCTGGAAATCTAGTCTGGGTGTTGGGACACGGACAGTGGACCACACATTTACCTCTAGATGGATCAGTAACACAAATCACCCTAGGGGTTCCCACATTTTGTCCATACTGGAAACAGAATAGATTGATCCAAAGGAAAGGACTCAGAAAGAGAGAAGAATCCCTAGAGGAGCAGTGGCATGAACCTGGCTCAGGACTGCAATTTGGATAGATATTAGAGTCATTATTCCCTCCGGTAGCAACATATCGAAACAGGGAAATGCTCAACAATTTGTTAAGACAGACAGAAAGGTTGGCAGCAGCTACTAAGAAGAGATTTAAAGATCTAAATTTGCAATTGCAGGCTACATCAAGAATGACCCTACAAAACAGAATGGCATTGGATTTGCTACTGTTAAAGAAACATGGAGTTTGTGGTTACCTGAGTAGGAGAATAGATCATTGCTGTGTACACATTCCAAATGTTACACTTGAAGTTGAGAAAGATACTTCTCAACTGGCAGAAGTGGAAACAAAAACCAAAGAAATTGAAAAGGAAGCACAGCATAATTGGATAGGAGCAGTATTTGATTCTTTGGGGCTTCACCTGTCTGGCTAGATTACATCTGCTATACAATATGTACTAATGTTTTTAGTATTTTTAGTGACTATATGGATTGTATATAGATGCCTCTTAGGTGTGATCGAAAAGGAAAAGAGGCGATCTCTCCGGTTGCTGAAGGCGATGACCCGCGGGCGGCAGAATGAAGAACACTCCCCACCTCGTTATGAAGATGTTACTGTTGATTGAGCATCCTTGCAGCAGGACTGAAGGATGCTCAAAAGGGGGGAAATGTTGGAAAAGAAATGAAATTTAGCAAAATATTTAATTATAGTGAGTTGTGTGTGAACTGGTTTGTTAAAAAGTAATTTTGTAGCCGTTGAAAGTGTGTGTTGGGTTTTGTGTGTAACCTAGCAGGTAGTCTTAGGGATTTAATAAATAATTAAACTAGTGCAGGAAAGTAAGAATGCTAACCTGTCTAGAGGCAGCATACAATGCTCTTAGAACAAGATAAGCAGAAGATTAATGATCTTGTTTGTGAACCAAGGAATGTATCACAAGAGGTCTGTGACCAGGCAAGAGGAACGGGGAATTGTTTCTTAGAGATTTTGTTATGAATCGCATGTATAAGAGGGAAGCACCCATACATGAATTTGGGGGCTTGGATTTTGGGACATGAGTCCCCCAGTTCCCCAGGCCCTTAATAAAGCACCCACAAAACTTATCCGAGTTTCGTGTCATTTATCAATCGGGCAACAGTAGGATGATCCTGCTGCCCAAGGGACGTTCCCATGGGGCCAAGCCAGGAACTGCAATGGGGAGTGGGGCCAGAGAGGAAAGGGCATACAGGGATGGGCTGTTGGCAGGGGAGGGAATAGAGGGGGGGGCAAGAGGAAGAAATTTGTAGCAGGAAGGGTAAAGAAAGCAAAGGTGAAGCCAAGGAAATGCTCAGGCCAGTTTGCGGGGGGGTGCCAGGCAGCCCTGGCTCTGAGCAACAGCGTCTGCAGTGGGACAGGAAACTCCCAGCTGATGGGAACAAACTTTCTGGCTGAGTGCAGAGGCCAGGACAAAGCTGAGTGCTTTCCCTGGTTTCTCCCAGCCCTTGCTGGCCCCAGGGGCCGATGGCATTTGTGCTCCCTCAGGTTCATGTCCCCACAGCAACAGCATGGGGGTGCTCCCCCTGCTCTGTGCAATGCAAACAGGGGCTGCTGAGCCAGTGCTGCCATGTCTGTGCCTGCAAGGATGAGGCACCTGTGTGAGCTGGGGGAGAGGCCAGGGCTGCAGAGGGAGGATGTTGTTGGCAGCTCCATCAGGACGCTCTGGGACGCTGCCCTGGGCTGTGCAGCGCACTGGGGATGGATCAGCCCCTGTTCTGCTGCTCGTTCCTGTCTGCCCCAGGGCCCTTGCAGAGCCCCAGCCATGATGTTTGCCCCCAGCCTGCCCACAGCCAGCCTGGGGCTACTCACGGGGGTTTTCTGTGCTGAGCATTGGCCTGACTGTGTTCTTGAGAGAGCCTGGGCAAGGAGCCTGGATCCCCCAGGCCCTGGCCTGAGGCATCAGCGCTGCCCCAGCAGTGCCCATGGCCTGTCCCTGCTGCAGCCCCGGCACTGCCACCCCCAGGGCTATGCCCGGCCCCGAGAGCACTCAGGCCCTGCAGCAACACCAGGGTCACCAGGGCAATGGGGCAGGGCCACGGCAGCAGCACTGGCAACACCAAGTGCTGCTGCTGCTGGGAACTGCTGCTGTGCCAGCACTGATCTGCCCCCAGCTCTGTACACAGACATTGCTGCTTCAGCTCCAGAGAAGGAACAAAAGGGCATCTCTGCAGAAAACTCTACTGGGAAGTCCTTTATTTCCTTTAAAGTCACCCAGAGTTCAGCCCCTCATTGACACAGTCTGTGGCCACAGGAAATTTGGAGAGATAAAAAAAGGGGAAATGGCACAAACAATGACATTTTTTCTGGACTATATTTAAACATAAAGGAAAAGAACCTCCACAGTTTAGCCAAAAAGAAGTAGCAAAGATGACTTTGATTACAAGTTATTCGCAGATATTGCCCAGCAGTTTAATGTTTCTGAAAGCATGCAGTCATCAGTGTCCACACTGCAGCCTTGAGCTCCTGGTTCCTCAGGCTGTAGATGAGGGGGTTCATGGCTGGAGGCACCACCGAGTACAGAACTGAGAGGGCCAGGTCCAGGGATGGGGAGGAAATGTTGGGAGGCTTCAAATAGGAAAATGTGGCTGTGCTGATAAACACGGATAGCACACCCAGGTGAGGGAGGCAGGTGGAAACGGCTTTGTGGCGTCCCTGCTCAGAGGGGATCCTCAGCACAGCCCTGAAGATCTGCACATAGGAGAAAACAATGAACACAAACCAGCCAAATGCCAAACAGGCACTGACAGAAAGAAGTACCACTTCCCTGAGTTCGTATTTGGAGCAGGAGAGCTTGAGGATATGTGGGATTTCACAGAAGAACTGGCCCAGGGCATTGCCATGGCACAGGGGCAGGGAAAATGTATTGGCTGTGTGCACGAGAGCATAGAGAAAGGCACTGGCCCAGGCAGCTGCTGCCATGTGGGCACAAGCTCTGCTGCCCAGAAGGGTCCCGTAGTGCAGGGGTTTGCAGATGGACACGTAGCGGTCGTAGCACATGATGGTCAGCAGATAAAACTCTGCTCCAATGAAGAACATTAAGAAAAAGAGCTGAGCAGCACATCCTTTGTAGGAGATGTCCCTGGTGTCCCAGAGGGAATTGTGCATGGCTTTGGGGACAGTGGTGCAGATGGAGCCCAGGTCGCTGAGGGCCAGGTTGAGCAGGAAGAAGAACATGGGCGTGTGCAGGTGGTGGCCGCAGGCTACGGCGCTGATGATGAGGCCGTTGCCCAGGAGGACAGCCAGGGAGATGCCCAGCAAGAGGCAGAAGTGCAGGAGCTGCAGCTGCCGCGTGTCTGCCAATGCCAGCAGGAGGAAGTGGCTGATGGAGCTGCTGTTGGACATTTGCTGGGGCTGCACATGGGGACCTGTTCATGGAGAAAGGACAGTAAAGACTTAGGGGAGGTACCTGTAAACAAAGTCAAGGCCATTTCCCATACATCCTCCCCTGTAACACACAGACATGGTCTTTAATGTTTAAGAGTACTGAGGTTTTCTTTATAAGCTCCCCCCATGTCTCTGCTGGTTGTTTTGGATATAAAAACATAAGCATGTCTGAGGCCCTCAGGGAGAACAGAGTGAGTTTCCTGGGTCAAGATGATGAATGCAGACTGAGGAGAGATGGTCTGTAATTCTGACCTGTTCAGAGTTTCTTTGGGCTTTAAACTTTCTCAGGTGGAAGGTGACCACCTTCTTACGCTTCCCTTAAAATGCCACCACCTACTGCTGGGAGCAGATGTATCCACCACAGCCCAGCTCCACATTTGTAGCCAAGGACTCACTTTGCTCGTTTTACCAACCCAGCAGCATTTTCTGTGTCACAACACCTCTGCCTTTCCCCATCAATCTTATAACTCAGAAATGCTCCAAGAAAGGTTTGCACCCTGGATTGAAGCTTCCAGCTTGGACTGAAATCTCAGGGAGACTCTCAAGTGTCCTTATGTTGGCATTGGATGAAGGAAGATGCAGCTCCTTCCCTGGCTGCACTGACAGCATTGCCCAGAGCCGGGCACTGGGGACAGCATCACCCTGAGCCAGCTGTGCCCCCTGCCAGAGCCCCCAGGGCCAAGCAGCTGCTCCCAGCCCTGTGCTCTGCAGAGGGAACTGGGCCCGGGGCTGCAGAGCTGCCCCACGGCTCTGCTGCAGCTCTGCCTGCACAGGAGGGGCTGCACGCCTTGGAGCCCCAGCCCTGAGAGCAGAGGCTTGGCTGAGGGCACAGGAGGGAGGGGGCTTGTTCAGAGGGAGGGGCTGCACTGGAGGGGATCCTGTGGGCATCTCTAAACTCTCCCTTCCACAGCATTCCTGGGTTTTGTTTTCTCTCATTGCCCGATCTTCTCGCTGCTTCCTGGAGGTTTTCCTTCTGCAGGTGTTTCCCTGTGCCTGTTCTCTCCATGCCAGCACTCACAGACCCCAAATCTCTGTGCACCCTCCTTGGCCGTACAGAACCCTGCCTGTTTGCAGGGCACTGGCTGGGGCAGGTTCTGTCTGCAGCTTGGAGAAAGGACAGCTCAGACTGAGCCTGATGGGTCCAGCAAAGGTGACGCTGGTGCTGTCCATGGGCAGAGTGACTGAAAGCACATTAGGGATCTCCTGTGAATCTATTGATCGCTAAAACCAACGGTTTGGATATCTCAGGGACTTGAAGAATATAATGATTAGCAATTCATACTGTCTTTAATGTTTAACCCTCCCTTCCTGACATTCTCCAATATTAGGAAACTGAATACTTGAACTCTTAGTAAATTTCCTCACTTTTATTAAAAAGCTTGTCTTGGAAATATTCTATGACTTATTAGAACCCCTCAGCATGTCAGAGCTTCATGAGCATTTCTCCTCCTTTGCACCAGAAACACCCAGAGTTGTACTCACAGAGTCTGTAGGCAGTGGGAGATTCCAGCTTTAGGAGATGGCTCCAGGAGCTGCAGCTACATTGTCCTGCAGCCAGAGGTTCCTGTGCCAAGGGCTGGCAGTAATTCTGCCCCAGGCACTTCTCAGCACCTTCTCAGCCCTGACTGATTGAAGCTCTCTGTGCCTCTGTGCTGTGCCCGGGGTGGCTGCAGGCAGTGCCCCAGCCCTACTGGGCTGGCAGAAGAGCTGCTCATCAAGAGAAATGTGCTTTTGAAGCTCCTCTTGGTTACCAGGAGCTGACTCTGTGCCAGGAGCCCAGCCCAGCTCAGCAGCACAGACACAGCACAAGGACTTTAATTAGCCTCTGGGGCTTTGTGCTCAGGCCCTGAACATCAGTCCCTGAGAGGGAGCTGAAGAAACCTCTCCAGAACTCCAAGTCAGAATCCAACTGTAAAGTTTCTTGGACTTTTAATGGGTCCCACTGAAGGACACAACTGAGAAAGTGTCCCCAGGCATAGCAGAGAACTGGAGACAGTGATGACAGGTGGGGACAAAGAGAAGCCAAGTCTTGGTGCCCTGGGGCACATCAGTGTCTGTGCCACCAAGGGCTGTGAGGAGACACCTTGTCCTGAGGCACTGGGGCCTCCTGGCACAGCCCCAGCCAGGCTGGGCACTGTCAGTCCCTTGTCCGGCCCTCAGCATCCCCCCCCAGCCCACATCCCATGGCCTCAAGGATCCGGTGGAAGGAGTCCCTGGGGAGCCTTGCTCAGGAATGGCCCTGGGGGCTCCTTAATGCTCACAGAGTTTTTCAAAGGACTTTTGGGTTTGGCTTTTGCCTTGGAGTCTCTGAGAGGCTTGTGCAATCATGGCCTCCAATTATCTGCTGTAATAAGTCCCTGGAGAGCCTTTGTCAGTAACAACACTCAGTGGGGCTCATTAATGCTTCAAGGTACTTCAGTTATTTTAAGTTACTTGGTGTTTCCCTTTTGATACAGACTCTGTGAGATCTTTGTGCAATCATGGCCCCAATTATCTGCTTTAACGAGTCCCTGGAGAGCTTTGCACTTACATGTAGTGGGGCTCAAAAATACTTTGAGATACTCAAGTTTTTTAAGGTACTCTGGATTTTCCTTTCCACACTGAATCTCTGAGAAGTTTTTGTACCATCCTTGCCTCCAGTTGTCTCCTGCAAGGAGTCCATGAGGAGCCTATGTAGCAGATGGACCTCAGTGGGATGCATCCATGCTTTGAGACACTTTGGGGTTTTCTTCTGACTTGGACTCCCGGAAAGGTTTGTGCAGTCTCCTCTCAGACCCTGAGGTTCCAGGGCTCAGCTCCAAATGCACCACAGGGCTCATTAGGAACAAGCAAGTCCTGACAAACCATGGCTCTGCCTTCATTTCTCTGTGCTCTAGTGCAGTTCCTCAGAAATGTTTCTGTAGTGGTTTTGGTTTGTCAATTTGAGATTTCTTGGAGAATGCAGCAATTATTGTGGTGGCTTCAGTGTTGGCTAATTACCAGTGCACTCACTAGAATATACTTACTCATCTCCTCCTGTGTGATAAGATTAGGAGAATGGCAAAGCAGGCTCAAATGTTTAAGAGGGTATAAAGAAAAGTTCATTAAGAGCAACTAAAAGAAAGAGTAATAAGAACACAACTTTCAGAAGACTTCTCCTCTCCCTACAACCTTTTCTTTCTTGCTGACAATATAAAGAGACACACCTAGAATTTTCAGTCAGTTTACCCCAACTAGAATAGTCTTTCTTGAGTTCACTTAAGGAGAGGAGTCTCTCTTTCATGCTATGGAGACTTCTCCGGAAGAGACACTTCTCTTGTCGCCCTCAATTTCCATGAATTGCAACTGCCCAGAAAAATCTGCAATTTTGACATCCCTCCCAGTTGTTCAAAGCTCTTTTACAGTTGTGTTTATGGGCCATGTCAACTTATGGGGTATTAGTTAAAAGATGAGCTGTGTAAGAGCAAAGGTTCTCATCATCTATTTCTGAAATCATCTTCATCTCTGAGGACATCTTTTTCTTCTCCCTGTGAAGGCACAGGATCTAATCACGCTTCCCTTTTTCCATGTTCAAACTTCTCATGGGATCACAGCTACTTTGACATTTGCTATTTAGCATGGAGGCCTTTGCTGAACAAGTCATGTCCCCATACTTTTCAATGCGATACAGGGAAAAAGAGAGTCTGATGTATCAATTACATCCTTCTCCATGGCTTTACAAGAGGATTTCAGCCCCAAGATGAGGACATCTCCTCATCCCTCCCATTTGGGACTCAACTTCCTCTTCGTTGCCCTCAGTGTCTTCATGTTACTCCTCTATGTGCCTGCACTTTGTTCTTTTCTCTCACTCCAGGGAGGATGGAAGCACTGAAAGAGTTCATATCTCACCTTGGGCCTGCAGATGGTTCCGTGACCCCAGCTGGGCTCAGTACTTGCAGCCAGACCTGCTCCATGTTCCCTTGGTTCCATGGGGCCCCACAGTGTCCCAGTGGTCCCTTGCTTCCATGAGGACCTGAGGTGTCATAATGCCCCCTTGGTGACTTGAGGCCCTGAAGGGTCACAATGGTCTTCATGGTTCCATCAGGCCCCACAGAGTCATAATGGTCTCTGTGTTCCATGAAGCTTTGATGTGTCACCATGGCCCCTTGGTTCCATGGGCTCCAATGGTGCCACAATGATCCCCTTGGTTCCATGACGTCCCTTGAGTGTCCCATCGATCTTCCTTCTTTCCCAAGGAAAGAACCCAGCCCCAGTGTTGCAGGGGCATCCACCAGAGGCCAAGGCCAGCCAGACTTGATGGTACTGACAGATTTACCTGGGAGCAACCCTTGGATATACAGAATTTTGGAGGTGGAATCCTGTGGAGAGTTTTGTCAAAGAGTGGCTCAAGGGGAGGGGACACAGCCGAATCAATTTGGTAAAGATGTCCTAACTAGGGCAGAGGCCCTTTCCTCAGGCAGGGTGTCCTTGTTCACAAAAAAAATGCTGAAATTATACAAGAATGGGATGTGGAATGCAGAAGTTGCTATTCTCGCTAACCACAGGAATGTAGCTAAAGGCTAAATTAGGCGGGGTTGACATGCAGCTGAATAGCCAATCCTGAGCTCGGCTTTTGCAATATGTATGAGGCTCATTATGTACTGTTTTTAGGTTGCCGAATCAATCAATAAATTAGACCTGTTGATGACCATCCAGTGTCCTGGTCTCCTTCTTTCAAAAAATGGTGACCCCGACGTCTGCCTCCGTGTCAGGCTGAAAAAGAAAACGGGGGAGGACACGCCACAGTCGAGGGAAGTTGGAGTTGGGTCCTGATCGCAGCCGGAACGGTGCCGGAATTTTGAAGCACCCTCAAAGTTCACATCGGTGACTCGGGCCATACGTGTCTGCCGGAGCCTGGAAAGCCGCAACAGCGCTGACGTATACGAATAGGTATGGATAGGCAAGCAGCATATGATCTTTTCGCCGCGTATTTAGAAAGGTGAGGAGTAAAGGGGATAGATCTAAAAAAGGAGCTACCAGGGTTGTTAGCCTACGGCTATGCTAAAGGGGTTTTCCTTAACCCACATACGGTCCATGAGCTCGCGGAATGGAGAAAATTTGGGGATATACTGTGGGAAGCGGTGTTAGAAGATGATAAGACAGCAAAGAAATTGGGCAAGCCATGGTGGGTGGTGCACAATACACTGCTTCAAAATGTCTCTGAGCGCAAGGCAGCAGAAAGGGTGAGAGAAGCTCATAAGAGGAATATAGGCTATGGTCGTGAGGACGATCCTCTTGCACCTTCAGTAAACAAGGTGTTAATACAAAAGGGTTCACAACAGTGTGGTATGGAGGATCTTGTTACAGGCGCGGGGGGGCCATCTGCACGGAGGAGAAGGACGAGTTGGAGGACAGCAGAGAGAGAGAGCTAAGCCCGCTGCCTCCCCATAGAGAGGGCAAGCTGAGCCTGCCGCCTCCCCCACCCGAATGGCCTGCGCAGAAGCGCCAACAGCGCAGAACTCTCGGAGAGTCAGATCCTAGCCCAGGGAACTCAGTGACCTGTGGGAGGAGATGGCTAAACAGAGGAGGGAGGCTTGGGCTACTCTGGCAAAAGAGGCAATGCAAATAGGGGATAATGAGGCAATGGAGGCCGCTTCTGCTCTTGCCTGTCCAGTTACATACATGCCACAGTAGGATGCTCAGGGGAACCACACACAGGATCTGGCGGAGTATACCCCTTTAGACTGGAAGTTGTTATCCCAGTTGCGGTCCACAGTTAGCCAGTTTGGTGTAAAAAGCGAACCTGTTAGGCAGATGCTGGATTATCTCTTTAATACGCAGATTGTGTGCCCAAATTATTTGAGGGGAATAGTACAGTTAATATTTACTCAGCATCAGCAATTGTTGTTTAATGCACATTGGCAAGCCTTGGTTAATGAGTCGGTTGCGACACAGCGAGCTCAGGGGGATCCGCTGCGTGGAGTGACGATAGATGAGCTCATGGGCTTAGGGGCATACTTGCGCACGGAGGCACAGATGATAGCAGGAGCAGATAAGCTTAGAGAAGCCATGCGGTTGGTACCTGCTGCCATAGAGAGGGTTAAAGAGCCAGGAGGGCTGCCGGCGTACATGGGCATAAAACAAGGTAGAGAGGAATCGTTTGGGAGTTTTATTGACAAAGCAGCTGCGGCCATAGACCGGGTGGGAGTCGCAGAATATATGAAGGGGGCACTATTAAAGCAGTGCACCTTACAAAATAGCAATCCGGCCACGCAAAGGGTGCTAGCCACTCTGGGAGAATAATTGGACCATTGAGGAAGCACTAGAGCGAATGGCATTACAGCCAACAGCCTCACAGGCATTTTTAGTAGATGCCTTAAAGGAATTAGGATTAGGGCTGCAAAAGCAAGCAGAATCCACTCAAAATCAGGTGTTAGCTGCTCTTGCTCCTCTCTGAAATGGCTCAATGGCAGTCACGCAGGGAGGCTCGAGATCACACCTCAAGTGCTACCGATGCGGCAATGGGGGACACATGCGCTGAGAATGCAGAGCGACTGGCATGTGGTGCCAAAGCTGCCAATCCAGCTCCCAAAACACCACGGCTTGCAGGCGCCCATTGGGAAACGGTCGGCGGAGCGCGAATGCCGGCCGCGCCCAGACACAAGTTGCCACTGTGACATCAGCGCCACCTCCTGTCTGCAGCCAGCAACAGCAGGGAGCCTCGGCTTGGACATATCAGCAGCAGTAGATGTCACATTAATGACGAACCAGCCTGAAAGGATACCAACTGGAGTAAAGGGTCCTCTCACGCTACAAGGACAAAAATGTGGAGCATTATTACTAGGACACTCCTCAACATCCATGCTGGGACTATTTGTATTGCCTGGGGTCATAGATGCAGACTATACAGGAGAAATACAAATCATGGCTTACACCCCTTATTCCCCGCTAAAGATAACATAAGGTCAACGCGTTGCGCAATTGGTACCGTTACCGCAGATGACATTGGGTATTCCATCGCTTACTGGACAGAAGCGTGATGGAAAGGGTTTTGGCTCCACCGGCATTACAGTCCTGACTGTAGATCTACAGGAGAGGCCAAAACAGAGAGTTGAGATCACCCATGGACATCAGAGTATAACCCTTTATGGACTATTGGATACGGGAGCAGACACCAGCATTATATCTCCAGAAGCATGGCCACAGCATTGGCCCCTGCTCCCATCAACAAACATGCTCACAGTAGTAGGAGGACTTACCTTGGCAAGCAGAACACCGCCTCTGTCGGTGCGCATTGATGGGCAACAGGTATCTGTTGTGTTTTCAGTTGTTCAGTTGCCCCCTACAGTCTCTTCCCTGATTGGCAGGGACATTTTAACACAGCTGGGGGTGGCGTTGACCAATCACCACCCTTTGGGGTAATTGCCATTGCTTGGCCTTTCCCCATTCCACTCACCTGGAAAACAGATACACCGGTGATGGTTAAGCAGTGGCCCTTGAAAGGGGAGAGTCTTATGCACGCCCATGAATTGGTGAAGGAACAATACACGCAAGGACATTTGCGACTCTCAGCGAGTCCGTGGAACTTGCCTATTTTTGTGATTAAGAATAAATCAGGAAAATACCTCCTGGTACACGATCTACGAGCTGTGAATGACCAGATGGAACCGATGGGGGCCTTGCAGCCTGGTCTTCCAAATCCAGCCATGATACCTCAAGACTGGCCACTTCTAATCATCGACTTAAAGGATTGTTTTTACACTATTGGGCTGCATCCCGATGACATGAAGAGGTTTGCCTTTACCCTACCAGCAATAAATCGTGGAGAACCAGACAAAAGATTTGAGTGGACGTCATTGCCGGAGGGGATGCGCAATTCCCCCATGTTGTGCCAGCTTTATGTTGATGCTGCATTAAAGCCATTATGTCAGCAGTGGCCAGCTACCATAATATATCATTACATGGATGATATTTTGTTTGCACAGCAACAACCATTTTCCCCTTTGCAGGCTGACAGCATCAGAGACACTCTTGCAGCATCTTCACTTGTTATTGCCGCAGAGAAAATTCAGACAACGAAACCATGGAATATTTGGGATGGACTTTATTGGACCAAACAGTGGTACCCCAAAAATTAGAACTGCACTTGGACATTAAGACTTTGCATGATGCTCAAAAGTTGCTAGGAGACTTGCAGTGGCTAAAACCCATTGTGGAAGTACCAAATCACTTGTTGGAGACCCTACGACCCTTGTTAAAGGGCACTGACCCCACTACCCCTGTGTGCCTCACCAAGGAACAGCATACCGCCCTACAGCAAATCAGTAATTGTGTACAACAAGGATATGTGTCCTGTCGACAGCTAGATTGCCCTACTGACCTCACCATTTGGAATAGCCCTTTTTACCTGCTTGGCGCTCTCTCCCAATGCGAGAACAAAACGGGGGAGATACGGGTGTTGGAATGGCTGTCACCACCATTACAACATAAAAGAACAATATTCTCAAAAATTGAACAATTGGCTGCGTTGATCAAAAAAGGCCGTCTCAGAATTACTGAAGTGAATGGTTGAGAGCCTGCCACCATTAGGCTACCCATGGAAAAAGAGACGCTGGACTGGTACCTGGTTAATTCAGTGGACTTACAGGAAGCATTATTGACATCGTCTGCAAAGGTGGAGACAAGCAAGTCAGTGCCCAGAGTCCTGCAATGGATGACAGAATGGGACTGGATCACTCGGCCGCTGAGAAGAGAGCGCCCCATAGAAGGAGCCAAAAATATTCAAAATTATCCTAAAGTCTCCAAAATCGGCCCCAAAATATCCTTAATCCTTCCTAAAATATTTTCAAAATATCCTTAAAATGTCCCTAATGATCCTAAAATGTCTCAAATCCATCTTAAATTATCCGAAATCCATCCTAAAATATCCCTAAAATATCCCAAATCCATCCTAAAATATCCCAAAATCCCCAAGTTTGTTCCCAAATTCAGCCCCAAAATTTGGCTCTAAATCCCCAAATCTGCCCCAAAATTGGCTCCAGAGTTCCTGAATTCAGCCCCCAAATCCCCTTTTTTAGGTTTTTTTTTTCTATTTGTTTTTAGGGTTTTTTGAGGTTTTGGGGGGTATTTTAGGTTATTTTAGGATTTTTTAGGGTTTTTTAAAGTTTTTTTTTCCATTTCTTTTTTTTTTTTTAGGATTTTTTTGAGGGTTTTGGGGGTTTTTTAGGGTTTTTTAAGCTTTTTTTGAGGCGTTTTTGGGGTTATTTTTAGGCCTTTCTTGGCGTTTTTTAGGTTTCTTTTCCGTTTGTTTTTAAGGTTGTTTTAGGGGTTTTTTTGTGGTTTTTTTTAAGACTTTTCAAGGTGGTTTTTAGATTTTTTTTCCGTTGGTTTTTTAGGATTTTTTGGGGGTTTTTCAGGGATTTTTGTGGGGTTTTTTTAGGAGATTTTAGGGCGTTTTTAGGGTTTTTTCCGTTAATTTTTTAGGAGTTTTTTAAAGGTTTTTGGTGGTTTTTTTGTGTTTTTTTTTTTTTTTTTAGGGTTTTTGTGGGTTTTTTAGGACTTTTTCAGGTGTTTTTCAGAGGTTTTTTTTTTCTGCTTCTTTTTTAGGATTTTTTTTTGAGGTTTTGGGGTCGTTTTGGGGGTTTTCTTGGCTTTTTTAAGGCCTTTTAAAGGTGTTTTTCAGGAGTTTTTAGGTTTTATTTTCTGTTTATTTTAGGGGTTTTTTGAGGGGGCTTTGGGCTCTTTGGGGTTTTTGGTGTTTTTTTTTTTTCTGGACTGTTTTAGGGGATTTTTTTGTATTTTTGGGGGTTTTTTTGAGTTTTTGGTAGAGTTTTTTGGGCATTTTTTGTGGGTTTTGGGCGTTTTTTGTTTGGTTGTATTTAGGAATTTTTGGGTATTTTGTGGGTTTTGTGAGAATGTTTTGATTTTTAAATTCTTAATTTTCTGGACATTTTGGGGAAACTTTCAGGGTTAATTTTTAAATTTTTTTGTAATTTTTGGGGTTTTCAGGGGAATTTTTCTGGATTTTTAATGGGAGTTGGAGCCCCAAATTTGGTGTTTTTTGTGAAACTTTTTGGATTTTTTTGGGGATTTTGGGGGAATTTTTTGAGGGATTTTTGGGAAATTTTTAGGATTTTTGGGGGGGATTGTTTTTATTTTCCCAGGAATTTCGGGGGATTTTTTGTGCCTTTTTTGTGGATTTTTTCCAGATTTATTTTTAATATTTTGGGGAATTTGTTGGCGAATTTTTGAGGGGATTTTTTGGGATATTTTTTTTATTTTTGGGGGAGATTTTGAAAGAACTTTTGGGTTATTTTCTGGGATTCTTTTGAGGTTTTGGGGGGATTTTAAAGGTCATTTTTTGGAATTTTGAGGGGAATTTTGGGGAATTTTTTAGGGTTTTTTTTAGTTTTTGGGGATGTTTTTTGGAATTTTTTCGGATTGTTTTTTTGATTATTTAAGACATTTTGGGGAATTCTTTGGGATTATATTTTCCCATTTTTGGAGGATATTTGATATTAATTTTTGGGACTTTTTAGGAGATTTTGGGGTATTTTTTTCCATTTTTGGGGGGTTTTTTTAGATTTTTCTGGGTTATTTTTTGAGATTTTTTTGGTTATATTTCCCAATTTTTAAAGGGGATTTAAAAAAAAATTAGGGAATTTTTAGGATATTTTGGGGTATTTGTTTCGATTTTTTAGGGTTTTTAAAAAAATATTTTTCTGGGTTATTTTTTGATATGTTTTTGTGTAACATTTTCCAATTTTTTAGGGGATTTAAAAAAATTTGGGATTTTTTTAGGATATTGTGGGGTATTTTTTTCGATTATTTTGGTTTTTCTTTTTAGATTTTTCTGGGTTATTTTTTGAGATTTTTTTCGTTATATTTTTCCGACTTTTTGGGGGTTATAATTTCGCTTTTTTGGGGGATATTTTATTTAAATTTTTGGGGGATTTTTTAGGATATTTTGGGCTATTTTTGCAATATTTTTTAGTATTTTTCTGGGTTAATTTTGGGGGGATTTTTTGGGTTATATTTTCCAATTTTTTTAGGGGATTTAAAAACATTTTTGGGATTCTTTTGGGATATTTTGGGGTATTTTTCTCGATTTTTTGGGGGTTTTTTTTGAGATTTTTCTGGGTTATTTTTTGGGGATTTTTAGGTTATATTTTCCAATTTTTTGGGGGGGGTTAGAGTTTTGTATTTTTGGGGGATATTTTTTTAAATTTTGGGGATTTTTCCGGATATTTTGGGGTATTCTGGCCATTGTTTTGATCTTTTTTTTACTTTTTTTTTGAGATTTTTTTGGGTAATTTTTTGGGTTATATTTTCTGATTTTTTGGGGGATATTTTTTAATCTTTGTGACCCCGAAATCCCCAAATCTCTCAGATTTAGGACCCCCCCAAAACTCCCCTGGGACCCCCCCAAAATCCCCAAATCTGAGACCCCAAAATCCCCAAATCCCCCAAATTTGGGACCCCAAAATCCCCTAAAATTGGGACCCACCAAAATCCCCCAAATTTGGGATCCCCCAAAACTCCCAAATCCCCCAAATCTGGGCCCCCAAATCCTCCCCAGGACCCCCCAAAATCCCCCAAATTTTGGGCCTCAAAACCCCCAAACTTTCCCCAATTTGGGACCCCCCCAAAAACCCAAAATCCCCTCAATTTCGGTCCCCAAAACTCAAAAAACTCCCCCAAATTTGGGACCCCAAAATTCCCCAAAATCCCCAAATTTGGGACCCCAAAATCCCCTGAAATTGGGAATTCCAAGCCCCCCCGGGACCCCAAAAATCCCCCAGATTTGGGACTTCCTAAACGCCTCCAAAATCCCCCCAAAATCGAGACCCCCCCCCACCCCAAAATCCCCCAAATTTGAACCCCAAAATCCCCGAATTTGAGACCACAAAACCCCAAAATCCCCCAAATTCAGGACCCACTGGGAACCCCAAAACCCCCAAAATTTGGGAGCCCAAATCCCCCTTTGGGACACCCCAAACCCCTCAAATTTGGAACCCCCCAAAACCACCCTGAACCCCAAATTTGGCATCCCCCGGACCCCCCAAAATCGCCCCAAAATTTGGGCCCCAAAACCCCAAATACCCCCAAAATCCCCCGCCAAAAACTGCCCTGGAACCCCAAATTTGGGACCCCAAAATCCTCCTGGGACCCCCCAAAATTCCCAAATTTGGGACTCCCCAAAAACCCAAAATCGCCCAAATTTGAGGTGCCAAAATCCAAAAATTCCCCCAAATTTGGGATCTCCCAAAACCCCAAAATTCCCCAAAATTGGGACCCCAAAATCCCCCCTTGAACCCCAAATTTGGGACCCCAAACCCCCCCGGGACCCCCAATGGTTCCTTCCAGCCCCGCCCCAATGACGTCACCCCTATGGCCCCGCCCTCTTCATGGCCTGAGGGCAACTGGAACCAGTTTGGACCAGTTTGGACTAATTTGATCCCAGTTTAAACCAGTTTAGACCAGTTTAGACCAGTTTGGTCCTGGTTTGGTTTCAGTTTGGACCAGTTTGGTCCCAGTTCCTCCCAATTCCCCTCCCATTTTTCCCAATTTTCCCAATTTTTCCATTTTCCCTTAAATTCAAAAAAATTCCCCAAATTTCCCTCTCAAATTCCCCAAAAATCCCCAAATTTCCCCCATTTCTCCCCCAAATACCCCCAAATTTCTTAAACTTCATAAATTTTCCCCCTTTCCCTCCAAATTTCCCCCATTCTTCCCCAAAATTCCCCCATTTTTCCCATTTTGCCCCAAAATTCCACCCAAAAGTTCCAAATTTTTCTGTTTTCCCCAAAATTTCCCCAAAATTCCTGAATTTTTCCCATTTCCCTCCAAATTCTCCCAATTTTCCCTCAATTTCTGCCCAAAATTCATCCAAAATTACCAAAATTTCCCAAATTCCTCCCAATTTTCCCATTTCCCTCCAAATTCCCCCAAAATTCTCCCAATTTTTTGCCCAAAATTCCCCCAATTTTCCCATTTCCCCCAATTTCCCCCCAATTTCCCCCAAAATCCATCCATTTTCCCACTTTACTCCAAATTGCCCCAAATTCCCCCAAATTTCTTCAAATTTCTCAAATTCCTCATTTTCAAAAAAAAATTCCCCAAATTCCCCCCAATTTTTTCCATTTTCCCAATTTTGCCCCCAAAAATCCCAAAAATTTTCCCCAAAATCCTCCAAATTTCCCCCCAAATTTACCCCACAAATTCCCCATTTTCTTCCCAAAATTCCCCTAAATTTCCCCAAAATTCTCATTTCCTCCCCAAATTTCCTCAAGATTTCCCATTTTCTCCCTGATTCCCTTCAAATTCCTCCAAAATCTCCCAAATTCCCCGAAAATTTTCCCCAATTTCCCCAATTTTGCCCCAAATTTCCCTCAAATTTTCCTCCCCAAAAATCCCCAATTTTATCTCCCCAAAATCCCCCAAATTTCCCATTTTCCTACAAAATTCCCCATTTTCTCACCAAATTTCCCTCAAAATTTCCCTAATTTTCCCATTTTCTCCCAAATTCCCAATTTTTCCTCAATTTTCATCCAAAATTCCCCAATTTCCCCAGGTTTTGCCCCATTCCAGCTCCCTGATCCGAATTTCACCCTGAAATTTACCCCAAAATGTCCCAAAAAGTCCCAAATTCACCCCAAAATCCAACCCAAAAATGGCCCAACTTTACCCCAAAATCCACCCCAAAATCCCAAAATTACCCCCAAAGTTACCACAAAATATCCCAAATTGACCCTGAAATCACCCCCAAAAAGTCCCAAATTCCCTCCAAAATTATCTCCAAAAAATCCCAACATTCACCCCAAGATTTACCCCAAAATTCCCAAGTTCACCTCCCGATGCTGAACCTGCTGTGAGTGACCAAAACCCCCAAAATTCACCCCAAAATATCCCCAAAGCCCTCAAAATTTCCCCAAAAATTCACCCCAAGATTCACCCCAAAAATCCCAAATTTACCCTGAAATTCACCCCAAAATTACCTCCAAAAATCTGAATTTCACCCCAAAATTTACCCCAAAATTATCTCCAAAAATCCCGAATTCACCCCAAAATTCACCCCAAAAATCCCAAATTCATCTTAAATTCACCTCCCAGCACTGACCCTGCTGTGAGTGACCCAAAAACCCCAAAATTCACCCGAAAGCCCCCAAATTCACCCCCAAATATCCCAAATTCACCCCATAAAATCCCAAAATTTACCCCAAAATTCACGCCAAAAATGTCATAAAACATCCCAAAATTCACCCCAAAAATATCTGAAAATTCACCCCAAAATTTACCCCAAAATTTCCCAAATTCACCCCAAATTCCCCCCCTCATGCTGAACCTGCAGGGAGTGACCCAAAAATGTCCCCAAATGACCCCAAAGCCCCAAGATTTACCCCAAAAAGTCCCAGAAATTCCCCAAAATCCCAAACTGAACTCCTGGCACTGACCCTGCTGTGCGTGAACCCAAAAAATCCCAAAATTCCCCCAAAAATCCCAAATGTCCCAAAATGACCCAAACTCACCCGAATTCCTGCAATGACCCCGAAATGCCCCCAAGTTTCCCCAAAATTGACCCCAAAATGTCCCCAATGGACCCCAAAATATCCCAAAATTGCCCCTCAAATGTCCTCAATTGTCCCCAAATGCCCCCAAATCCCCAAAACTGTCCCCGAAATTTCCCCAAATGTCCCCAAAATGACCCAAATTTGTCCCAAAATTGCCTCAAATTGACCCTGAATTGTCCCCAAATGTCCCCAAATGCCCCAAAGTTGACCCCAAATTTTCCCCATAATTGTCCCCAAATTGTCCCCAAAATTTCCCGAATTTGTCCACAAATTTTGCCCCAAGTTTGCCCCAATTTTCCCCCAGAATTGTCCCTAAAATGTCCCAATTTTCCCCTCAATTTTACCCCAAAATTGACCCCAAATGTCCCCAAATGTCCCCAAGTGTCCCCAAATGTCCCAAATTTGCCCCAAAAATTCCCCAAATTGACCCCAACAGTGCCAGAATTGGCCCCAAATTTTCCACAAAATGGCCCCAAAATGTCCCAAATTCCCTCAAAATGCCCCAAAATGCCTCAAGTTTGCCTCAAAATATCCCAGAATGTCCCCAAATATTCTGAAAATTGACCCCAAACTGTCCCCAAAGTTTCCCCAAAACCACCAAGAATTGTCCCCAAATTGTCCCCAAAATTGTCCCTAAAATTTGGGGGCCATTTTGGGATATCTGGGGACACTTTGGTGACACTTTGGGGACATTGGGGGAGGTTGGTGCCACTTTGTGGCCCCTTGGTGTCACCCTGGTGCCACTCTTTGTGCCTTTGGTGCCACCGGTGTCACTTTGGTGCCAACTTTTGTCACTTGGTGCCACTCTGGTGCCACTTGGTGCCACCCTGGTGCCATTTGGTGCCACCTGATGTCCCTTTAGTGCCACTTAGTGCCACTCTGGTGCTATTTTTGTCACTTTTGTGCCACTTTGGTGCCACCTGGTGCCAGTTTGATGCCACCTGAGAGCACCTGATGCCACTTTGGTGCCATTTGGTGCCACTCAGTGCCACTCTAGTGCCATTTAGTGCCACCTGGTGCCACCTGGTGCCATTTTTTGTCACTCTGGCGCCATTTGGTGCCATCTGATGCCACTTGGTGCCATTTTTGTCCTTTTGGTGCCACTTTGGTTCCACCTGGTGCCACTTGGTGCCCTTTTGTGTCACTTCGGTGCCACTTTTTGCCAATTTGGTGCCACTTTGTGTCACTTTGGTGCCATTCAATGCCATTTCTTGCCAGTTTTGTGTCACTTTGGTGCCACTTAGTGCCACTCTGGTGCCATTTGGTGCCACTTAGTGCCACTCTGATGCCACTCAGTGCCACCTGGTGCCATTTTGTGTCACTTTTATGGCCCTATGGTGCCACTTTGGTGCCATTTTTGACACTTTTATGCCACTCTGGTGCCATTTGGTGCCACCTGGTGCCACTTTGGTGCCACCTGGGTGACATTTGGTGCCATTTGATGTCACTTCAGTGCCACGTGGTGCCACTCTAATGCCAGTCGGTGCCATTTGGTGCCACTTTATGCCACTCTGATGCCATCTGGTGCCACTTTGGTGCCACTCAGGTGACACCTGGCACCACTCGGTGCCACTCTGGTGCCATTTGTGCCACCTGGTGCCACTTGATGTCCCTTTAGTGCCACCCTAGAGCCATTTAGTGCCACTTTGGTGCCACTTTGCTGCCATCTGATGCCACTCAGTGCCACTCTGATGCCCTTTGGTGCCACCTGGTGCCACTTGGTGCCATTTTTGTCACTTCGGTGCCACCTGCTGCCACTCTGGTGCCATTTAGTGCCACCTGATGTCCCTTTAGTGCCACTTTGTGCCATTCAGTGCCACCTGGTGCCACCTGGGTGCCATCTGATGTCCCTTTGATGCCGCTGGTGCCACTTTAATGCCACTTTTTGTCACTTTGGTGCCACTCAGTGCCACTCTGGTGCCATTTGGTGCCACCTGGTGCCACTTTGGTGCCACTTTTTGCTGATTTGATGCCAATCGGTGCCCCTTTAATGCAATTTTTTGCCACTTTGGTGCCATTTGGTGCCATTTGGTGCCATTTCGCCCCCGTTTGGTGCCCCTCCCCCAGATGGGCGTGGCCCTGGCGAGGCCCCGCCCCCCGCGGCTCCAGTGCGCAGGCGCGGGGACTGGGAGGGACTGGGACAAACTGGGATATACTGGGAGGGACTGGGAGGGACTGGGAGGGACTGGGAGGTGAAAATCTGGTGGTTTTGGGTCAAAAATTGGGGATTTGAGGGGGAAAAATGGGAATTTTAGAGGGGAAAATGGGACTGGGAGGGAACTGGGTTATACTGGGAGGGAAAAGGGAGGTGAAAATGTGGTGGTTTTAGGTCAAAAAATGGGGATTTTAGGGTTAAAAATGGGGATTGAAGGGTTAAAATGGGACTGGGTTATACTGGGATGGACTGGGGGGAAATATCTGGGGATTTTTGGGAAAAAAACCCGGGAATTTAAGGGCTAAAAGTGGGAATTTCAGGGTTAAAAATGTCGGGGTTTTTTTTAGAGTTAATAACGTGGATTTAGGGGTTAAAAATGGGACTGGTTTGGACTGGGAGGCACTGGGAGGGACTGGGTTATACTGGTTTGGACTGGGAGGGACTGGGGGGAGAAAATCCGGGCATTTTAGGGTTAAAAAATGGGGATTTTAGGGTTAATAATGGAGATTTAAGGGTTAATAATCGGGGCCTTAGAGGGGAAAACGGGATTGGGTTATACTGGGAGGGACTGGGACAAACTGGGATGGGCTGGGGGGAAAAAATCCGGGGATTTAAGGGTTAAAAATTGGGCATTTTAGGGTTAAAAATGGGGATTTTACGGGGAAAAAATGGGGATTGAAGGGTAAAAATGGGGATTGAAGGGTTAAAAATGGGGATTTTAGGGGTGGAAATGGGACTGGGTTACACTGGTTTGTACTGGGATGTACTGGGAGGGACTGGGGGGGAATCCGGGTATTTAAGGGTTAAAATTGGGCATTTTAGGGTTAAAAATGCGGATTTTAGAGGGGAAAACGGGACTGGGTTGTACTGGGAGGGACTGGGACAAACTGGGAGGGACTGGGGAATGAATTTTTGGTGGTTTTAGGTAAAAATTTGGGGATTTTAGGGTTAAAAATGGGGATTTTATACTGGAAAATAGGACTGAGTTATACTGGTTTATACTGGGAGTGACTGGGAGGGACTGGGGGGAAAAATCCGGGGATTTTAGGGTTAAAAATGGGGATTTTAGAGGGGAAAATGGGACTGGGAGGGGCTGGGAGTGTCCCCAAATTTTCTGATTTTTCCCCATTTTGTGTCCCCAGAGCTGCGGCCGTTCTGGTCTCTCAAGAATGCCAAATTTCCCCAAATTTCCCCAAATTTCCCCAAATTTCCCCAAATTTTGCCATTTTTAACCGAATTTTGGTGTGAAAACTTCCAATTTTCCCCATTTTTAACCAAATTTTCCATTTTTCCCCCATTTTGTGTCCCCAGAGCTGTGCCCGTTCCAGCCTCTCAAAAATCCCAAATTTCCCCAAATTTCCCCATTTTTAAAAAAATTTTGATGTGAAAAGTTCCAAATTTTCCCATTTTTGTCCCCATTTCATGTCCCAAGAGCTGTGGCCGTTCCAGCCTTTCCAGAATCCCAAATTTTCCCCAAATTTCCCCAAATTTTCCCATTTTTAACCAACTTTTCTAAGTTTTTCCCCCATTTTGTGTCCCCAGAGCTGGGGCCATTCCAGCCTCTCAAAAATCCCAAATTTTTCTCAAATTTCCCCAAATTTTCCCATTTTTAACCGAATTTTGGGGTGAAAAACTCCAAATTTTCCTATTTTTCACCAAACTTTCCCATTTTTGTCCCCATTTTGTGTTCCCAGAGCTGCGGCCATTCCAGACTCTCAGGAATCCCAAATTTCCCAAATTTCCCCAAATTTTCCCATTTTTAACCAAATTTTGATGTGAAAAACTCCAAATTTTCTGGGATTTTTTCACTATTTTGTGTCCCCAGAGCTGTGGCCGTTCCAGTCTGTCAAAAATCCCAAATATTCTCAAATTTCCCCAAATTTTCCCATTTTAAACCAAATTTCCCCATTTTAAACCAAATTTCCCCATTTTTAACCAAATTTTCGACTAAGTTTCCCATTTTCCCCCCGTTTTTAACCAAATTTTCTGATTTTTGTCCCCATTTTGTGTCCCCAGAGCTGCGGGGAAATTGGGAAAAATGGGGAAAGAATTGAAAAAAATGGAAAAAAGGGGGAAAATCGGGAAAAAATGGATAAAATGGCAGAAAACAAAGGGAAAATGAGGGGGAGGTTCCGGGCTCAGAGCGTGGTCAACAGGGAGAGAAATTGGGGGGAAAAATGGGGAAATTGGGAAAAATGGGAAAAAATTTAAAAGTTGGGGGAAAAAACGAGGAAAAAATGAGAAAAATTGGGAAAAAGTGGGGGAAAATAGGGAAAAACACAGGGAAAAATGAGGGGGAGGTTCCGGGCTCAGAGCGTGGTCAATGGGGAGAGAAATTGGGGGGAAAATGGGGAAATTGGGAAAATAAAGAAAATTTAAAAATTGGGGGGAAAAATCGGTAAAAAACCAAAAAAAATGGGGGGGGGGGGGGGGAAGGGAAAATGAGGGAAAATGAGGGGGAGGTTGAGGGCCCAGAGTGTCATCAACGGTGAGAAAAACGGGGGGAAATGTGAAAAAATGGGGAAAAAAGGAAAAAATGGGGTAAAACAAAGGGAAAATGGGGAAAAACAAAGGGAAAATGGGGAAAAAATAGGAAAAAAAAACAGGGAAAAATGGGGGGGGGGGGGAAAGGAAAAAAACAGGAAAAAATGTGGGGAAAATGGGGAAAAATAGGGAAAAAACGGGCAAAAATTGGGGGGAATGGGGAAAAAATGGGGGGAAACACCAGGGAAAAATGGGAGGAAAAAACAGGAAAAATGTGGGAAAAATGGGGAAAAATGTGGGGAAAAATGGGGAAGAAATAGGAAAAAAAACAGGCAAAAATGGGGGGAAAATGGGAGAAAAAAAACAGGGAAAAATGGGGAAAATAGGAAAAAAAAAGGAAAAATGTGGGGAAAAATGTGAGGAAAAAATGTGGGAAAAATGGGGAAAATAGGAAAAAATGTGGGGAAAACGGGAGGAAAAAACAGGAAAAAATGTGGGAAAAATGGGGTGGAAATGGGGAAAAATAGGAAAAAATGTGGGAAAAATGGGGGGGAATGGGAGGAAAAAATGTGGGGAAAAATGGGGAAGAAATAGGAAAAAACAGGGAAAAATGGGGATAAAATGGGGGGGAAATGGGGAAAAAAACAGGGAAAAGTGGGGGGAAAATGGGAGGAAAAAACAGGAAAAAATGTGGGAAAATGTGGGAAAATAGGAAAAAACCAGGGAAAAATGGGAAGAAAAATAGGGGAAAAAAACCAGGAAAAATGGGGGGGAAATGGGGAAAAATGGGGAAAAAATAGGAAAAAAAATAGGGAAAAATGCGGGGAAATGGGATAAAAATAGGAAAAAACCAGGGAAAAATTGGAAAAAAATGGTGAAGAAATGGAAAGAACTGCAGAAAAATGGGGAAATTGGGGGGAAAACAGGGAAAAATGGGGGAAACCAGGGAAAATCGGGGGTAAAATGGAAAAATTGGGGTAACGGGAAAAAATAGGGGGAAATGAGAAAAAAAATAGGGGGAAAATGGGGGAAAAAGGGAGGGGAAAGGAGGGAAAAATCGGAAAAAATTGAGAAAATGGAAAAATAGTGAAAAAATGGGGAAAAATGGGTGGGAAGTGGTGAAAATATTGGGGAAATGGTGGAAAATGGGTTTAAAATGGTGAAAATTTGGTTAAAAATGGTGAAAATTGGGGTGGAAATGGGGAAAATTGGGTGGAAATGGTGAAAATGGGTTAAAATGGTGAAAAATGGGTGGAAATGGTGAAAATGGGTTAAAAATGGTGAAAATTTGGGGCAAATGGTGAAAACTGGGTTAAAATGGTGAAAATTGGTTAAAATGGTGAAAATGGGTTAAAAATGGTGAAAACATTGGGGGAAATGGTGAAAAATGGGGTGGGAAGTGGTTAAAATGGTGAAATTTGGGTTAAAAAAGGTGAAAATGGGTGAAAATGGGTTAAAATGGTGAAAAATGGGTTAAAATGGTGAAAATTGGGTTAAAATGGTGAAAATTTGGTTAAAATGGTGAAAATTCGTGTGGGAAATGGTGAAATTTGGGTTAAAATGGTGAAAAATGGTGAAAATTGGGCTAAAAAAGGTGAAATTTGGGTGGAAATGGTGACAATGGGTGCGGGACATCAAGACGGAGCCCGAGGACACCGAGGGTGACAATGCCAGCCCAGGAGTGGCCTTGGGGACACCGAGGGTGACAATGCCAGCCCAGGAACGGCCTTGGGGACACCGAGGGTGACAATGCCAGCCCAGGAACGGCCTTGGGGACACCAGGATGGGCTGAGGGACACCAAAGTGGCCTCGGGGAGAACGATGGCCCCGAGGCCTCCTCAGATGTCCCCAAGGTCCCCAAGGTCTCCAATGTCCCCAGATGTCCCCAAGGTCCCATTACCCCAGCATCTCCAATGTCCCCAAGGTCCCCAATGTCCCCAAGGTGCCATCACCCCAATATCTCCAGGGTCCCCAATGTCCCCAATGTCCAAACATCTCCAATGTCCCCAGTGTCCCATCACCCCAACATCTCCAGGGTCCCCAATGTCCAAACATCTCCAATGTCCCCCAGGTTTTCCAATGTCCCCAAGATCCCCATCACCCCAACATCTCCAAGGTCCCCAAGGTCTCCAAGGTCTCCTCACTCATGTCCCCTCTCCCCCAGGCTTGTCCCCGGTGTCCTGCCACCCCGTCCTGGCGGGTGACGCGCTGCTCCTGGTGGTGGCCCAGCTGCCCCGGGTGTTCCTGTGGGGGGCCGGCGGCTT